>NC_041393.1:337894616-337899071 GCF_002162155.2 Triticum dicoccoides
CCCCGGCCGCCTCCATGGCCGGCGCCACCGTGAACCTCACCGGAGTCGGCCGAGCTCGCCGTCCCCGTGCCTCCCCGGCCCAGATCCGGCCGGATTCGGGGAAGGAGACCCCGGATCCGTCCATCCCCGACCTCCTCCCGGCCTCTCCCTCGTCCTCCGGCCGCCTCCTCTCTTCTCCGGTGGAGATCCAGTGAGATCTCTGGCCAACATCAAAAACCGTGCGGACCCGAGGTTGACCCCGAAATCCCTAAGTCCCTGTATTTTGCAATAATCATGCCATGTTTGACCTGTTGTATCTCTGCATCCGTAGCTCCGTTTTGGGCATGTAAAAATTGTTCGTCTCAACGAGTACATCATTTCATTCCATTGCATCATATTCATTTGAGCTCATCTTGATGCCAGAATCATCGTTGTAAGAGTGCTTCATAATGTTTTCTGCTGTCTGTTAATAGAACGAGCTCTTTTGTCATTTTTGCCATGATTGATGTGTGCATCCTATGAGGTTGATGTCTACATGTGTTTTGATCTATGCCATGTCTTCTTTATAGAGGTGCTTACCATGTATTTTTGTGATCAATGTGGTGACTAGCACAAGCATGCAAACTAGGCATCGTGATGTTGCTGTTTTTAGTCCCTGTTCTGCTGTTATTCTGATGCCATGTAAACATGATGCTACAGATAGATCCATGCATATTTTGAGATACTTCAGTAAGGGTGTTTTGAACATGTGGTTATTGTCTATCCATTCATGCCTCTTGTTGCAATTATGGAGTAGTCTAGCATGTCATTTTAGTGCTCTACTTTTGCTTCAAAATGTTTCCTTGCAGATTGTTTATGTGTTATTCAATTTGGCCAAGGTTGCTATAGTTGATCCTTGCATGCTATGAACCTGTTCTTGCCTTGGTTGGTTACACAAACATGTCTTCTTGATGATGCTATGCTTATATTGTCATGCAATGACTTGTGGTGAGTGAATCGAGCTTGTTAAGTAGTGTAGTTGATGTTGCTGTTTTGCTAGGCTGAATCTGTTATTTCGCGATGCTATGTAAACCTGTTTCTACTAATCATTCTATGCATAATCTAGAGATGTTCTATAAATATGTCTTGAACGACATGTCATGCTATATCCATTAATTCCCCTGGTTGCAATTATAGGTTGTTGTAGCTTGTTCATATCTTGCTCCAAAGTTGTTTCATAATGTTGCTGTCAGCCTGTAACATTAAGTTCACTTGTTCCCATATGTTTTGCTAGTGATCCATGCACCCTATGACCTTCCTCTTGCCATGCTTAGCTTCATAAATATGTCTTATCACTGTTGGTTTCCTTGCCATGGCATGTCTTGTTCTGTAGTGAGTTGCACAAGCTCATTAACATGCCTTCATAATTCTGTTTCTGTCATGTATGAAATTGTTATAACTTGCTATGTTTACGTGGGTGCCATCATATTTTCTGATCCTTTTTGGCTTATGGTCAGTAAAGGACTTTTGATCTATGCAATTAGTAGATTCATGCCATGCCTTTATTTGCCATGATAGGTTCCTGTAACATGTTGTTTGATAGCTCTAAACATTGCATCGTGATGTTATTTTCTGCAAAGTCTGAAATTGTTATAACTTGCAATCTTACCATGTGTGTTTGAGCATGTTCTAGTGATTTCTGGAGATATCTCAGTGTTCATGTTTTGTAATGCTTTACCTGTACATCATGCCCATGCCTTTTGTTATCATGTTGGGGTGATGTAGCATGTTGTTTTGATACTTGCAATATGCCTAGTTGCTGTTTTGGACAGCTTGTCCTTATAACTTGTATAGTGTGTGTATGTTGAACCATTGCTTCGTTTTGAGTGTGCTCTATATGAAACTTGCTTAGAATTGCATGTAGCTTCATATTATCATGTTGCATCCTTATTTTGAGGTGTTTGCTTGATGTTTGATTGCATTTTGCATCAATGCCATGTTTAACTTGTGTTGCTCATATCTTCTGGGTCGTAGCTCCGAACTAAATGAACTTTATATGTAACTTGACTAGAATCTCGTGTAGATCATCTTGTTGCATCTTAACTTGCTGTTTAACAACTTGAACATAAGGTTTATTCAGATCTGGACCAATTTTGAAATATGCATATGAGGACTTACCGGAATTGTTATATGTTGTTCCCGGTCTCATTTAAACTTGCCTTGATGTGTTGTTCTTGTTTGCATCATCTCTTGCCATGAGTAGCTTCATGTAGTCTTGTCTTGCATCATACTTGTTTGTGCATCATGCCTTGTTCATGTGTGGTGTGTTTACTATGTTGTGTGCTTCTTGTTAGTTCCTGTTTCGTTGCGATCGTGAGGATTCATTCGCCTACGCTTGGTACGGCTTCATCCGTTCGTCTTTTTCATGGACTCGTTCTTCTTCCTTGCGGGATTTCAGGCAAGATGACCGCTACCCTGGATCTCACTACTATCATTGCTATGCTAGTTGCTTCGTTCTATCACTATGCTGCGTTACCTATCTTTTGCTCATCAAGCCATCCCAAATTGCCATGAACCTCTAACCTTTGATACCTTTACTATGCAAACCATTGCTTGGATATGTTACCGCTTTGCTCAGCCCTCTTATAGCGTTGCTAGTTGCAGGTGAAGTTGAAGATTTCTCCATGGTGGACAAGATTTTGGTTGGGATATCACAATATCTCTTATATTATTAATGCATCTATATACTTGGTAAAGGGTGGAAGACTCGGCCTTTTGCCTGGTGTTTTGTTCCACTCTTGCCGCCCTAGTTTCCGTCATACCGGTGTTATGTTCCCGGATTTTGCGTTCCTTACGCGGTCGGGTGATTTATGGGACCCCCTTGACAGTTCACTTTGAATTAAACTCCTCCAGCAAGGCCCAACCTTGGTTTTACATTTGCCTCACCTAGCCCTTTTTCCCTTGGGAGTCGCGCTCTCGAGGGTCATATTTATTTTATCCCCCCCCGGGCCAGTGCTCGTCGTGAGTGTTGGTCCAACCTGTCAACCGCCAGTGGCCACCAGGGGCAACTCTGGGCTGGCCTACCTGAAGTTTGGACAATCCGGTGTGCCCTGAGAACGAGATATGTGCAGCTCCTATCGGGATTTGTCGGCACAGCGGGAGGCTTTGCTGGTCTTGTTTTACCATTGCCGAAATGTCTTGTAAACCGGGATTCTGAGTCTGATCGGGTCTTCCTCGGAGAAGGTCTATTCCTTCGTTGATCGCGAGAGCTTGTCATGGGCTAAGTAGGGACACCCCTGCAGGGTATAATCTTTCGAAAGCCATGCCTCCGGTTATAGGCAGATGGGAATTTGTTAATGTCCGGTTGTAGATAACTTGACACCAGATCCGAATTAAAACGCATCAACCGCGTGTGTAGCCGTGATGGTCTCTTTTCGGCGGAGTCCGAAAAGTGAACACGGTCTTTGGGTTATGTTTGACGTAAGTAGGAGTTCAGGATCACTTCTTGATCATTGCTAGATTCATGTCCGTTTTGCTTGCTCTCTTCTCGCTCTTATTTGCGTATGTTAGCCACCATATATGCTTAGTCGCTGTTGCAGCCTCACCACTTTACCCCTTCCTTTCCCTTTAAGCTTTGCTAGTCTTGATACCCATGGTAATGGGATTGCTGAGTCCTCGTGGCTCACGGATTACTACAACAACAGTTGCAGGTACAGGTTGTGCGATGATCATGACGCAAGAGCGATGCTTGCTTGCGTTGAGTTCTTCTTCTGCTTCTTTGATCAGGGGATAGGTTCTAGGTCGGCAGCCTGGGCTAGCAGGGTGGATGTCGTTTGAGTTTCTGTTTGTGTTTTCATCCGTAGTCGGATGATGCTCTTATGTATTGTGATGTTGTATTCGTGTGGCATTGTATGCCTTATGTATGTATCCCCATCTATTATGTAATGTTGATGTAATGATATCCCCCTTGCAAAAGCGTTTCAATATGCGGGTCTATCCTTGGTGGGACCTTCGAGTTCCTTTTGGTTAGGGTCACATATTGGGCGTGATAAGTTGGTATCAGATCCTCGACCGACCTTAGGAGCCCCCTTGATTGATCGTGTAGTTTGGCCGTTGTTGAGTCTAGAAGAAAACTGTTTTCGGAGTCTAGTTATATCGGAGAGTAGGAATTCTTTTTACTCCTCAGTCCCTTCGTCGCTCTGGTAAGGAATCTTGACGTAGGTGTTTTGAATTACTTCTCTTCCCTTTCAAACTTTCCTTAGGATCACGCAGTTGGTTTTCCGATCGTTGGTTCTCATCTCTTTTCATCCGGTGCATTTCTCGTCAAGTCGACGAGCCTCTTCATCTTTGAGTTCAATCCTAAGTTGTTTTCTTTTCCCACCCGCCCACCCTTCTTCTTCTCGGAACCGGAGTCCGTAATCGACTACCCATCCTACTCGTGTGAAGCCTTTGCTTTCTTTCAACCGGTGTTTTCTCTTCAAGTTATTCGTCGATTTC
>NC_041393.1:337899293-337901843 GCF_002162155.2 Triticum dicoccoides
CCTCCCACCCTCTTCTTCCCGGAGCCTGAGTCTGTTTCGAGCATCAATTTCATTCGTGTGGAACCTCTTCAGTCTTTCGTAAATTATTTCAACCGGTGAATTCTCGTCTCGGTGGACATTCTTCATCTCTTTTCCGGTGGATTCAATTCTAATTTTTGGTAGTGATTATATTCTTTCCCTCAGCTCAAGTGTTTTCCCTGCTCGTTCGCCTCTCACCAGTTTATCCTTCCGGAGTGTTCAAGACATCTCAGCAGATTCGTCTGTGTTCGAATTAATTCGAGGTTCTCACCTCATTCAAATATTTCAATTGTTCCGTTGCTTCATCTATCTGTTTAACAATCCTTTTCAACGGTGTTTTTCTTTTCAGTGGGCCCTAACCCACAGGTCTTTTCCAAGGATCTTACCTGACTCTTCTAATTCCCCGGAGTTATTATCAAATTCTTTTGAAGTGTGACATAAGAATGAATTTCATCAGTCAGATGCTTGTCCAAGATCGGTTTCCAATCATTTCATTGGTGGCTCAACCTCTCTGCTTTTCATCCTTCCGGAGTATCTCAGTAATTTTGGTGGTGTTTCTCGTCGTCATTTGAATACCGAAGAAGAATTTTTCCTCTCAATCTTGTCCGTTCTCTCGAAGTTTCGTGGTTCTAGCTTCATGTTATCCTCTTGAATCATTTCAGTTTGTCAGATATTCTTTCTTAACCATCCGGAGTTTGTCAGAAGTTGTTTTCCCATTTCTTTTTACCGGAGGCCATCATTTCAGTTATCATTCTTTATTTATCCCGGTGCTTCGTTCAAGTGTTCTTTAATCAGCTTGTCATCTATTCGTTCTTGTGCATCTAAATCCCCTCGAGCATATTGGTTCTTCTAATTCTTCCCGATGATTCATTCTCTTTCGTCATTCAATTTTTGAATTTTTACGGTGGTTCCTTAAGATTCTTTTTCCGTGATTATCATATCAATCCATTCATTCTTTCAATCCTACTGGTGGTCCATGAAGACTTTCGCAAGTTTTGTGCTATCCCTTCTCAAGTTTGCGTCCTGTCACTTCTCAATCCTTTTCAAGAAGATTAAGTAGTATGCAAAATCCGCTGCTTGTCATCAATTAAATTTGATGAAGGATAAACATACAATAAATCTTATTCTTATTTCATCCAAGTGAGTAATTCCTTCCTTCGGAGTTTGTTCGTGAGGAATAAATTCTAAGTCCAAGTGTTCTCCATCTTTTCTTTCCGGAGTTCAAATTTCCTCGGTCATCTCGTCAGAACCTCCATCTAAATCATCGCAAGGCTCATCTTATTCTTTCATCCTTCATTCTATCTCATCATCCTTTTGTAACCGGAGTTCTTCATGGTGGTTCTTCATGATTTAATTCATTCTTCAAGTTTTCATCAAGTTTTTGTTGGAGGAATTCAAGTATCATTCCATCCTCTCTAGCTTGTGTTCTATTCCTTCCATTTTCAGCCGGAGTGCTGCCTAAATCTTTTAAGCCTTATTTGTTTCTTATCTCGTTTTAACTGGAGTGGTTTCATAGTCTATCTGATTCCGTGAGCTTTCGATTCTCGTCATTCTCGCCGTTCCTCTCTTTTTCTCGAGTGCTCTCGATTCTTTGTTTCTTCTCTTGAGTTCTTGTTTCACCTCTCCCTTTTCCCTTCCGTCCCGGTCCTAAGATCTCGGGATGAGATCTCTTGTTAGTGGAGGAGTGTTCTAACGCCCCGGATTCGATGCGCCGGGTGTCTGTCAGTTATTCGTCGTTGTTGCCATGCCATTTGCTTGCGTGTTGCATTTTATCATGTCACCATGTGCATTTCATTTTGCATACGTGTTCGTCTCATGCATCCGAGCTTTTTCCCTGTTGTCCGTTTTGCAATCCGGCGCTCCTATGTCCTCCGGCGTTCCCCTTTTGTCTCTCGTTGTGAGTGGGTGTTAAACTTTCTCGGAATGAGCCCGAGGCTTGCCAAGCGGCCTTGGTATACCACCGGTAGACCGCCTGTCAAGTTTCGTGCCATTTGGAGTTCGTTTGGTACTCCAACGGTTAACCGGGTAACCGTAAGAGCCTCCTTCTCTTTGCAGCCCAACACCCCTTCCAAAGTGGCCCAAAACCCAGAAAACTCCCCTCCATGCTCTCGGTCGTTCGATCACGATCGTGAGAGCGAAAATCGCTCCTCATTTGGACTCTCCTAGCTCCCTCTACCTATAAAATAGCCCCTCCCCCGAAATCCCGCAGTCCAAACCCTAGAAATTCCCCTCGCGCCGCCGGACGTTTCCTCCCTCCGCACCCGGACATGTCCACCGCCTCCGGACAAAAATCGCCGCCGCCCCGCAGCCACTGGCAGAGCGCCACATGGCATCGCCGCCGCCCCTCCGCCGCCAGCCCGTCTGGCCCGCGGGGAGCCCGTCCCGGGCCACCCCGGGTCCGATCCCGCGCGCCCCCGCACCACCGCCTGCTCCCGCGGTTCCGCCGCCCCGCCGCGGCTCGGCCCCGCCACCGGCGCCGTCCTCGCGGCGTGCCCCGACGACGCTCGCCGCCCAGGGCCTCGTGGCCGCGCC
>NC_041393.1:337902097-337924306 GCF_002162155.2 Triticum dicoccoides
CCGCCATGAACCTCACCGGAGTCGGCCGAGCTCGCCGACCCCGTGCCTCCCCGGCCCAGATCCGGCCGGATTCGGGGAAGGAGACCCCGGATCCGTCCATCCCCGGCCTCCTCCCGGCCTCTCCCTCGTCCTCCGGCCGCCTCCGCTCTTCTCCGGCGGAGATCCGGCGAGATCTCCGGCCAACATCAAAAACCGTGCAGACCCGAGGTTGACCCCGAAATCCCTGTCCCTGTATTTTGCAATAATCATGCCATGTTTGACCTGTTGTATCTCTGCATCCGTAGCTCTGTTTTGGGCGTGTGATATGTCAAATTGTTCGCCTCAACGAGTACATCATTTCATTCCATTGCATCATATTCATTTGAGCTCATCTTGATGCCTGAATCATCGTTGTAAGAGTGCTTCATAATATTTTCTGCTGTCTGTTAACAGAACGAGCTCTTTTTTCATTTTTGCCATGATTGATGTGTGCATCCTATGAGGTTGATGTCTACCTGTGTTTTGATCTATGCCATGTCTTCTTTACAGAGGTTCTTACCATGTATTTTTGTGATCAATGTGGTGACTAGCAGAAGCATGCAAACTAGGCATCGTGATGTTGCTGTTTTTATTCCCTGTTCTGTTGTTATTTTGATGCCATGTAAACATGATGCTACAGATAGATCCATGCATATTTTGAGATACTTCAGTAAGGGTGTTTTGAACATGTGATTATTGTCTATCCATTCATGCCTCTTGTTTCAATTATGGAGTAGTCTAGCATGTCATTTGAGTGCTTTACTTTTGCTTCAAAATGTTTCCTGGCAGATTGCTTACGTGTTATTCAATTTGGCCAAGGTTGCTATAGTTGATCCTTGCATGCTATGAACTTGTTCTTGCCTTGGTTGGTTACACAAACATGTCTTCTTGATGATGCTATGCTTATCTTGTCATGCAATGACTTGTGGTGAGTGAATCGAGCTTGTTAAGTAGTGTACTTGATGTTGTTGTTTTGCTAGGCTGAATCTGTTATTTCACGATGCTATGTAAACCTGTTTCTACTAATCATTCTATGCATAATCTGGAGATGTTCTATAAATATGTCTTGAACTACATGTCATGCTATATCCATTAATGCCCCTGGTTGCAATTATAGGTTGCTGTAGCTTGTTCATATCTTGCTCCAAAGTTGCTTCATAATGTTGCTGTCAGCCTGTAACATTAAGTTCACTTGTTCCCATGTGTTTTGCTAGTGATCCATACACCCTATGACCTTGATCTTGCCATGCTTAGCTTCATAAATATGTCTTCTCACTGTTGGTTGCCTTGCCATGCCATGTTTTACTCTGTAGTGAGTTGCACAAGCTCATTAACATGCCTTCATAATTCTGTTTCTGCCATGTATGAAATTATTATAACTTGCTATGTTTACGTGGGTGCCATCATATTTTCTGATCCTTTTTGGCTTATGGTCAGTAAAGGACTTTTGATCTATGCAATTAGTAGATTCATGCCCTGCCTTTGTTTGCCATGATAGGTTCCTGTAATATGTTGTTTGATAGCTCTAAACATTGCATCGTGATGTTATTTTCTGCAAAGTCTGAAATTGTTATAACTTGCAATCTTACCATGTGTGTTTGAGCATGTTCTAGTGATTTCTGGAGATAGCTCAGTGTTCATGTTTTGTAATGATTTACCTGTACATCATGCCCATGCCTTTTGTTTTCATGTTAGGGTGCTGTAGCATGTTGTTTTGATACTTGCAATATGCCTAGTTGCTGTTTTGGACAGCTTGTCCTTATAACTTGTATAGTGTGTGTATGTTGAACCGTTGCTCCGTTTTGAGTGTGCTCTATATGAAACTTGCTTAGAATTGCATGTAGCTTCATATTATCATGTTGCATCCTTGTTTTGAGGTGTTTGCTTGATGTTTGATTGCATTTTGCATCAATGCCATGTTTAACTTGTGTTGCTCATATCTTCTGGGCCGTAGCTCCGAACTAAATGAACTTTATATGTAACTTGACTAGAATCTCTTGTAGATCATCTTGTTGCATATTAACTTGCTGTTTAACAACTTGTACATAAGGTTTATTCAGATCTGGACCAATTTCGAAATATGCATATGAGGACTTACCGGAATTGTTATATGTTGTTCCCGGCCTCATTTAAACTTGCCTTGATGTGTTGTTGTTGTTTGCATCATCTCTTGCCATGAGTAGCTTCATGTAGTCTTGTCTTGCATCATACTTGTTTGTGCATCATGCCTTGTTCATGTGTGGTGTGTTTACTATGTTGTGTGCTTCTTCTTGTTAGTTCCTGTTTCGTTGCGATCGTGAGGATTCATTCGTCTACGCTTGGTTCGGCTTCATCCGTTCGTCTTCTTCATGGACTCGTTCTTCTTCCTTGCGGGATTTCAGGCAAGATTACCGCTACCCTGGATCTCACTACTATCATTGCTATGCTAGTTGCTTCGTTCTATCGCTATGCTGCGTTACCTATCTTTTGCTCATCAAGCCATCCCAAATTGCCATGAACCTCTAACCTTTGATACCTTTCCTATGCAAACCATTGCTTGGCTATGTTACCGCTTGGCTCAGCCCTCTTATAGCGTTGCTAGTTGCAGGTAAAGTTGAAGATTTCTCCATGGTGGACAGGATTTTGGTTGGGATATCACAATATCTCTTATATTATTAATGCATCTATATATTTGGTAAAGGGTGGAAGACTCGGCCTTTTGCCTGGTGTTTTGTTCCACTCTTGCCGCCCAAGTTTCCATCATACCGGTGTTATGTTCCCGGATTTTGCGTTCCTTACGCGGTCGGGTGATTTATGGGACCCCCTTGACAGTTCACTTTGAATAAAACTCCTCCAGCAAGGCCCAAGCTTGGTTTTACATTTGCCTCACCTAGCCCTTTTTACCTTGGGAGTCGTGCTCTCGAGGGTCATCTTTATTTTATCCCCCCCGGGCCAGTGCTCGTCGTGAGTGTTGGTCCAACGTGTCAACCGCCGGTGGCCACCAGGGGCAACTCTGGGCTGGCCTACCGGAAGTTTGGACAATCCGGTGTGCCCTGAGAACGAGATATGTGAAGCTCCTATCGGGATTTGTCAGCACAGTGGGAGGCTTTGCTGGTCTTGTTTTACCATTGTCGAAATGTCTTGTAAACCGGGATTCCGAGTCTGATCGGGTCTTCCTGGGAGAAGGTCTATTCCTTCGTTGATCGCGAGAGCTTGTCATGGGCTAAGTTGGGACACCCCTGCAGGGTATAAACTTTCGAAAGCCGTGCCTGCGGTTATAGGCAGATGGGAATTTGTTAATGTCCAGTTGTAGATAACTTGACACCAGATCCGAATTAAAACGCATCAACCGCGTGTGTAGCCGTGATGGTCTCTTTTCGGCGGAGTCCGGAAAGTGAACACGGTCTTTGGGTTATGTTTGACGTAAGTAGGAGTTCAGGATCACTTCTTGATCATTGCTAGATTCATGTCCGTTTTGCTTGCTCTCTTCTCGCTCTTATTTGCGTAAGTTAGCCACCATATATGCTTAGTCGCTGCTGCAGCCTCACCACTTTACCCCTTCCTTTCCCTTTAAGCTTTGCTAGTCTTGATACCCATGGTAATGGGATTGCTGAGTCCTCGTGGCTCACAGATTACTACAACAACAGTTGCAGGTACAGGTTGTGCGATGATCATGACGCGAGAGCGATGCTTGCTTGCGTTGAGTTCTTCTTCTGCTTCTTCGATCAGGGGATAGGTTCCAGGTCGGCAGCCTGGGCTAGCAGGGTGGATGTCGTTTGAGTTTCTGTTTGTGTTTTCATCCGTAGTCGGATGATGCTCTTATGTATTGTGATGTTGTATTCGTGTGGCATTGTATGCCTTATGTATGTATCCCCATCTATTATGTAATGTTGATGTAATGATATCACCTTGCAAAAGTGTTTCAATATGCGGGTCTATCCTTGGTGGGACCTTCGAGTTCCTTTTGGATAGGGTCGCATATTGGGCGTGACATTAGTGTAGATGAAAACAGAGCTACATGCGATCTTATCTACATGATCATGCTATGCTCATGATATGCTTATGGATGCATGAAATCTTATTTGGGGCCCCAATGCTTCATTTATTTCTCTGTTGCTCAGGGGCTGTGCTTAGCTTTGCACAAAGGGTTACATGCAACTTGGGCAAAGCTTGTACAAAAGGCTGGCTGCCAGGCAGGGCCCGACAGCCGCGCCTTATGGGTAGAACTTACAAAGAAGCTCAATGTTCCATGAGTTTTGCAACTGAATGTCATCTCCGTTCTCCAGACGGACTGCACCGGGTCTGGTAACTCGTACTACCCAGTAAGGTCCTTCCCACTTCGGCATCAACTTGTTTGTGCCCTTGGCGAACTGAACGCGCCTTAAGACAAGGTCGCCTTCCTCAAATCTCCGGCCATGAATCCAATGGCTATGATAGCGACACAGGGCTTGCTTGTAGCATGCAACACGCATAGCATCTCGGAGACGGTTCTCCTCAAGTAGCACAGGGTCGTCACGGCGGTGCTCTTCTTGTGCTACTTCATTGTAGGCAAGCACTCAAGGTGACCCGTATATGAGTTCTGTGGGGATAACTACTTCTACCACATAGACTAGAGAGAAGGGAGTCTGCCCGGTAGCTCGATTTTGTGTCGTACGGAAGGAGCAAAGAACCACCGGCAGCTCGTCGATCCATCGCCTATTGCACTTCTATATCTTATCAAATATTCTTGTCTGGAGACCTCACAGCACTTCGCGTTTGCTTTATCAACTTGTCCGTTGCTTCTGAGATGGGAAACAGAGGCAAATGAGATCTTAATTCTGAGGGCATGAATGTATTGCATGAACATGCCGCTTGTGAATTGGGTGCCATTGTCGGTGATGATTCAGGAAGGTACCCTGAAGCGGCACACCAATCCTTTCAAGAACTTGATAGCTGACTGTGCTGTCACCTTTCTAACGGGCTCCACTTCCGGCCAAGTTGTAAACTGGTCGATTGCGACGAACAAGAATTCAAAGCCCCAGGTAGCGCGGGGGAAGGGGCCCATGATATCGAGCCCCCAGACCAAAAATGGCCATGGCAAAGGGATCGTTTGGAGAGCTTGAGCAGGCTGATGGATATTCTTGGAGTGGAACTGGCAGGCTATACACTTGGTGACTAGCTCAACTGCATCTTGGAGGGCTGTGGGCCAGTTGAAACCTTGCCGAAAAGCTTTCCCAACAAAGGCTATTGATCCAATGTGGGAGCCACACATACCCTTCTGCCTCTTTGCCAGCAGTTCCTTTCCTTCTTCCTGGCAAATGCACTTCAGCTTCACACCGTTGGGCCTTCTTCTGTAGAGTGTATTGTCAACGAACTGATACATACTGGCCCTCTGGGCTACTTTTTCAGCTTCTTCTTGCTCTTGGGGAAGTTCCCCTGTTTGGAGGAAATGAATGTTGTGTCGTGTCGGTGCAAGAAACCCTGAGTCCATTGCCCAGACTATGCACAGGCATGAGGACAAGCTTAAAACATCCAGATCAACTCGAAGCAAGATGGATCAATTCCCCTGAAGGTTCCAAACAACAGATCAAGAAGACCAAGACTAGCTAGAGGGCCAAGATACTGGTTAGGGAAAAACCTCCCCTGCCGAGCAGGTGTCGGTGTCAAAACCGGCGGATCTCGGGTAGGGGGTCCCGAACTATGCGTCTAAGGCTAAGGGTAACAGGAGGCGGGGGACACGATGTTTACCCAAGTTCGGGCCCTCTCGATGGAGGTAATACCCTACTTCCTGCTTGTTGATCTTGATGATATGAGTATTACAAGAGTTAATCTACCACGAGATCGTAGTGGCTAAACCCTAGAAGCTAGCCTATGATTATGATTGTTGTTGTCCTACGAGCTAAACCCTCCGGTTTATATAGACACCGGAGGGGGCTAGGGTTACACAGAGTCGGTTACAGAGAAGGAGATCTACATATCCGAATTGCCAAGCTTGCCTTCCACGCAAAGGAGAGTCCCATCCGGACACGAGACGAAGTCTTCAATCTTGTATCTTCATAGTCCAACAGTCCGGCCAAAGTATATAGTCCAGCTGTCCGAGGACCCCTTAATTCAGGACTCCCTTAGTAGCCCCTGAACCAGGCTTCAATGACGATGAGTCCGGCGTGCAGATTGTCTTCGGCATTGCATGGCGGGTTCCTTCTCCGAATACTCCATAGAAGATTTTGAACACAAGGATCGTGTCCGGCTCTGCAAAACAAATTCCACATACCACCGTAGAGAGCACAATATTCCACAAATCTAATCTGCTGACAACCTTTCATAGCGTGACATCATGCCGTGGCCCGGTCATTATGAACCGTTTTTCCCAACCTGCCACTCCACGTGTTGCGAGGCGGTTTTGTTGGCACGTCTTGTCAAAGCAGAGATCATGTTCCCCTTATCAAGGGATTCTCATCAATACAGGTGTGGGTAACCCAGCCGCGCTTGTTAATATGACTCCTTGATTTTAGGCAAGCTCCAAACGGCCACGCGGGGACGCTTGATATTCGTCCTCTTTATAAAGGGGCCAAGGCCTGTCCTTTTCTTCCCACGCTCGATCCTTCCCCCCCCCCTACCTCGAGTTCTAACACCCAAGGCTCAAGCTAAGCGCTTCGGACCTTCAACCATGTCCGGATCCAACCTTCAAGGCCGATGGATGGCCTCCTTTGTCATAGAGGAGGACAACAAGAAGCTTAGGGAGGCCAGATATCTCACCACCGAAATCCCGCACAGGCTGCCTGCTCAAGGGCAGGTCATCCCCACTCCTGAACCCAACGAGAGGGTCGTATTTATTTCCCACTTCCTCCGAGGGCTAGGTTTTAGTCTTGATCCCTTTGTGAGAGGGCTCATGTTCTATTACGGGCTAGATTTCCATGATCTAGTTCCGGATCCCATCCTTCAAATCTCGTCGTTTATCGTCGTGTGTGAAGCTTTCCTCTGCATCACCCCCCACTTCGGCCTATGGCTCAAGACCTTCAATGTGAGGCCGAAGATGATTGACGGGCGTCACGCGGAGTGCGTAGGCGCTATAATAATCAAAGGCACCGACGCCCCATGCCCAAAGGTTTCCTTCATGGAGGTTTCCGACTTATGGCAACGGGAGTGGTTTTACATCACCGCTCCCCGAGGTACAAAGCGGGCGGCTGCTCCAGCATTCCGCTCGGGCCCTGCGCCTCAACTGGCGTCATGGGTCAACAAGGGGGTGGACTGGGGGCCAGTTAACGACGTGCTGACACTGCAAAGCCACATCTGGGACCTTCTTAAGAGGGATGTTAGTCTTGTCAAGGTAATGCAAGTAATGCTGGTTCGTCGGGTCCTGCCATGCCAACGTCGATCTCTCCGTATGTGGGAGTTCAACCCGGAAGGACCGCGAACTATTCAACAATTCTTCGGTGTGAAGCTCAAAGAGGAGTATGGATTGTTCTTTGGATCACGAATAAAGTGTCCGGACAACAGCGAGGATGCGGGTCTCAACTGCAACCGTCCGGATACCCAAGTAAGTAATTCCTCTACCGAACATGGCGTCCTTTATGTTTGTTAGAACATCATTCTGAAAAATTGCTCTCTGCCAGGACTGGATAAGAAAGGTGGAGAGGATCAGGTGTTTAGCCCCCCTTCCCGAAGGCTCGCCGGATCCTTTATTAACTAGGTTGCTTGAGCGCGCACTGTATCAAGTACCATCAGGATAAGATGAGGGGAGGAATCAAGAAGCCACAGGCGGGCTTCATACTTTACAAATCCAAATCGGGGGAGTAAGTGCCTCCGCGAAGGAGGATAATCCGGGAGGTGAATCTAAAATCCCCTCTCCTCACGGGAAGAAAAGGGCCACATCTAAAGACTTGGAAATGGAGGTTTCCAAACGAGGGAAGAAACCCTCGCCAGGGGGCCTTGCCTCAGAGGGCGTCCTTACCGCAAAGCGCCCGCAAGGGGCCAGCCCTCAACCGAGTTGTAAGCAAAAAAAAGTACTTTGGTAAATATATCCTATTTTACCTGTGAGAATAATAACCGAGACATATATCTTGCAGTCCAGCTCGTAGCCCTTCTCCACAGAGTTTGTCTTCGGGGGATCTTCTTCCGGAGATGATGGAGATCGAGACGCCTCCTCCTGCCTCCCCGCCACATGGGGCAGACGACCCCGAGGTGTCCTCACGGAGGATTTCTCCTGATCCGCCAAGGCCAGAAGTTAACATTCCGGCTGCCCGAAGTCCGGAGTATTTGGCTCCCAGGAGGGCAACAGAAAGAGTCCGGGATTGTCCGGCACACGACCGGACATACTGATGGGTCTTCTGGAGAGAGCGGCTATCTTAGAGGCGCATCGTACCTTAATGGGTACGGTGGTTGAGAGGATTTCATCCGCCAAAAGAGGTTTGAATGAAGCTTTTACGAGCCTGCTAAGAGGCTTTGAGGTACGCAAAATAATATATGTATTTTTGACGGTACCACACACGCTAGGTGTGCTCGGTATAGATAGAAGCCCCTGATACTCTGGTTGCCATCCAGAGGTGGCAAAGGGAGGAGCATAGTCCCAGGTAATGATTGTGCTGCTTCCATGTGCAGGCGGCTGAGGATCTGGCCGCTGACCGGACTGCTTATTTTGCCAAACTGAAGTGGCAGCTTGACGTGGCAGATGCCGACATCGCGCTTGTGAACAAGCGGCTTGACGAGGCATAGGGTATGTATTTTCGGCTTATCAGCAATATAAGAGGAGCATGATGCTAGTATCTATAATATGCTGTGACTACAGATGGAGCTGCCGTCGTGGAGACCCTTCGGACTGAACTTGCCCGAGCCAAGGAACAAGCCAGAATAAGTGATGCGGCCGCTGTCGATATCAAAACCGGCGGATCTCGGGTATGGGGTCCCTATCTGTGCGTCAAGGCTGATGGTAACAGGAAGCAAGGGACACAGATGTTTACCCAGGTTCGAGCCCTCTCGATGGAGGTAAAACCCTACTTCCTGCTTGATTAATATTCATGATATGGGTAGTACAAGAGTAGATCTACCACGAGATCGTAGAGGCTAAACCCTAAGAGCTAGCCTACGATGGTATGATTGTAATTGTGATCGGCCTTCTAAGGACCAACCTCTCCGGTTTATATAGACAACGGGGAGGGCTAGGGTTTACAGAGAGTCAGTTACAAGGAAGGAAACACAATATCCGGATCGCCAAGCTTGCTGTCCACGCAAAGGAGAGTCCCATCCGGACACGGGCCGAAGTCTTCAGTCTTGTATCTTCACGCTTCAATAGTCTGGATATTGTACATAGTTCGGCTGTCCGGATACCCCCTAATCCAGGACTCCCTCAGTAGCCCCTGAACCAGGCTTCAATGACAATGAGTCCGTCGCGCAGTATTATCTTCGGCATTGCAAGGCGGGTTCCTTCTCCGAATACTCCAAAGTAGTCATCGAACACTTGAATCGTGTCCGGATCCACAAAATGATTTTCACATACCGCCGTAGGGAGAATGATATTTCACAAATGCAATCTGCTGACAACTTTTTATGAGGACGTGACATGTTATTATGGTCGGATCATTATTCGAACCATTTTCCCACAACCAGCTATAGCGCATATTGCGAGGCAGTTTCTTTGACACGTCTTGTCAAAGCAGAGATCGTGTCCCCATATCACGGGATTCTCATCAATACGGGTATGGGTAATCTAACCACGCCGCTAATCACGGCGAGTGGGAGGCAGACGGGCTCTACCAGGCAAGTGGGGAGGCGCAAAAAGCAGTTACCGCATCTATAAAGAGGTTAGGTTTCTTTCTCTTTTACCCACGCCCTCTCCTCCCGCTAGCTCATTCCCCTCTGTTTGAGCCCTAACGCCCAAGCACTCTTCTTCTCCATCAAAGAGAGGTTTTCCAAATATGTCCGGAACCGGAGCAGGAGGCAGATGGATGGCCTCGGCCGTCCGAAAGAAGGACATCAAGAAGCTTCAGGGAGCCAGGTATCTGGCCCAGAAGATCGGCCACCGTCTTCCACTGGCGGGACAGGTCGTCCGCACTCCGGAATCTCACGAGAGAGTCGTGTTCCTTCCCCATTTCGTCCGTGGGCTCGGGTTTCCCCTTCACCCGTTCATTCGGGGAGTCATGTATTACTACGGGATCGATTTTCATGATCTTTCTCCCAATTCCTTCCTCAATATTTCGACGTTCATCATCGCGTGCGAGGCTTTTCTCCGGATCCCACCTCACTTTGGCCTATGGCTGAAGATCTTCAATGTGAAGCCCAAGGTGGTGAGTGGCGAACACGTCGAGTGCGGCGGCGCTATGGTAAGCAAGATGCCCAAGGCTGTTTGGCCGAAAGGTGCTTTCAACAACTCCGTCAAGGAGTGGTAGCAGCAGTGGTTCTATATCACCGAACCACGCGGCAAAAAGTGGGCGGCAGCTCCAGAGTTCAGATCCAGAGCTCCACTGCGGCTCACGTCCTAGCCTGAGAAGGGCCCGAACTGGTCCTCGTCCGATGAGCTGTCACTGCTCCGGATGCGCATTCAGTATGTGGTCGATAGGGACGTCAAACTCGTCGACGTAGTCCAGGTGATGCTAGTCCACCTGGTTCTCCCCTGTCAGCGCCGAGCTTGTACTCTATGGGAGTTCGACCCAGCCGAGCACCAAACCCTTCGGGAGCTTTATGATTCCTCCCACAAGGATATCTGGAAGGTGCTCTTCAAGTCTAGCAAATCGTGATCGGGCCCTGCCGAGGATGGTTGGTATCAATTATCCCATTCTCCAAGCTCGGTAAGTCACAACCACGCCCTGTCTATTCATGCTTCAGCTGGCATGTCATGAGGGAGACATCCTAATCATGTTTCGTTGCGACCTCAGGGATGGATAAAGAAAGTGGAGCGGATACATTGTCCAGCCCCGTTGCCGGAGGAGCCGGACGGACCCCTTCTGTCCAAGATGCTGGTTCCCGGGCCTTACGAGGCGCCAAAGAAGGAGGCCTCCAAGAAGGTCAAGAAGACCCGGAGTGGCCTCCGTCGCCGCGAGGCTTCGGACGCAAAATCTGGAGACTCAAGCGACGCTCCTTCTTCGGAGGACGAAGAGGAGGAAGCAGAGGACGACGAGCCTCACTTTGGAGGTGGGAGGAAGCGTGCAGCTTCCCCATCCCTGGAGGCCGAACCGCCCAGAGTGGGGTCCCAGGGCCCAGCCCCTGGCGAAGTTGTAAGTATACAGAATCCGAACTCACGTACGCGTCCGGGATTATTTTCGGGTTTATCAGTTTTAATCGTTGCCGCATTTTGCATAGCCCGGCGAGGTCTCGCACTGGACAGTCCTCGTCGGAGGATTCACTGGGCTCAGATGCCTTGGCGAGCGATACGCCTCCACGGGCCCCTTCCCCAAAGTCCAGGCATGACACCGAGGTGTCGTCCCGACAGGACCCGGACCAGGGGGTCATATCCCCGTTGGCAGACACATGGGGGCGGATAAGGCCCCTGGGACCTCTAAGGTTCCAGAGTCGAGCGGACAGCCGCCTTCGATGGTGAGGGGCCTGCCTACCCCGTCGGCATCGTCTGTTCGAGCAGAGCTTCCCGGCAGTCTATCGATAGCATTGAAGAACGCATCTATCCTTGATGAGCACCGCACTCTCATGGGTGCGGTGGTTGAGAAGATTCAGTCCGCCGAGGGTGGGTTGAACGATTCCTGCTTTGGTCTTATAAAGGCCTTTGAGGTATGTTTCCTAAGAAACCTTTGAGGAATTGTCATAATAGGAGTAGTAGCCCCTGATACACTGTCCGGCGGAGTAGACGGAGCTGGGCAGGGGATCAAATCTTCCGCTTTCGTAGGAGCTTATGACGTATACCCCTTTATGTAAAAATAGGCTTATGCCGAGAGGACAGCCGCTTATAATGCGGAAGTGTCCAAACTGAAGCCTAATCTTGCATGGGCCGAGGAAGAACTCGGACTTGTAAAGAAGCAACTGGAAGGCAAGCAAGGTATGTTGAAAACATTTGTTTTGAAGTTGGCACGAACGAATAGTTGTGCATAATGAAAAATATTTGTAATGTATGCTCTAGGAGCAGGTGTCGAATACGAGGCACTAAAGAAAGATTTGGCTGATGCCAACAAGAAGGCTGAGGCCGAACATGCGCTTCGTGAAAAACACGAGGCCAGGTTTACCGCAGCTGAGCGAGAGCTCCAGGAAGTTGTGAAGAAAAGCGAGGGCTTGGAGTAGAATCTAAAAGGGAAAGAATCCGAACTCGCCCAAGCTCTCGAGGCTGCGGAAGGTGCTCGGGAAGAAGCCCGAGGTGCTGCGTGGGACATTCAGGAGGCCCGGAAAGTTGCGGTTGGTAAGGCCTTCTGTATTCTTAGCTCTTTATATGTCATAATGGGAAGAATCCTAAGCGGCAAGCTGAATTCTTATTTTTCCAGGGGCTTTTGCGGATCTTCCTCGCAGCATATCAGATGCCGCCCAATTCTACCGCACCGAGGAGAAGAAGACTATGGAGAGGGATTTCTGGTCGCCGTATCTGGCGCCGAACTATCCGGTGCCATTTATCGATCAGCTGAAACAGATGGTCGAACTGCACCAGGCGGCCGAACTAGCCATGAAGGACTTAGTTGTCTGGCAGTGGCCCGCGGAGCCGATTCCAAGCAGTTACTTCGGACTCGTCAAGAGGATTGTGGGCGCCTGTCCTCGGCTTGATGCTATCAAGCGATCAGTCTGTATAGAAGGCGCGCACATGATGTTTGCCCACGCAAAAGTGCATTGGGGGAGGCTTGACACGGAGAAGCTGATGACTGAGGGGCCGCCGGAGGGTAAGGAGCACCGCAAGCTTACTATGAAAGTGTACTGAAAGGGGCCCACCTTGCGGCGGACAAGTGTGCTAAAGACATTATATTTCCCTGAGGGCATTTGTGCCGCTTTTTGTAATATGGGATAATGGCATGTTTATTATATATTGCATGTTTTCTTTGAACATAAGTTCTTCCTATGCAGCTATTTATTGTATGCAAATCCTGAGAGTTGGCCAGTCGTCGGCTACTGCCCCCTCGTAAAAAGAATACAGGGGTGTTCGGGATATATCTGGACACTCTTTATCACATAGTTGGGTCCTTTTAAGGAGGTGTATCTTTCCGCGAACCAGGCAATCGGACTATAAGGCTTTATTACTCTCACTTAGCCATAGGAATTCGAGTATGGTCGGTGCAGCCCCTAGTGTTCGGAAGGCCGAACTAGGGGCTCTATGGGCGCCTGATCAGAAGACCGATCTGTCGCACTCAGCATTTATAATGGCGTTGTGCGGAATAAATATTTAAGGATTTTATAACCTCTCGAACAGCTGACCAGCTCTCGCTTCATCATGACGGTCGGTTTTCGGCTTTCTCTACTGAGGTGCTCGTCCGGCTGAACCGGGACACAATTGCAGTAGTTCTCCCAGCGCTACCTCAGTCGACAGAATGGAACGTAAGGTACCAAAACATGGGAGCCGGGCAAACCCAACCAATGACCCAAGACATGATTCGGAGCAGATGCATATAGTGCAGTAAGTTCGGGGTGCCCAGCGACCGAAAAGGTGGTCAGACTTTATTGTCGTACTGTGAAGCCCCTGGTGTAACCGGGCGAACACGAAGCGTGGCTGTCATTTTCGGCAAAGAGGCGTCGGCGATAAATGACGGCCAGTAAGTGTTATGTAAGTCTACGCATTGTAGTAGGATGATATGTCTATGCATATGAGTGTGATGTATGAAAAGAGGTGTTATTTGGCGGAACCTGTGGTGGCCGGACTGGAGGGGGTTGTAAGTGGATCAAGAATGAATCTGAACTGCCTTCTACCTGCATGTTCCTGCCATTTTGTGTCCAGGCTAATTCCATGCCGCCAATCCTGTTCTGCGTCAATCGTTAGTTTTTAAAGGCAAATGTTTGAAAGCAGCTGGGCATCCTCTTGTGGTTGGTCCCAAGGTCCCTGATCGGACCCTGGTGGGCCCAGCCGTTATACCGTGAGGTAATACGGACTCCTCGATGGGTGTTTGGATGGTTGGCCTGAGTAATTTACCACGTGGAATCTAGTCGACGTGGTTTATCCCGTTGGCATACGGTAAACTACCGCATGGTGGGAGGGTGCCGAAGATTTATTCTTTGGCGTAGCATTTTTTGGGTGATCCAAAGACAACCGTTAGAGTGGTATGCCGATAAAACTTGGCATTTGTGCCTTACATCATTTAGGAGATGTTATTTGTGGCTTCATACCCTTGTGGGCTTTATGTGTTATGGAGCCCCCGGACTACTAGGTCTAGAGGTACTGCAATTGACTTGCCGTGGTTTATGTGATCCTGGGCAATCGGCCGTACTGTTATGCTCTTGGGGGGGTGGGGTTCTTGACGAGGCGCCTCCCCTTATTGTTTCTGGCGCACGACCAGCTGCTTTGTATTGAGGATCCTGCATTCTCTATTGGTATGCTTTGCCGTCCTTCTAGGAGTACCATGCATTTCGCATGGTTGATCGAGCGTGTGGCTCGGACTGAATAGGCGTGAGCTGCTCTTTGTCCGTTGACCGGACTGGTATTTACTGGACCTGGCGCCAGTTTCCTTAACTTGACGTTTGTTGCCACTGCGTCGAGGCTTGAGGGTGTCTCTTTGCGTATCCTTCATACTGTGTTGGACAGTAATGATGTGTGGACGTCGGGGTGTGCGCCTTGGGTTCTCCTGCTTGGGTCGAGGTAGCCAGTTGTGCCGTGTATGCCCTTTATTGGGGCTATTGACTTCGTGCCTTTCAGTGGCCAGTACCTTGGTCCACCTATCCGTTAGCAAGTCTTGGTCAGCTTTAAGCTGCTCTTGCCTCCTTTTGCAGGCTCCTTGCTGTGGCCATGAGCCTTTGCTTGAAGCGAACTTGTTCGACTGGATCTTCAGGTACGCCAAATTCGTCATTGCTGAGGCTTACCTCGTCATCGGAAGAGGGTGTATAGTTGTCCTTCTCTAAGTATCCCATCATGACCTGTCTGGCCAGCTTGAAGGTAGGCTGATTAGGACTATATTCCTGTTCGGCACCATCCGGATTGCTTTCTTCTCCGGGGTCGGTGTTACCGTGGTAGGGCTTGGAGCGGCGCCGACGACGCCCTTGGTTTTCTTTTCTCCCCGAGGGGTTATCCTTCATTGCCTCGTCGCCATTGGTTTGCATCGGAGTGTCCACCATATATATATCGTATGAGGAGGTGGCCGTCCACCGCCCTATGAGCGGTGGCTCCTGTAATTCTCCTGCATCGTCATCCATACCGTCGATGTCTTCGGAGTTGAAGTCAAGAACGTCGGTTAGATCATCGATCGTGGCAATGAAGTGGGTGGTGGGTGGGCAACGAATTCCGTTGTTGTCTGCTTCCCACTCAAGCCGGACATAGCTCGGCCCAGAGTCTCGTGACAAAGAGAGAGACTTCAATAAGTTCAGCATGTCGCCCAAGGGCGAGTGCTGAAAGACGTCCGCTGTGGTGAACTCCATCACCGGATCCCAACCAGGCTCGGCGGGCTCGGGGACGCACGTACTGGAACCTACAACCGGATATGAATCCGGGGGTCCGGAGTCACAGGCTCCCTCAGAAGTGAGGCATGTGTTCGGCTCCATCGTCGATGAGGGTACGGCCTGCGGGGCGGGGCCCAGCCCTCCGTCCTTAGGCAACGCAACCTTCCCCGGATTTAGATCTGAGGCTTCTGCCGGGGTGATATCCTGAGCATCGTTTGACAATAGCTCTAAGCCGTGCTCATCGTGACTGTTCCGCGCTCCTGACGCTGGCCCAAATCCGTCGAAGATCAAGTCCCCGTTGATATCCGCTTTGTAGTTCAAGTTTCCGAACCTGACCTGGTGGCCGGGGGCATAGCTATCAATCTGCTCTAGGTGGCCAAGCGAATTGGCCCGCAGTGTGAAGCCGCCGAACACAAAGATTTGTATGGGGGGAAAGTCTCGCCCTGGACAGCGTCGTTGATGATGATTGAAGTAGCCATCGAGCCTGACAGCGACGACACAGAGGAACTCTCAATGAAAGCACCAATGTCGATGTCAAAATCGGCGGATCTCGGGTAGGGGGTCCCGATCTGTGCGTCAAGGCTGATGGTAACAGGAAGCAAGGGACACAGATGTTTTCCCAGGTTCGGGCCCTATCGATGGAGGTAAAACCCTACTTCCTGCTAGATTAATATTTATGATATGGGTTGTACAAGAGTAGATCTACCACATGATCGTAGAGACTAAACCCTAAGAGCTAGCCTATGATGGTGTGATTGTAATTGTTATCGGCCTTCTAAGGACCAACCTCTCTGGTTTATATAGACACCGGGGAGGGCTAGGGTTTACATGGAGTCAGTTACAAGGAAGGAAACACAATATCCGGATCGCCAAGCTTGCTGTCCATGCAAAGGAGAGTCCCATCCGTACACGGGCCGAAGTCTTGAGTCTTGTATCTTCACGCTTCAATAGTCTGGACGTTGTACACAGTCCGGCTGTCCGGATACCCCCTAATCCAGGACTCCCTCAGCCGCCCTGAAGGTAGTCGAAGAGTTAAGAGCCGAACAGGCTGCTCATTGCCAAAGCAATGAAAAAATAGCCAAGATGGTTGTTGAGCTGAAAGATGCCGCCGGCTGCTATGAGCTCCTTGAAAAGGAAAGCCAAGTGAAAGCGACTGACCTGAAGAAGGCATTGGAGGCAGCCAAGGAAACTCGCTTTGAAATTAGAGGGATAAGGGAGGAGCTTTGTGAAGCCAGGGATATCACGGTTGGGAGGCCCTTTTTGTTGCGGATGAAGTTCGGAGATCCGAAATATGCCCCTCTGGATCAGTTATGGAGTGCTGCAGACGCATATGCGGATTTGGCAAAGAGTGCTACTGATGCGACTGAGTTTTACAAAGATCGGAAATATCATCAGGTAGAAAGGTTGTTTTGGTCACAGTTCGGTGCCCCGACGCGCCTGCTACGGTTGAATGAAAAGATGGCCACATGGGCCAAGCTCCATAGGTTGTCCGGGCTTGCTATGAGTTCTGTCGTGGATTATCTTTGGCCGAAGGGACCAAGGCCGGACAATTATTTTGGTTTGGTGCAACAATTCCTTGGTGTTGTGTCGCATATCGACACTGTGAAGAGGTCGGCGTGCATGGAGGGCACGCAGATGGCTCTTGCCCATGTTAGAACATATTGGGAAGGGATGGAGGCCACCGCTGTTGCGACCCGGGGTCCGACAGAAGGCCAGGATCCGGCCGAGCACTATTCTGAAGAAGTCCTGGAGGGCGCCTGTTTAATAGAGGCTCAGTGCTCGAAGAGTGCCATGTTCGAGTGACATGTATTATAAAAACAATGCTATTTTCATTATAAAGGTTGTGTTTATACTTTTGCCCAAAAGTATTGTAGTGCCTCCTATGCGGCCATTTATGTATTTGTATAACCTGAAAGTTTGCAGTCATCGGCTTCCGCCCCCACGCGTATAATGTGGGGGTGTTCGAGATAAGCGCATAATCACACTTGATCCAACGTCTTGGTCCATTAAGGAGGTGATAGCGTGGCGAACCAGGCAATCGGACTATATAGCTTTAACACTTTCACTTAGCCATAGGAGTTTGACGGTGGGGCTACTATATAGCCCTTGGTACTTCCGCGTTCATCCGAATATGGTGCATGTTCGTACATGACCGAGAAACCGGTCCTTCGTTAATGCAGAGGAATCACGGAGATTTCGCTGAGTCATTGATTGGTTGACCAGTCTCGCGCTATATCATGGCAGTCAGTTTTCGGCTTTCTCTACTAAAGTGCTCATCTAGATGAACCAGGGCACAATCGCAGTAGTTCTCCCGGTGCCACCTTAGCCTAGAGAGATGAACGTAAGGTAGCAAAACACGGCAGCCAGGTAAACCCAACATTTGACCAAAGACATGATTTGGAGCTGATGCAAATAGGGCCAAACTCGCGACGTCGAACACTCCCTAAGGTATTCGTACTTTACAACATATACTGGGCTGAGTAACACCCTCGATAATGAGCCCTGAGTTTCCAAGTACATGCATTAGTTTGGTGTGACGAAATGCCAATAACGCCAGTATCCCTCCCGGTTGTGTTAAGTGTCCGGAGGGGAAGAAGCAACAAGAGACATTAAAAAAAGGTTTACGAAGGGTCTTAATCTAAAAAGAAACCTTTGAGCGGGGCCCTGCTGCACGTCTGCGCCTTTATCTCCGTTGTGCCGTAACCTAGAAGGCTGTAGCATGATGATCATCTGAAAAAAGGAAAAACCCAGGTGAAAAGACTTCGTGCGAGAAATTGGTTATTCTGAACCGATCATGAAGATGCAATCTGTTATTGTATTAATAGGGTAAAGCCGAACTATGGGCTTTTTACATGCGTGCAGCCCCTAGCGCCACCTATGGGGGTGTATCCATCGTCCCAAGCTCAGGTTTATCTGGGATGTTACAATAGGTGGTGCGCTAGACTCGTCTAACCGTGTCCGTGGTCTTGACGACCGATAATTTATTCTGGTTGGAGAGGCCGTTCAGTGTTCGGCTGCTAGAGCCGCCACATATTCTTCCGCACGTAAAGAACGCTATGTATTTCCACTAACTGTGCTGACGCCACATGGACCGGGCATCTTGAGTTTGAGATAAGCATAGTGCGGTACTGCATTAAAACGAGCGAAGGCGGTTCTTCCAAGTAGTGCGTGATAGCCGCTTCGGAATGGAGCTATGTCGAAGATTAATTCTTCGCTTCTGAAGTTGTCGAGAGAACCGAATACAACCTCTAGTACTAGAGAACCCGTGCATCGGGCCTCGACGCCTGGTATTACTCCTTTAAAGGTAGTATTGCTTTGGGTGATTCTTGATGGGTCTATCCCCATTTTGCGGACAGTGTCCTGGTATATCAGATTAAGACTACGGCCGCCGTCCATAAGGACTCGGGTGAGATGGTATCCATCAATTATTGGGTCGAGCACCAAGGCAGCCGACCCTCCGTGCCGGATACTAGTCGGATAATCCCTGCGATCTAAAGTGATCGGGCAGGCCGACCAAGGATTGAACTTGGGGGCGAGGGGCTCTAAAGCGTATACGTCTCGGAGTGCACGTTTGTGCCTTCTCTTTGGTATGTGAGTTGCGTAAATCATATTCACTGTTTTGACTTCTGGTGGGAATTTTTTCTGTCCTCCAGTGTTTGGCTGGCGAGGCGCATCCTCGTCTTCACTTGGCGTCTCCCTCCCTTTGTGTTCGGCGTCTAGCGTGCCGGTCTGCTTGAAAACCCAGCATTCTCTGTGGGTGTGATTTGCAGGTTTTTCAGGGGTGCCATGAATCTGACATAATCTGTCTAGAATCTTATTTAGGCTGGACGGTCCATCTTTGTTGCCTTTAAATGGCTTTTTCTGTTGATCGGGTCGAGAGCCCCTGAATCCGGCATTGACCGCCATGTTATCTGGGTTGTCTTCATTGTCTCGACGCTTGTGTTTATTGCGTCGTGGCTTCCCATTGCTATCCCTGACTTCGGATGTGCCTGGGTCATTGGTGCTGCTATGGGCCAGCCAACTATCCTCGCCCGTGCAAAAGCGGGTCATAAGTCTTGTTAGGGCTGCCATTGTCCTCGGCTTTTCCTGTCCGAGGTGTCTGGCAAGCCATTCATCCCGGACACTGTGCTTAAAAGCTTCTAAGGCTTCGTCATCCGGGCAGTCGACGATTTGATTCCTCTTAGTGAGAAACCTGTTCCAAAGCTTTAGGGCTGACTCTCTGTGCTGTTGAATTATGTGACTTAAATCGTCTGCGTCGGGAGGTCGGACATAGGTCCCTTGAAAATTGGCCCTGAAAGCATCCTCAAGTTCCTCCCAACTTCCAATTGAGTTTTCGGGGAGGCTTTTCAACCAGTGCCGAGCTGGTCCTTTCAACTTGAGGGGTAGGTATTTTATGGCATGGAGATCATCTCCGTGAGCCATGTGGATGTGACGGATAAAGTCTTCAATCCAGACCCCAGGGTCTATCGTTCCGTCGTATGCCTCTATATTCACGGGTTTAAATCCTTCTGGAAATTCATGATCCAGCACCTCATCGGTGAAGTATAGGGGGTGCGCGGCACCCCTGTATTTGGATGTATCATGGCATGCTGTCAATGGTTGTTCTGTTCGGTGTTTATTCCGAGCTGGTATTCGATCAATATGATCGTTTTGGTGGCTGTGATCCTGCGCTGGGGCACACTTCCTAGATCCATAGATGGACCTGGCCATACCGGATTTTTTGTCCAGGATCTCACGTAAATCGTGTGCTGACTTGTGTGCGGCGTCATTAGCCGCCCTGTCACGGCCACGGGGTCGTCGGTCCGACTGATCGGCCGTATTATTTTTCGGCTATATGGGCTCGATAGCCTCGTCGTCAAATTCAGGCAGCAGCTTGCACTTTGGATAGCTCTCTGTGTGGCGATCACCACCGTATTTTTCTTCAGTGTCGAGCACTTTGTCCCATCTACGGTTGAGCGTATCCTGCACGGCCTTAAGCCTTTGGTTCTCCTTCTTCAAGCTCCTCGTGGTGGCAAGAAGCCTTCTTTGGAGGTTCTCTTGTTCCAAATGTTTTTCCGGGATGATGAGTGCATCGTCGTCCGGATTGTTCTCCTCTCCGGAGACAGGTTGATGAATCTTACCCTCGGGATCTCCGTCATCGGACATTTGCTCTGGACTAAGTTCACCATCCCCTGGCTCATCTTGCTCCATCGCTGGGTCCATGGGGTCGTTGTTTCCTTTGGAGTCGACCAGGGTGTTATTCTTTCTTGCGCTGTTATCGTTATTTTTATTGTGAAGAGATTTAGAGCGGAGCCTACGTCGTTGCTTCGGTGGCTTATCGAGGGGATTATCCTTCGTTGCATCCTCGCCACTATTTTCCTTGGGTGTATCCACCATGTATACATCATATGATGAGGTGGTTGTCCAGCGCCCCGTGGGTGGTGGTTCCTGTATTTCTCCAGCATCGTCATCCATACCGTCGATGTCTTCAGAGTTGAAGTCAAGCATGTCGGTTAAGTCATCGATAGTGGTTATGAAGTGGGTGGTGGGTGGGTAACAAATTTCTTCGTCATCCGCTTCCCACTCGAGCCGGACATAGTTCGGCCAAGAGTCCCCTGACAGAGAGAGACACCTTAATGAATTTAGCACGTCACCCAGGGGCGAGTGCTGAAAGATATCCGCGGAGGTGAACTCCATGACCGGTGCCCAATCAGATTCGATAGGCACGGACGTACACGGTTCGGATCCTATGGCCGGACACGAGTCCGAGGGTCCGATGACACAAATATCTTTAGAGATGAAGTCTGTGTTCGGCTCCAGCACCGATGAGTGTGCGGCCTCTTTTGCGTGGTCCATCCTCCCGTCCTCGAATGGCACGATCTGCTCCGGATTGAATCCCGGGGCCGCCACAGTCACGATCTCCCGAACACCATCCGATGGCAGATCTAAGTCATGCTCGTTGTGACTGTTCGGCGCACCTGACATGGGCTCGAATCCATAGAAGATCAAGTCTCCGCGGATGTCGGCAGTATGGTTCAAGCTTCTAAACCTGACCTGATGGCCATAGGCGTAGATCGATCTGCTCCAGATGGCCAAGCGAGTTGACCCGCAGTTCGAAGCCGCCGAATACGAAGATCTGTCCGGTGAGGAAACCTCACACTGGACCACGTCATTGAAGACGTTTGAAGAGGCCATAAAGCCTTGTCGTGACGACATAGTGGAACTCTCAATGAAAGCACCAATGTCGGTGTCAAAACCGGTGGATCTCGGGTAGGGGGTCTCGAACTGTGTATCTAAGGATAATGGTAACAGGAGGCGGGGGACACGATGTTTACCCAGGTTTGGGCCCTCTCGATGGAGGTAATACCCTACTTCCTGCTTAATTGATCTTGATGATATGAGTATTACAAGAGTTGATCTACGACGAGATCGTAGAGGCTAAACCCTAGAAGCTAGCCTATGATTATGTTTGTTGTTGTCCTACGGACTAAACTCTCCGGTTTATATAGACACCAGAGGGGGCTAGGATTACATAGAGTTGGTTATAGAGAAGGAGATGTACATATCTGAATTGCCAAGCTTGCCTTCCACGCAAAGGGGAGTCCCATCCGGACAGAGGAAGAAGTCTTCAATCTTGTATGTTCATAGCCAACAGTCCGGCCAAAGTATATAGTCCGGCTGTCCAAGGACCCCTTAATCCAGCACTCCTTCAGCATGCAAGCCTAGCGGAAGCAAGGTTATCCCCGGAAGCGAGCC
>NC_041393.1:337924573-337925829 GCF_002162155.2 Triticum dicoccoides
TTAACGCATTTTCAAGCTCCAAGGTGACTAAGTGGCTACTAAATTCCACATGGCAGCCACCTCCTGCAGAAAATACCTAAAAGCAACACCCGTCCTGTGATGTGTCGAGCAAGCAGCTGCCAAGCTGGTGAACGGCCCGAAAGAGTCTGCCAGGCAAGATGTGATGTGATGTCGAGTAATGACTGATTTGCCACTACGGTGACCCCTTGATCTATAAAAGGATGCCCATGGTAACAATAGAAAGGATTCAGACCCTTGTACACTCGTACACGCATAGTCATTCTCGTCCCAAGGCAACCCTGTCGGGCAAGAGCGCTGCGCTTTTCCACCACCATCCACCATCAATCCACCAAAGCATGCAGGAGTAGGGTTTTATGCCTTACAGCTGCCCAAACCTGGGTAAAAACTACTTGTGTGATCTCTCTCGTGCTACCTCATGCTCCTACACTCTTGATGCAACGTGCCATCCCCCCGCCGAACCAGAAAGGGGATCATAGCCCCATAGGTGGTCATGGTTCCCCACGACATCTTTGCCGCGCCAGGTAGGGGGGTCACTTGTGCGAACCTGAAAGTATGACCAGTGTGTCATCCTCGTCACCATTTTCATCATTGGCGGCGCCGTTGACTATGGCGCCTAGGAAGAAGCCTGGAAATTTGAATCACCCGTCCACCTCAATGGCTCCACCAACCGCGACCGCCAACGTCGCGGGAAATGAGGAGGCGCGTGAAGATGTGGACATCGTGGGAGGCATGGTCGACACAGGAGGCGTTGTCACCACCATCCCCGCGGCCGAAGCAAAAGCAAGAAGCGCCGGGGAAGGACAGCATCAATAAGATACTAATGGCCATGCTTCTCGAGGTACGGGTGGGGGAATTACTTTAACTACACCCTCTCTCCTTGCCGAAGGGCACAATCATAGTGGTGGCTCTCGTTCTGAGGCAAATCACAACCCTCCGGCCGCCCCCACTGCGGGTACGACTGTGAGGCATGCGTCCCCTCCAGAACAAGCTAGCCCAACTACTATGCCCGACGGAGCCGCTGGCCCTCAAGCACCTCTGTTGCCTGGTGATGCCATCCAAGCGGTTGGCTCGCGGTAGCGAGGACGCGACGCGGTCTTCACCGGGCCATCAGGAACCGAGCGACGCGGTGGTCTTCATCATCTTCACCCATGCCAAGCACCGCCTCTGAAGCCATGGCACAGGCCCACTTGCTGTTGAGATTCCCGCCAGCGGATGATCAGATGGACGAGTGGCGA
>NC_041393.1:337926123-337966715 GCF_002162155.2 Triticum dicoccoides
CGCAGCGGGCTGACCCACCTCGGCCTCCAGAGGCAATGGCAATGGCTCGTGCGGCTGGCCACATGGAAGGGGCTACTCCCACGGTGCAAGCCCCCACCTCGGCAGGCTTTGCGGGAGCTATGTATTCAAGAGGCCGACGACGTCTCGATGGCTTCCTCTGATCCTCAAGCACGGCAAGAACCACAACGAGCCCTGAAGGACAAGCGAAGGGAAGCCGTGTGCGCAGTCACCATGCAGCGTCACGACGACTACCGCCAACCCAACGGGTATGACGGCCTCAACATCGACGAGCCCACGCTCAGAGATGGCGGGTACCTACCTTTCGAGATCGGGTACCCTGCCTTCACCCGTGAGCTATGGCAAGTCTGTTGGCCGTCCGCTCGCACGTTCAACCTGGCAAAGTTCTTAAGCATCTACACCATCGCTGTTCAGGCTGCCGGAGGAAGAGATGAGAAGGTATTCGCCAATTATTTTCCTTTGGCACTTAAGTCTAATGTGAGGTCTTGGTTGATGTACTAGCCGGAGAACTCCATATCGTCTTGTGATGACCTATACCATGAGTTCATTGGCACCTTCATGGGAGGCCATCAAGAACCAGGGCGGCCCAGCGATTTGTAGCTCGTCCAGGAGAAAGAAGGAGAATCTTTACGGAAGTACTTGCAAAGGTTCAGCAGTGTTCACAGGAATATCCCAGATATCCACCCGGCAGCTGTGATAGCCGCCTTTCAGTGTAATGTGCGCAACCGAAGGAACGTTCCAAGATGAATGTCAAGCTTCCCAAGAATGTGAAGGAGTTGTACACCTTGGTGGACAAATGTGCTTGGGTGGAGAAAGTGAGAAAGCTTCCTAGAGAGGAGGGTTGTGTTGACATCGACTCAGAAGATGATGACAAGACCACCAGCCAGAAGAAGAAGAAGAATAAGAAGCACAACAAGAAGCGTAAAGATAAGGCAGTGATGACTGTTGAGGGATTGGGAACACCTAGTGCTGGCAAGAAGGAAAAGCCGAAGCCCCCGACAAGGAAGTTGCCGCGTGCGATGACTGCCGGGAGGCCACGTCTGCCAAGAAAGCTGGGAAGAGTGATGGGCCGTACTGCAAGATCCATCAAACCAAGGGCCACAATCTCCAGGAGTGTCATCAAGTTGAGCAGCTCGTCAAGAAGCAGAGTGCTGAGTATGTGAAGTGACATAAGGAAAGAGAATTAGAACGATACTGGAGGTAAGGGCCGGGGCGGTGAAGCAAATTGCCCAGGCAAAGCTACTCAGAACCAAGGGAAACACTATAGGGGCAGAGAGAAAGAGGATAATGATGCTGGAAGTGATAAAGGGGATGAAGAAGAAACCAGTGAGAAGGAATTCCAGAAGGTCACCGGCGCCCTGTGCATTGACGGGGGTGCATCTTTGCACTCCTCTCCCCGCCGACTTAAACAGTGGGCATGTGAAGTCAATGTCATCAAGCCAGTGGCAACTTCATGAAAACCACTCAAGTGGTCACGCATGCCCATCATCTTTGATGACGAGGATCACCCTGACCGCACCATGGCAGTAGGGTGCCTGCCATTGTTGGTATCTCCAATGATCCGCAACCTCAAGGTCACAAAGATGTTGCTTGATGGCGGGGCTGGGTTGAATCTGATCTTCCCACATGTTCTCATCAAGCTTCAGATAGCAGAGGAAGAGCTTAAGGCCACTGGCATGTTTCAAGGAGTTAATCCCAGCAGGATCCATCCTAAGGGAAAGACTACATTGGGAGTGACGTTTGGGGGTGAGTTAAACTAACGGACTGAGTAGATTGTGTTTGATGTGGTTCATCTCCCCCTTTCGTACAATGGAATTCTTGGGCGCCCTGCCTTGGCCAAGTTCATGGCGGCATCCCACTATGCCTACAACATATTGAAGATGCCAGGCCCAATGGGCGCCATTTCCATTCCATCAGATAAGAAAGACACACTGATATGTGTGGATAAGATGTATCGGGACGTTGTCAGGGTAGAGGCCACCGAAGCAGTGGTGCTTGCCAAGGAAAGTAAAGGAAAGAAGAAGGATTGTAGGGACTCCGGCAAGGAATCCGGGGAGCGTGCCCCTACCGAGTGCACGACACCTGTTGATGACGTGCCGGAGTGTTCCAACAGCAAGATGGCCAAGGATGCTGCACCCCATGTGAAGAATGTCCTGGCAGGGCTGCCTGGAGTTGATGGTACCTTAACTAACAGCGCCACCCTTGATGACAAATAGGAAAGCACGCTCGTTTCCTTCCTGTGGGTGAATATCGATGTGTTTTCCTGGCAACCATCTGATATCCCTGGTGTTCCCAAGGAGGTAATCGAGCACCACCTTGTTGTCTGCCCACATGCCCGAGCCGTCAAGCAGAAGGTGCGGAAGTAGGCCTTGGAGTGGCAGTAGTTCATTACCGAGGAGATTAAGAAGCATGAGGCAGCTGGTTTGGTCAGAGGAGTACTACACCCAATGTGGTTAGCCAACCTAGTGGTTGTACGGAAGGCCAACGGAAAGTGGAGGTTGTGCATCGATTTCAGTAACCTCAACAAGGCTTGCCCAAAGGATCCATTTCACTTGCCGCGCATTGACCAGATTGTGGATTCCACTTAAGGCTGTGATTTCCTTTCTTTCCTGGATGCATACTCTGTATATCATCAGATCTTCATGTCCAAGGAAGACGAATAAGACCTCCTTCATCACCCCATGTGTTACATACTGCTTTGTGCACATGCCTTTTGGGTTAAAAAGCGCCGGGTCTACTTTTGCAAGAGCAGTCAAAATTGGTTTTGAACCATAGTTGCATAGAAATATTGAGGCTTATATGGATGATATTTTGGTCAAGACCATGGACAAATCCACCCTCATCCAGGATTTGAAAGAGACATTTGCTAACCTACGCAAGATTAACTTGAAGCTAAACCTGAAGAAGTGTGTGTTTCTTTGTGTCCCATCATAGGATCGAGGCCAATCCAGATAAGATCAAGGCTATAGAGAAGATCAAGGCACCCAGGACAGTTAAAAGATGTGAGGCATTTGGCAAGGTGTGTTATCGTGCTTACCAGAATCATCTCCAAGTATGCCGAGCGCGCCCTGCCGTTCTTCAAAATTTTGAAGAATGAAGGACCCATGAAGTGGACCCTAGAGGCAGATGAAGCACTGCAAGAGCGGAAGACCTACTTGTCCTCTGTGCCCACATTGGTTGCCCCTAAACCTCAAGACTCATTGCTGCTATACTTGGCGGCAACCAATCAAGTTGTTAGTGCAGCTTAAGTGGAACAGCGGGAAGTAGAGGAAACAGAGGATAAGCAAATCCCGGCAGGACCGGATGAGGATCAGGACAAAGAGGAGCACGGCAGCAGGAATGACCCTAAGGACGTGGCAAGCAAGAAAGTGGTGCAGCGCCCGGTGTACTTCAACTCCTTCCTACAGAGGGCTAGATCGAGGTACTCCGCTGTGCAAAAGTTGATTTTTGACCTCATCATGGCCTCAAGAAAACTGCGCCACTACTTGGAAGCCCATGAGATTACAGTTGTCACCCTCTTCCCATTGCAAAGGATACTCTGGAACCCTGAGGCTACCGACAGAATATTGGAGTGGGCTTTGGAGTTATCTAGTTTTGGCCTAAACTTCAGCTCTGGCCTGAAGTTTGATAGCACCTGAACAATCCAAAGCAGGGCATTGGCAGAGTTTATTGCAGAATGGACGCCAACCCCTGACGAAGAAGTGATTGAGATAGTTATTCTCGGCAAGGAAGCGCCCTAAGAATGGATGATTCATTTTGATGGTGCTTTCTCCCTACAAGGTGCAGGGGTTGGCATGCTTCTTGTTGCTCCCACTGGAGAGCACCTGAAGTACGTCATCCAGATGCATTTTCCCCGAGAGGAAGCAACCAACAATACAGCAGAGTATGAATGGCTCCTTGCCGGGCTCAGGATTGTCGTTGAATTGGGAATCAAGAAGTTGATCATTTGAGGAGATTCTCAACTTGTAGTGAGACAAGTCAACAAGGATTACCAAAGTCCATTGATGGAGGCATACGTTGGGGAAGTTAGAAGATTGGAGGAACACTTTGACGGATTGCAAACAGAGAACGTACCCCATGTGGAAAACATCATAGTTGATCATTTGTCAAAGTGCGCTGCACAAAAGCTTCTTGTGCAACCAGGAACTTTTGTTCTCCATCTTACTCAGCCCTTCGTATCCCCAGCAATAATGGCCCGAAAAAGGAGAAAGTTGGACTCCGGTAAGCCTCTCTCGGTAGAGCCCCTCGGGGCTCCTGGAGGGACACTGCCGGGAACAACTCCCCATCACTTGCCGGGCTGCACCCTCCAACCGGGCCACTAGTCCCCACGGACAAGGAATGCACCCCCGCGAGCGAGGAGGTGCCGTTAGTCCTTGTTGTCGAGCCCCAGGCTCCAACTTGGGCAAGGCACATAGTCCACTTCCTCCAAACTAGAGAACTTCTCGATGAGCAAGATGAAGACGAACGAGTAGCCTGGTGGGCCAGTATGTACCGGTTTATCAATGACACTCTGTACAGAAGAAGGCCCAATGGTTTCAAATTGAAGTGCATCTGCTGGGAAGAAGGAAAAGAACTATTGGCGGAGATACACAAAGGCATGTGCGGCTCCCACATTGGATCAAGGGAATTAGTTGGGAAAGCATTCCGGCAAGGATTCTATTGGCCCACAACCCTCCAAGATGCGGTCGAGCTAGTCACTAAGTGTGAAACCTGCTAGTTCCATTCCAAGAACATCCATCTGCCTACACAAGCTCTTCAGACAATCCCTTTGTCATAACCGTTTTCGGTTTGGGGCCTCGATATCCTTGGCCCTTTCCCCTAAGCTCCCCGGGGCTTTGAATTCTTGTTTGTTGCAATCGACAATTTTACAAAGTGGCCAGAAGTAGCTGCCGTGAGAAAGGTGACTGCTCAGTCAGCTATCAAGTTCTTGGAAGATTTGGTGTGCCGCTTCGGAGTTCCTACCCAAATCATCGCGGACAACGGCACCCAATTCACGAGCCGCGCCTTCATGCAATATGTTCATGCCCTCGGAAGCAAGATCCCATTTGCCTCTATTGCACATCCCAGAAGCAATGGAAAAGCTGAGAGTGTGAATGCTAAAATGCTACGCGGACTCAGGAGAATAACATTTCATAAGCTGCAGAAGTGCGGCAGGCGATGGATCGATGAGCTGTGGTGGTTCTTTGGTCCCTCAGAACGACACCAGATCAAGCTACCGTGCAGACTCCCTTCTCCCTAGTGTATGGGGCAGAAGTAGTTATCCCCATGGAACTCATGTATGAGTCCCCTAGAGTGCTTTCCTACGATGAAGTAGCGCAAGATCAGCACCGGCGTGATGACGCTGTGCTACTCGAGGAGAACCGTCTCCGGGCTGCTGCACGTGCTGCACTCTATCAGCAAGCCCGGTGTTTTGAGGAAGGCAACCTTGTCCTTAGGCGCGTGTAGTCCGCCAAGGGTGCAAACAAGTTGACGCCAAAGTGGGAAGGCCCTTACCGGGTAGTACGACTCACCAGACCTGGCACAGTCCATCTAGAGACCGGAGATGGCATTAAATTGCAAAACTCATGGAATATTGAGCATCTCTGCAAGTTCTTCCCATAAGGCGCGGCTGTCGGGACCTGCCCGACATCCACCCTTTTGTATAGGCCTTGCCTCAGTTGCATGTAACCCCTTGTGCAAAGCCAGGCACAGACCCTGAGCAACAGATAAATAAACGAAGCGCTGGGGGCCCCGACAAGTTGCATGCATGCATAAGCATATCATGAGCATTGCATTCTCGTATAGATAAGGTTCCATCTGGCATAATTTTCATCTGCATAATCTACAGGCTCCTATCGTGGATTCAATCCCCAGGAGAAGATGAGAAGACCAGCCAGCACTGCAATCTCCGACAGGCCAAACAGATAAGTTCTGTCTCTTCTCCATTCGTGTTTTGTGTGTAAACTTGTGCATATGAAAACCTCGCCACTTTTTTGAAACTTAGGTGCTCCCATCCTTTGATTCGAATGTTGCTTTGGTCAGGATGGTAGCAGTGGCCTTTGATGAAGAAAAGTTGACGGGGGGCTGACCCCTCATTACGATTTGTGCCCGGCAAGCATAGCTCCCCGACAGCCAAATAGAGGGTGCCGGCAGGATAGCCTACCAAGAAAACTTGTTTATTTTTAATATAGAGGCATTCCACCTTTGCATGGCCATATACATGCAAGAGTCCCCGGCAAGGTTTACCTTTTTCATTTATATGCTTAAAACAAGTACAAACCTTACAGTACACAAACATGGATTCAAGGGATTACATTATTTGAACTAAAATTGGCAAGTGCCTACAGATTTTAGATTGAAAACATATATGTGTCCCATGATCTCCTCTTTTCATTTTCCCTCCACTAGGTACTATGGTGGGAAGGGATGAGGACTAGGGAGCGCTCCAAGCAGGAGCCCACCCCGACCTCGTCACGGCCTGCCGGGCACAGCCTGACAAGGTCGGGAGTGGCGAGGCTGCAAACGAGGGACTCGGAGGGCAGCTCGGCGGCGCGCCTGATAGCCACCTCCAAGACTAGCAAGGAGCCCTAGCTCGAGCGATGGAAGAATCAACCACCAACGCTCAACTGGAAGCCCGCTGGAGGGTGATGAAGGCACCAAGGGAACATCCCTCCCCGGCTATCACCCAAAGAGACTGGTGATGATGGTGTCGGGGAGGAAAGGGGGAAGCAGGAAGACGGGGCGGTCGGCAATATAATATGAAGGCGTCGACGCCATCGTACTCCGATCTGACGCCCCATTACCCGCCTTCCCTGCTGTGCCTCACTTTCTCTCCTTCACCACCACTTCAGGGAGACGCCGGACCCGCAAGTCGTCGCCTTCCCCGGAGAGACGACCAGTAGTGGGAGCAACCAGGATGCCCGAGGCACGCCGCACCTCACCTTGGCAGGCAGGAAGGCACGCTCCTCATTAACATCAACCCAAGTTCCAAGGAAAGGGGCATTACTAGGATTTCTGACGATCCCAAGCCCTTCGCCTTGGACTTGGACCAGACCCACTCCCCGAGCGCCAGTACCATTGCTTGGCATCATCAACCCCAAGCTAGGGCCTGAGGCCCAGGCCCGGGCGCTCCGTTCCAGCATACTCAAGATGAAGCAAGACCGAGGAGGAGAGGGATATGGATGAATGCCTCCACTCCTCCCCTGCTCCTCCTTTTATAGGCAAGCAGGGGGCTGGGGGCTAATTCCCCGACGAGTAACCACCGCCCTCCTTTGCCAATCCTAGAAGATTGGGCCCCTGGCTTGACACCCCTCCAGAGCATGCCCCCGTGTTACCTACCCCACTCGATGCATGTGGCATCCGTGGCTAAGGATAAGGGTGTGGTGGGAAGAGTGAATTAGCGGTTACCCGGCAGTGCGTTAAAGTCATTCACGAGCCATTACAAGAGTGATCCCACCACCATTGGCATTACGCGGCGTACGGAAAAACCGGAAGCTGGCCCCGCCGCAAGATAATGAAGAAGCAAAGAAGACCTCAAGGGACAAAGTCGCCTCAGCACTCTTGGATGTGGTCTAGTTAGGGCCTGCCCCAACGACGCCCAGCGGTGCGATTGTGCTAGGCCCGGGGGCTTCTGTTGGTGCAACAAACCCTGGGTCAGTTGCCCAGACTATGAACATGCACGAGGACAAATTTACAACATCTTGATAAACTTGAAGCAAGATGGATCAATTCCCCTGAAGGATCCAAGCAACAGATCAAGAAGACCAAGACTAGCCAGAGGGGCAAGATACTGCTTAGGCAAAAACCTCCCCTGCCGAGAAGGCGAGCCTGGCGGAGGCAAGATTATCCCCGGAAGTGACTCCCCCCCCCCGAATCATCCCGGCAGGCCTACCGGGACCAGCGAAGACAAACCACTTCACCGCACCACCTCACCATGACGTACGTCGTCGATCAGTACGGTGTCAAGCTCCAAGGTGACTAAGTGGCTGCTAAATGCCACATGGCAACCACATCCTATAGAAAATACCTACAAGTGACACCCGTCCTGCGATGTGTAGAGCAAGCAGGCGCCAAGCTGGTGAAACAACCCGGAAGAGCCTGTCGGGCAAGCTGTGATGTGACGTCGAGTGGTGCATTTAATGCGGTCTGTCAGCATGTACAGTTAGGTATGAGAGCACTATTTGCTACATAATCAGTGTATAATGACTGTTTTGCCACTATGGTGACCCCTTGATCTATAAAAGGAGGCCCATGGCAACCATAGAGAGGAGTCGGACCCTTGTACACTCGTACGCACGTAGTCGTTCTCGTCCTAAGCCAACCATATCGGGCAAGAGCGCTTTGTTTTTCGCCACCATCCACCACCAATCCATCAAAGCAGGAGTAGGGGCTTATGCCTCGCGGAGGCCCAAACTTGTTTAAAAAATGCCAGTGTGATCTCTGTCGTGCTTCCTCACGCTCCTACGCTCTTTGTGCAACGTGACATCCCCCCGCTGAACCAGAAAGGGGCTTGTAGCCCCATAGGTGGCCGTGGTTCCCCACGACATGTCGTTCCCAAGTTGGAGCCTGAGGCTTGACAACTAGGACCAGTAGCACCTCCTCATTCACGTGAGAGCATGCCTCAATCGTAAGGATTGGTAGGGTGTAGCTCACCGATCAAAAGGGAGTTGTTCCCGCCAAGCTCTCTGCTTGGGGCTTTGGGAAGCTCTGCTGGGAGAGGCTTGCCGGAGTCTAGTTTCCTCCTCTTTCAAGCCATTGTTGCTGGGGACACAGAGAGATGAGTCAGATGGAGAACAAAAGTCCCTGGTTCCACAGGGAGTTTTTGCGCAGTGCACTTTGATAGATGGTCAGCAATGTTGTTTTTCGCATGTGGCACGTGCTCTATTTGCAATCTGTCAAACCGCTCCTCCAACTTTATCACTTCCTCAATGTATGCCTCCATCAATGGGCTTTGGTAATATGTGTTTACTTGTCTCACCACAAGTTGCAAGTCTCCACGGATGATCAGCTTCTTGATTCGAAGTTCTGTTACAATCCTGAGCCCGGCAAGGAGTCCTTCATACTCAGCAGTATTGTTGGTAGGTTTCTTCCGGGGGAAATGCATTTGAATGACGTACTTAAGGTGCTCCCTAGTGGGAGCAACAAGAAGAACGCCAGCTCCTGCACCTTGTAGGGACAAGGCACCATCAAAGTACATAATCCATTCTTGGGGCGCTTCTTTGTCGGGGATGACTATCTCCAGTACTTCTTCGTCAGGGGTTGGCATCCCCTCTGCAATGAACTCTGCTAGTGCTCTGCTCTAAATAGTTGATGTGCTCTCAAACTTCAAACCAAAGCTGGATAACTCCATGGTCCATTCCACTATTCTTCCGGTGGCCTCGGTGTTTCTAAGTATGTGTTGCAAAGGGAAGCGGGTGACAACTGTGATCTCGTGGGCTTGGAAGTAGTGGCGCAGTTTCCTTGAGGCCATGATGAGGCCAAAATTAACTTTTTCATGCCAGAGTACCTCGACCTAGCCCTCTGCAGTAGGGAGCTGAGGAAGTACACTGGGCGCAGCACCACCTTCTTCCTTAGCGTGGTCTGGGAGCTGTCTCCGCTGCCCTGCTCTTCCTTGTCTTGAACTGCACCTGACCTTGCTGGGATGGGTTCGCTTTCCTCTCCAAAGGGGACGGAGGTTTCGACTGCTGCTTCATCCACTTCCCGATGTGCCACCAGCGCCACGCTAACTACTTGATTGGTTGCCGCTAAGTATAGCAGCAATGGATCTTGTGGTTTGGGAGCGACCAAAGTGGTCATAGAGGCAAGATAGGTCTTCAAATCTTGTAGCGCAGCGTCTGCCTCCGTAGTCCACTCCATGGGTCTCGCCATCTTCAAGATTTTGAAGAACGGCATGGCGCGCTCAGCACACTTGGAAATGAACCTGCTCAACGCGGCAACACACCAGTCAAACATCTCAAGTCCTTAACTATCTTGCGTGCTTGACTATGTTCGATAGCCTTGATCTTGTCGGGTTTGGCCTCCATCCCTCGGTGGGACACGAAGAAGCCAAGTAGCTTGCCAGAAGGAATGCCAAGCACACACTCTCCAGGTTCAGCTTCAAGTTGATCTTGCGCTGATTTGCAAAGGTCTCTTCCAAAGCCTACATGAGAGTCATTATGTCCTTGGTTTTGACCACTATATCATCCATGTAGGCTTCAATATTTCTGTGCAGCTAGGACTCAAAGCCTATCTGTACTGCTCTTGCAAAAGTGGATCTGGCGCTTTTCAAATCGAAGGGCATCCAGACAAAGCAGTGCATGCCACATGGGGTTATGAACGTGGTCTTATCTTCGTCTTCCTTGGATATAAAGGTCTGGTGGTACCTGTAGTATGCATCCAGAAAGGAAAGCAGGTCACACCCGGAGGTGGAATCCACAATCTGGTTGATGCGTGTCAAGTGGAATGGGTCCTTCGGGCATGTCTTATTTAGATCTATGAAATCTATGCAAAGCCTCCATTTCCCATTTGCCTTACGCACCACCACTTGATTCGCTAACCACGTTGGATGCAATACTCCCCTAACCAAACCAGCTACTTCAAGTTTCTTGATCTCTTTGGCAATAAACTGCTGCCCCTCCAAAGCTTGCTTCCAGACCTTCTGCTTGACGGGTTGGGCATGTGGGTAGATAGCAAGGTGGTGCTCGATTACCTCCCTGGGAACACCAGGGATGTCATATGGTTGCCATGCAAACACATCGACATTCACCCACAGGAAGGCAACAAGGGCGCTTTCCTATTTTTCATCGAGGGTGGTGCTGATAGCAAATGTACCATCAGTGCCAGCCAGCCCTGCCAGGACCTTCTTTATAGCAGGTGCAGCAGCCTTGGACCTCTTGCCATTGGAACTCTCCGGCAAGTCATCAACAAGCGAAGCACACTCCGAAGAGGTGCGCTTCCCAGATTCCTCGCTGGCGTCCTTGTTAGCTTTCTTCTTTTTCTTGCTTCCTTGGCGGGAGCAGCAGCTTCCGCGACCTCTACAGCGACTGCTTCTCGGTACATCTAGTCCATGCATATGATTGCGTCTTCTTGGACTCCTGCCGGGGTTGATCCCTTGGAACGTACCAGTAACCTTGAGTTCTTCATCCGCTATCTGGAGTTTGCTGATGACCTTTGGAGAAATTAGATTCAACCCTGGCCCGCTGATGTCGGCTAGAACTACGTCGGTATTTCCCCAAAGAGGAAGGGATGATGCAATATAGCGACGGTAGGTATTTCCCTCAGTGATGAGACCAAGGTTATCGAACTAGCAGGAGAACCTCCTCACACCACGTAAACAACACCTGCACACAAATTACAAATACTCGCAACCCGACGTGTTAAAGGGGTTGTCAATCCCTTTCGGGTACGACACCTCAAGTAGGCAAATAACGCGAGATAAAAGGTGGTAGACAGGATAAATAGATTGCGGAACAAATAAATTGCAGGAAGGAATTTTTGTATTTTTGGTTTAATAGATCTAAAAATAAATGCAAGAGAAAATAGATCGCAAAGGCAAATATGTTGAAAAGAGACCCGTGGGCCGTAGGTTTCACTAGTGGCTTCTCTCGAGAAAAATAGCAAACAGTGGGAAAACAATTATTGTTGGGTAATTGATAGAACTTCAAATAATCATGACAATATCCAGGCAATGATCATTATATAGGCATCACGTCCAAGATTAGTAGACCCACTCCTGGTTGCATGTACTACTATTACTCTAGACATCGAGCGCTATCCAGATGCATCTAGTGTATTAAGTTCATGAGAAAATAGAGTAATGCAATAAGAATGATGACATGATGTAGACAAGATCCGTTTATCTATTGCGGCAGATATAGATCTCATCTTGTTATCCTAAGTATCAATGATACATGCGTGTCGGTTCCCCTTCTGTCACTGGGATCAATCACTGTAAGATCGCAGCCACTACAAAGCACCTCTTCCCATTGCAAGATAAATAGATCAAGTTGTCCAAACAAAACCCAAATACCGGAGAAGAAATATGAGGCTATAAACAATCATGCATATAAGAGATCAAAGAAGACTCACATAACTTTCGTGGATAAAAACATAGATCTGATCATAAACTCAAAGTTCATCGGATCCCAACAAACACACCACCAAAAGACTTACATCATATGGATCTCCAAGAGAGCATTGTACTGATAATCAAGAGAGAGAGAGATAGAGATAAAGCCATCTAGCTACTATCTACGGACCCATAGGTCTATAAAGGACTACTCACGCATCATAGGAGAGGCACCAATGGAAGTGGTGAACCCATCCATGACGGTGTCTACATTGGATCTGGTGGTTCTGGACTCTACGGTGGCTGGATCAATATTTCGTCGACTCCCCTAGGGTTTCTGGAATATTGTGGCATTTGTAGAGCAAAGAGGCGGTTCGGGGGGCACCCGAGGTGGGCACAACCCACTAGGGCGCGCCTGGGCCCCCTGGCGCGCCCTGGTGGGTGCTGCTCCCCTCAAGCAGCCCCTCAGGTGCCTCCTTGGCCCATTGGCTTTCTTCTAGCCCAAAAAACTTCCTCAAGGTGTTGCGTTGCGTCTGGACTCAGTTTGATATTGATTTCTTGTGATGTAAAAAAGATGCAGAAAACAGCAATTGGCACTGGGCACTATGTCAATAGGTTAGTACCAAAAACTGATATAAAATGATTGTAAACATCCAAGAATGATAATATAACAATATGGTACAATCAAACATTATAGATACTTTGGACACGTATCAGCATCCCCAAGCTTAATTCCTGCTCGTCCTCGTGTAGGTAAATGATAAAAACAAAATTTTTGATGCGGAATGATGCCTCACATATTCATCACATTCTTTTCTTACAGCATGGACATATTGACTTCTATATGATTCAAAGCAATAGTCTAGTTTTGACATGAAGACTTTAATACTCAAGCATACCAACAAGCAACCATGTCTTTCAAAGTATCAACACTAAAGCAAGTTATCCCTAGCCCATCATGCTCAATCATTGATCCATTCATGAAACACACTCGAATATTAGCTACACCCAATGCTCAAATACGATCATAGTGCCCCTTAGTTGGTGCTTTATAAGAGAAGATGGAGACTCAAATTCAAAATAAAAATTGCATAAGTAAAAGAAAGGCCCTTCGCGGAGGGAAGTAGTGATTTGTAGAGGTGCCAGAGCTCAAAGCTTAAATTGAGGGATAAAATTATTTTTGAGAGGCATACTTTTCCATCCAACGAAAACGACTTGGAGCATCCCAACACTTTTCATGCTAGATACATCATAGGCGGTTCCCAAACAGAAAAATAAAGTTTATTCTTTTTCCACCATATCACTTTCCATGGCTAGTCGTATTCACGGGTGCCCTCCATACCAACACTTTCCAAGGAATTTATTATTTGACAACATAAAGTAAATTCATTTATTCATTTTGAGACTGGGCATCCCTAGTACCTTTGCCATACTCTCGTGCAATGACAAGTGAATAAACACTCATCGTGAGAATAACACATCTAGCATGGAAAATATTGGCTACCCTTTACCGCCTCACGAGTAGTAGAGCACACAAAAGAGAAATCCTATTTTGAACATTAGAGATGGCAGATGCAAATTTTCTTAGAACATCGAAATACCGCATATAGGTAGGTATAGTGGACTCATATGGCAAAACTGGTTTAAAGGATTTCGGATGCACAAGTAGTGATCATACTTAGTGCAAAATGAAGGCTAGCAAAAAGATTGAGAAGCGACCAACCAAAAAGCAAAAAATCTCTTACCCAAGCATTAAGCATAAGTAACACCGAATAATGCACCATAAGTAGGATGTAAATTTCATTGCATGACTATTGACTTTCATGCTGGCATAGGGAATCACAAACCTTACATTAATATTCTTACTAAAGCACAATTAGTCATCAACATGACTCACATATCATATCGTCATATCTCAAAACCATTACTAAGAACCAAGTTTATTTTGTCCAATGATCCTCATGAAAGTTTTTATTATATCCACCTTGGATATCTATCACTTTGGAACTATTTTCATATGTTGCTTTTGATAAGCTCAAACAAATATAAGTGAAGAACATGAGCATAATTTTTTTTTCTTTATCTCAAAATAATCTAACTAAAGCAAGGGATAATTTCTAAAAAAATTACTAACTCCAAAATAAATCTAAGTGAAGCATGAGAGCATTTCTTCAAAATTAACAAAGCACACCGTGCTCAAAAAGATATAAGTGAAGTACTAGAGCAAGTCCATGGCTCTAAAAATTTAAGTGAAGCATAGGAGAAAGCATAGCATAATTTTTGGCTCTCTTAAAAGGGTGTGTCCATCAAGGATTCGACACTTAAAACACAAAGAAAAGCAAGCAAATACTCATATCATACAAGACGCTCCAAGCAAAACTCATATCATGTGACGAATAAAAATATAGTTTCAAGTAAAATACCGATGGTTGTTAGAAGAAAGCGGGGATGCCACTCGGGCGCATCCCCAAGCTTAGTTGCTTAATACTTCTTTGAATATTGTCTTGGGGTCGCTCGGGCATCCCCAAGCTTAGCCTTTTGCTTATCCTTATTCCTTCATCCATCGTAAGATAACCCAAAACTTGAAAACTTCAATCACAGAAAACTCAAACAAAACCTTCGTGAGATCCGTTAGTATAAGAAACCAAACCACTACTATCAGTACTGTAGCAAACCTACTATTATTCTGTTTTTGCATTATATCTACTGTATTCCAACTTTTCTATGGCAAAAAATCATCAAAGAAAACCATAGAACCATCAAAACAAGCACAGAACGCAAAGAAAACAGGTTCTATCAAAAACAGAATAGTCTGTAGCAATCTGAAAATTTTGAATACTTCTATAACTCCAAAAATTATGAAATAAATTTGTGGACGTGAGGAATTTGTCTATTAATCCTCTGAAAAAAGAATTAACTTAAAATCACTCTTCTGTAAAAAAATGACAATGATTCTCGTGAGTGCAAAAGTTTCTGTTTTTCAGCAAGATCAGATAAACTTTCACCCAAGTCTTCCCAAAGGCATTGCTTGGCGCAAAAACTAACTAAAACACAAAAACACAATCATAACAGTAGCATAATTTTTCTATCACTCAAGAACAGAAAGCAAAAAGAAAAAATAAATTTTATTCATTGGGTTGCCTCCCAACAAGCGCTATCGTTTTATAGCTATTAAGATAGCCATCAGATTTCAATGATGCTCACATAAAAGATAGTAATCGAAATACGAAGAGAGCATCATGTACCATATGGCAAAAAAATTTAAATCTAACATAATTCCTATGGATAGGAATTTTATAGGAAAACAAATTATCAAGACAAGCAAGATCTAGCATATGTAAGGAAGAAGAAAGAAACAATAGCAATCTCAACATGAAGAGAAGTAACTTAGTGACATGAAGATTTCCACAACCATATTTCCCTCTCGAATAATATTTATATGTGGGATCATATTAAAATTCAACATGTAGCTATCACATAACATATTTTCTACATGATCCACATGCATGCAAAGTTGACACTCTTCCAAAATAGTGGGATTAACATTAACTAAAGTCATGACCTCTCCAAACCCACTTTTATCGAAAATTTCATAAGATTGAACATTCTACAAAGTAGTGGGATCTAAAGTTGACACTCTTCCAAACCCACTTTCAATATTATTGCAAACACTATTATCAATCTCATATTCATCATGGGGCTTAAATAAATTTTCAAGATCATAAGAAGAATCACCCCAATCATGATCATTGCAATAAGTAGAGGACATATAAAAACAAGCATCCCCAAGCTTGGGGTTTTGCATATTACTAGCATAATTGACATTAATAGCATTTATAATAACATCATTGCAATCATGTGTTTCATTCAAGGAGCTATCATGAATCACTTTATAAATTTTTCGTTTAACACTTCATCACAATTTTCAGATTCATAGATCTCAAGCAAAACTTCATAAAGATAATCTAGTGAACTTAATTCACTAGCAGTTGGTTCATCATAATTGGATCTTTTGAAAAGATTGGCAAGTGGATGAGGATCCATATCAATAGATTATTAGCAAGCAAAAATGGAAGAAAATACAAGGCACATGGTAACACAAGTAGAGACAGCAAACAAGAGATCTGACGAGAAAAAGGCGAACTAAAAAGAGTGCGAATAAAACGGCAAATTTTTGTGAAGTGGGGGAGAGGACAACGAGAGGCAAATGGCAAATAATGTAAATTGCAACGAGATGAGATTTTTGATTAGGAACCTGGTTGATGTTGAAGATCCTCCCCGGCAACGGCGCCAGAAATGGCTAGTTGACGGGAGACTATCTTGATGTGATCTTCCCCGGCAACGGCGCCAGAAATTCCTTTTGATGCCTGCTAGAACTACGTCGATATTTACCCAAAGAGGAAGGGATGATGCAGTATAGCGACGGTAGGTATTTCCCTCAGTGATGAGATCAAGGTTATCGAACTAGTAGGAGAACCTCCTCACACCACGTAAACAACACCTGCGCACAAATAACAAATACTCGCAACCCGACGTGTTAAATGGGTTGTCAATCCCTTTCGGGTACGGCGCCTCAACTAGGCAAATAATGTGAGATAGAAAGTGGTAGATAGGATAAATACATCGTGGAACAAAATAAATTGCAGCAAGGTATTTTTGTATTTTTGGTTTAATAGATCTGAAAATAAATGCAAGAGAAAATAGATCGCAAAGGCAAATATGATGAAAAGAGACCCGAGGGCCGTAGGTTTCACTAGTGGCTTCTCTCGAGAAAAATAGCAACCGGTGGGAAAACAATTACTGTTGGGCAATTGATAGAACTTCAAATAATCATGATGATATCCAGGCAATGATCATTATATAGGCATCACGTCCAAGATTAGTAGACCGACTCCTGCCTGCATCTACTACTATTACTCCTAGCAAACACACTGCCAAAAGACATACATCATATGGATCTCCAAGAGACCATTGTATTGATAATCAAGACACAGAGAGAGAGAGAAAGCCACTAGCTACTAACTATGGACCCGTAGGTCTACAAAGGACTACTCACGCATCATAGGAGAGGCACCAATGGAAGAGGTGAGCCCCTCCATGATGGTGTCTAGATTGGATCTGGTGGTTCTAGACTCTGCGGCGGCTGGATCAATATTTTAACGACTCCCCTACGGTTTCTGGAATATTGTGGTACTTATAGAGCAAAGAGGTGGCTCGGGGGGCACCCGAGGTGGGCACAACCCACCAGGGCGCGCCTGGGCCCGCTGCGCCCTGGTGGGTGCTGCTCCCCTCGAGCAGCCCTTCATTTGCTTCCTTGGACCATTGGCTTTCTTCTGGCCCAAAAAAAAATCCTCCAGGAGTTGCGTTGCATTTGGACTCTGTTTGATATTGATTTCCTGCAATGTAAAAAACATGCAGAAAAAAACAACTGGCACTGGGCACTATGTCAATAGGTTAGTACAAAAAATGATATAAAATGACTATAAAATGATTGTAAAACATCCAAGAATGATAATATAACAGGATGGAACAATCAAAAATTATAGATACATTGGAGACGTATCAACATCCCCAAGCTTAATTCCTGCTCATCCTCGTGTAGGTAAATGATAAAAACAGAATTTTTGATGTGGAATGTTGCCTCACATATTCATCACATTATTTTCTTATAGCATGGACAGATGGACTTTTATATGATTCAAAGCAATAGTCTAGTTTTGACATGAAGACTTTAATACTCAAGCATACCAAGAAGCAACCATGTGTTTCAAAATATCAACACTAAAGCAAGTTATCCCTAGGCCATCATGCTCAATCATTGATCCATTCATGAAACACACTCGAATATTAGCTACACACAATGCTCAAATACGATCATAGTGCCCCTTAGTTGGTGCTTTATAAGAGAAGATGGAGACTCAAATTCAAAATAAAAATTGCATAAGTAAAAGAAAGGCCCTTCACGGAGGGAAGTAGTGATTTGTAGAGGTGCCAGAGCTCAAAGCTTAAATTGAGGAATAAAATTATTTTTGAGAGGCATACTTTTCCTACCAACGAAAACGACTTGGAGCATCCCAACACCTTCCATGCTAGATACATCATAGGCGGTTCCCAAACAGAAAATAAAGTTTATTCCTTTTTCCACCATAACTTTCACTTTCCATGGCTAGTCGTATCCATGGGTGCCCTCCATACCAACACTTTCCAAGGAATCTATTATTTGACAACATAAAGTAAATTCATTTATTCATTTCGGGACTGGGCATCCCTATTACCTTTGCCATACTCTCGTGCAATGACAAGTGAATAAACACTCATCATGAGAATAACACATCTAGCATGGAAATATTGGCTACCCTTACCACCTCACGAGTAGTAGAGCACACAAAAGAGAAATTTATTTTGAACATTAGAGATAGCACACAAAAGAACACTACTTCTGCTTTGGTGTATTGATGAGAGGACCGTGGTGGAGATGCAACGCTTTAGCCCGGCAAGGTAGCCTCGGGGCGAGAGCAGCTACGCGCGTACAAGAGTACAAGGGTCCGAATCCTTTCTAAGGTTGGCACGACCCTCCGTTTATAGATCAAGGGGTCACCACAATGGCAAATCAGTCATTGCATATTGATTAGATAGCAAACAGTGCTAACATACCTAACTCTGCAGATAGGACAAGGTGCATTGAATGCACCACTTAATGTCACATCATAGCGTAGCCCCGCAAGCCTTGTTGGGCCGTTCGGCCACTATCTCGATTGTCTATGTGACATGTCTCTGGACGGGTGTCATTTGGAGGCGATTTCCTTTGGAAGTGGCTTCAACATACCAAATAACAGCCATTAGCCACTTGAGGGCTCGACACCATACCAATTGCTGACTTGCGAGGGGCTGTGAGGTGGAGCGGTGCAGTCTTGGCGGGATAGTCCGCCCTCAGGGTCCCCGCAAAGCTTGCCGGGGTAGTCGTGAGACTTGTCTTCGGGGAAAACCTCGAGCACGCCAGGCTCACCTGCCCGGCAAGGGAGGTTTTTGCTTAGTGGTGTCTTGCTCCTTTAGCTTGACTTGGTCTTCTTGATCTGCCCTTCGATTTCTCAAAGAGCTATCTCTCCTGATTGGTCTTGGTCTTTGATGTTGTAACCTTGCTCTTGAGCCTATGTATAGTCCGGGCAACATACCTGGCGTTTGTTGCACCAACACCCTTACTCGAGTATAAGCTTTTGTCACTCTCGCCACCCACTATAAGTGAATTATGAACGTATTGCAACACCCTACAGCGGTAATCCTACACGCTTGCATGAGACAGAGGGGACCATAGGATAGCACCAAACAAAACATACAACCCAAATGAATGACGGTCATCAATGAAACCATTGGACAAAATGAATCTACTCAAACATCATAGGATGGCATCATGGCAACACATCATTGGATAATAATATGTAGCATTAAGCACCATGTTGAAGTAGATATTACAGCAGGGAGAAGAGGTGTTAGAGCACTTCATAGAGGGGGGGAGAGTTGGTGATGACGACAACGAAGTTGTTGGTGTAGATTGTTGTCACGATGCTTGCCCTGGTGGCGCTCTGGCGCCACCGGAAGAGAGGGGGGAGAGAAACCACATCCTTCTTCTTATTCCTTGGTCTCCCCATAGATGGGAGGAAAGTTTCCCCTCTCGTCCATGGCTGCCATGGCTCCCGAAGGGCAAGAGCCCCTCCGAGATTGGATATCTGTAACACCCAAGATGAGATTCTATCCCAATCACGTGATGAATTCATGATTGGGGCACAATCGCATTTCGAGCGCATAGCAAGGTGGATATCATTAAAACATACCATGTACTGAGTAGATGAGAATACAAGATAAAGGCTTACACTCGCCAAAAGCTACAACATTTGTAAAACAGTTCATCAATACATAGCAATTATCATACAGAAGAGCAGGATTTGACTACGGATGAAAATCAAATGAAAAAAGAGGAACGACATCCACCCTGCTAGCCCAGGTAGGCGACCCAAAACCTATCCATTGATCGAGGAAGAAGAAGCAGAAGAACTCCAAAACAAGCAAGCATCGCTCTCACGTCAAAGCATCCCTTTACCTGTACCTGCAACTGTTGTTGTAGTAATCTGTGAGCCACTAGGACTCGGCAATCCCTTTACCATGGGTAACAAGACTAGTAAAGCTTAATGGGTATGGAATGGTACGTGGTGAGGTTGCAGCAAGCGACTAAGCGTTGTATGTGGCTAACTTACGAGTACAAGAATAAGGTGAGAAACTACACAAACGGTCGCAAACTAGTAATGATCAATAAGTTATCCTGGTCTACTTACGAATCCAACATAACCCCACCGTGTTCTCTTCTCGAACTCACTCGAAAAGAGACAGCCGCGGTTACACACACGGTTGGTGCATTTTATTTCGGATCTGGTATCAAGTTCTCTACAACTGGATATTAAAAACTCCCATCTGACACATAACCGTGGGCACATCTTTTGAAAGATTAAACCCTGCAGGGGTGTCCCAACTTAGTCCATCACAAACTCTCACGATCAACGGAGGAAAATCCTCCTTCTGAAACAACCCAATCAAGCTCGGAATCCTGGTTCACAAGACATTTCGTCAATGGTAAAACAAAACCAGCAAGACCACCCGGTGCGTCGATTCCCTGATAGGAGCCGCGTGTATATCATTCTCAGGACAACACTGTCTATGCTAAGTGGACGATAGCCAAATACCTCGAGTTACCCCGAGGTGGCACCACCGACTGCTAGGTAGGTGGACCAACACTCATGAGGAGCACTAGCCCAGGGGGTTGATTAAGTGACCGCAGGGGCCGGCAGGTCCCTATGAAAGACTTAGTTGTTATTAGGCAAATGGTAAAACCAATGTTTGGGCCTTGCTGGAAGAGTTTTATTCAAAGCAAACTGTCAAGGGGGGGGGCATAAACCCCAACTCTGTCAGGAACACAAAATCAACGAACATAAACCGGTATGACGGAAACTAGGGCGGCAAGAGTGGAACAAAACACCAGGCAAAAGGCCGAGACTTCCACCCTTTACCAAGTATATAGATGCATTAATTAAATAAGAGATATTGTGATATCCCAAGATATCTATGATATCCATGTCCAAACATGGAACGACCTGCAATTGCACCTGCAACTAGCAACACTATAAGAGGGGCTGAGCAAAGCGGTAACATATTCAAACAACGGTTTGCTAGGATGGTGAAAAAGGTTAGAGGCTAACATGGCAATTTGGGAGGCTTGATAAACAAGTGGTAGGTAGCGTGACATAACGATAGCATCAGGACAACTAGCAAAGCAAAGATACTAGTGAGAGCCAAGGTGACATTCATCTTGCCTGGAATCCCGCTTGGAAGAAGAGCGAATCCATGAAGAAGACGAACGGGTGTAGACAAACCAAGCATAGTCAAACACATCCTCACAATCCGCAACGTTACCAGAACTAAGAAGCAACACCGAAAAGAAGCAAATGACATGGTAAACACACAAGCATACATATGGCAGGATGCACAATCAAGTATGATGCATGTCCGGTTTAAATATGCATGGCATGGCAAAGTACAACAAACAATCCTACAAATTAAGTGGAGCTCAATATGCAACGAGTTGCACATTGATGAAACACCACATCCAAATATTTAGTGAACTCTCATTTGTGCAACTCATGAATATTAAATGTTGTTAAACATGGCAAGAGGTGAAGCATAATAAAACTACATATCTAAGCAATTTAAATGAGGCCGGAAATAACGAACAACAATTCCGGAAAATCCCCATATGCATATTTCGAATTTGCTACTGTTCTGCCATAAATCTTATTTTAAGGCGATTAAACAGGAAAATAAAGTGCACCATTTGAATCTATGCATTTTTCTACCACATTTACATATAAAGTTTATTTAATTTCGAGCTACGGTTATTTAATTATGAAATAAACCATTTTAGCAAGTCATTTATACAAATTAATGGAAAGAACAATATTAGACATTTTTAACATGGATGAAAGAAGCATTTTATGAAATTATATGAAATCTAATCATTTTACATATATGACATATTTGAATGCGATGCACGGTTAATTAGTTATTAGCAATTCAAATGCATGGCAGTTTTCTGTAATTTTGTAGTTCTGTGGATAATTGTCAAATTCGCAAAGATGGAGAAAATGACATGGGATGAATCTGCTGGCCCAATGGTGCACGGGGGTTTCGGGTTTTTTTAGGCAACGTCGTGAAGCTTTATTGATTCATCACAATGTTTACAGGGACGGACGGTAGATTCCTGGGGTGTCCTAACCAAACACGGCGGCCACCACTGAGAGATAAAGCATGCCTCGCCAAATTGGAGCTCCTAAACTCATGTATAAAGTTACAAAAATCAAAAACTAAAGACTAGTCTATTATTTCATGTAAAATTGCTTCTTAACTCGCCAAATTATCCTTGTGCACATCTTCCACCACCACCTTGCAATCCGATGCAACTTCAATACGCCTCAGATATATATCATCTGCCAGTGCCAGAGATTCTCAAATGGCTAAAGCTTCAAGGGTCGCCGGATCTACAATGTTCCTCAAGCCAAATGTCGAAGCACCCAGGAAGAAACCATCATGGTCTCTGCATATCACCCTAACAGATCAAAAACCGTGTCTGGACATAGCCGCATCAACATTCATCTTGGCATTTCCTGCCATCGGGGCAGCCACCTCCTTGGTTTCTTGATTCTTTGTGCCATTGCCGCTGGAAACTTGGAATTGAGAATCAGCAACTCACCCAAAAAGCTGAATACAAAACTGTTCACCGATTGGGGTGACTAAAAAATGTTCTCATGGATGGCCTATTGCCTGACTACCCATAGCGCCCATAATGAGACTACCAAGAGATCAAAAAGCTCTTTGGGTAAATTTTCATGGATTGCAAATAGCCAATCTTTCAGATTCTCCTCTCCCCGCTCCAACATGTGTTGCACTAATTCTTTGGGGGCGAGCGCTCAAACACTCGCTGCCACCGGACATGAGATCAGAGCGTGCTTCCATGTGTCCACAGCTCCACACAGCAGGCAGTTATTTTCAGTCGCCATGTGACGATGCTCCAAGATAGTTCCTATCGGCATCGACTGTCGGGCTAAACGCCATAGAAACACCTTTAGCTTCAAGGGGACTTGGATGTGTTAGATTATAGACTAGTTGTTGGTCTCGCTATACGCATGGGAAGTCCCGCCCTCCTCATTTAGTCATGCCTCTCTGATATGCTTCGTCTTGAGGATCATCTGATAGGCCGACCCAACACTAAATCTTCCTCTCGGATCATAATGCCAAGCCCAGAAATCCTCAACTCGGCGTGTGCACAACGGAATCCTGGAAATTGCCTCGGCATCAAAAGGTGTAAAGATCGTCCGAACTAGGCCCTCATTCCAACATGCTGATGTAACATCTATGAGCTGCGCCACTCTCTCCGGAGGATTTGGTACAAGAGCTGTGATAGGGCGCTTGAAACTATCTCTTGGGATCCAGTTGTCTTGCCATATTTCTGTAGTTTCACCATCTCCTATTCTGTGCATCAGCCCTTGTGCTAGAATGTCCCGCCCATCCAATATTTCCCTCCAAATCTGCGACGGGTGTGTTCCCAACACTACAAAAAAATACACTTCCGTGATGATACGTGTTTGTAATAGTAGGTCACGTTTTTTGTCATGCATGTACATCCATGACGATTTTATGATAGAATCAACATAGTCACACCTATGCTGTCGTAGAAGTGTTCCATGACATTACCAAAATTTTCATCACAGAAGTGTCCACTTCCATGACGATAAATCACGCGTCACAGAAGTGCTTTCGTCAAGGGTGACCGACATGTGGTATCCATCGTAACAGAACATCGTTAACATACCGGGTCCGGTTTTGGATCCGATAACCCATTAATAGCCCAGACCAATGGGGATTTTCCACATGTAAAATCATCATTGGCTGGAGGAAACACGTGTCGGCTCACCATTGGACAGATGTCATCCACTCATTGGACCGAAGGTGCCTATGATACGTCGACACGTGGCACGGCCCAATAGAGGCTCATTCCTATGAAAAGGCCAGTCCGTTTGGCTTGGTTAAAAGGTGGCGGGCTAGCCGACGGAAAGCATATAGCCCATTTACAGCCCGCTAACCCAGGGCCCTGTTATGACCTATCCGAATTAGGCCTAGTAGCATCATCTAGGCCGTCCAATATGATTCCATCCCGTTTTAACTTCCGGCCCATGTATGGCCCATGACGTGTTTCAGCCCGTATGAGGCCCTTTGTAACTCCTGGCCCACTAACGGCCCGTGGTGAAACTGGCCCGTAATAAATAGTGTATCACTTTATACCCATTAACGGCCCATTATTCCATTGGGCCGTTTCCAGCCCATGTTATCTTTCATCCTTCTCAGGGCCCATTTATTCTTGGGCTCATTTCCAGCATTCGGTTACTTACGGCCCGTTACTGTCTTTTTCCGCTTGTGGGCCAAATTCAGCCTGTTGTTACAGTCGGCCCGATTGTGGCCCGTTAATACGTTGGGCCATTTTCATAGCATCATCAAATACGGCCTATTAACAACAGCCCATTATGGTCGGCCCATGAACGGACGATTCCAACTCTAGCCCGTTTACGGCCATAATGCGGTCTGTTATTGGCCCATGTTTGGCAAATCGATCGTACGGCCCGTATAAGGCCCATTGATGATATGACCCGTAGAAGGCCCATTATGTCTATGGCCCGTAGAAGGCCAATTGTTTCTATGGCCCGTAGGAGGCCCAGTGTCACTATAGTAAATATGTAGCCCATGGTTATTGTGGCCTAGTTTTAAAAAATAGGTTATTGCGGCCACTAGCAAACCGCAGAAAAAGAATTGCACTGACTACAAGCAAACAAATAAACAAGACAATAAGGAAATAAAAAAGCAAGCAACTTATGCTAGGCTATCACAGCTATTACACATATTACATCCACTGGGCATCAAAGTTCGCCACCAGTGCAAATATAGGGAACAAAGCACCATATAAACGCCGCAGCAAAACAAGTCCAGAACTGAAACCACTTCAAAAGAGCTCAAGAAACAATATCCTGGGTACCCATAATGCTGGCAAGATGCTTAGCAATCTTATTAACTTTCTCTTGTTTGGCGCTTAAATCCTCCAGCGCTTGTTGTTGCACAAGAAAGTATGCATCTGAATTCTGCAGGGACATCCTCAGTCCTTCGGCTTCTTGCCGCAGCATAGCTGACTGATGCCTTTCAGCTTGTAGCTGAGACTAAAGAAGCCGAAGTGATTCAGGCAACGAGTTCGAAGATCTTGTCCAGCGGTACAAGGCAGTAACCCAAACACTACATCAATGCAGGACTGTGGGATTTTCTCACTGTCTACAAGATCATTTTTATCACCTTTCTTGGAGACCAACAGGGTTGTCTCACTATCTTGAACCTTATCTGTATTACTTTCTCTACAATTGCATAGTGGGGTGCTCTTCTCCAATATTCTGTTTGCATACTAAAAGTGAAACAAGCAGACACATCACAGGTTTAGCATGTAGTATACGAAACTCATTTTGGTAAACCGGTTCAGTAGTAAGGTGGACAAGATAACAACATGAAACAAACATATATCTATGAACTATGGTCACTGTATTGTCCATATCATTCTAGTTTATGTTGCCTAATCAAGATAGAGACATGGTTCAACTCATATGTTTTTAAGACACAACAGCATAGACATAATATAAGTGAGAGAAACTACACAGCATTGGCAACACTTGTAGTGTGCATCACATGAGAACATAACTATTTATACAACTGAAACTGAAATCAACATACAACAAGAAGTTAGAACAACAATCTAGTTAAAGAAATAGGTATAAAAAATACCTGTTGTGCCATTAGAGTTTCAATTGGATCCTTCAAATTTGAAAGTAGTTGGTATGAGTAAATACAGTGATGCAATAGCAAAGGAGTATGGACCATAGCTCCGGAATCTGACCTGAGAACAGTTGCTCGTCTTCTTTAAACATGGAGTTTGGTTTAGCTGTGGTGGTCTTCATGCTTTGGGCACCGCAGTTGCTTTACAAACTGCTCGTGTGGGGGTACTCTGTGGTGGACATGGTGCTTTGTCAACTAGAAGTGGGTTACTACCCGCTGGGGTTGCAGTTAGATGGGTTGTAGCTACTTCTCTGCCCAACAGTGTAAGTGTGCAATCTGGAAGAGTCTCGATTATGTGTGGTGGGGCTAGTTTGTGGGCCAGTACAACCATGGTTCTATCTGCATCGGCGGGTAGCACTATCTTTTGTGAAGAACGGGTTTTTGCTCCCTTAGATACTGCCATCACCCACTCCAATTCAAATGGCTGATAAACAGGAAAAGAAATTGAACATACAGACATTGTATGATAGACAGATGTGGTAATTCACATATATGTTGTCTAACCAAACAGGACAACATGACACAATTTCACATATATCATGCCTAACTAAACAGGATAGCATGACACAGTTTCAGATATATGATGGATAACTTAACAGGATATAATGGCATAATTCAACATATGATGAGTATCTAAACAGGATGACATGACAAAACTATATAATGTCTTCCTAAAATAGGTTGGGATGAAATAAATCATATACATGTTGTCTAAGTATATAGGATGGCATGATATAATTGACATAATTGATTCATATACTAAGCAGCTGGCAATCGCATGTATGATCTCTAAATTAAGCAGATGGAATTCAATATTATGCATACGATGTCTAAACTAAGCAATGCAAGACAGCATATGCATGATATGAGAAATATAAACATTACAACTTAGAGCGTACACCTCAGGTGGGATATAGGACTGGTCATCTGTCTCTGAATCCTCCTTTGAGGAGCTCCCTGTAACCATTGAGATATATGCTTCAACAGGTACCATTGCTTGCTCTAAAGACCTTGTTTTCACTCCAGATTTTTTCATAACCGGCTCAAATGGCTGATACACATGAAGAGTAGTTCAATATACACAGATTGTCAACAAATGGAATACGTAATGAAAAAAAGAAGGCATGAGATAATTCACATATATGATGCCTAGCTACATGGCGGTGCATAATTCACATATATGATAACTGGCTGAAAAACATAGCATTGCATAATTCACATATGTAATATGGAAAGCAAATAGGAGGCATTCACACAAAGCATGTCTAATCTAAGCAGATGGCATGGAAATGCAAGACACCATATGCATGATATGAGCAATATAACCCAGCCAAGTTAGAGCATGCACCTCGGGGGGGGGGGGATACGACTGGTCATCTGTCTCTGAATCCTCCTCTAAGGAGCTATCTGTAACCAGCAAGAAATCTACATCGACAGGTAGCACTGACTGCTGAGAAGACCTTGTTTTCACACCAGATTTTCCCATGACCGACTCAAATGGCAGATGCACAGGAAGAGTAGATGAATGTATAAACATTGTTGACAAATGGAATACATATGACACGATACAATTCACATATACGATGACTGGCTAAACAGGATGGCATTGCATGAGTCACGTATATGATGCCTAGCAAAAGAAGATGGCATTTCATAATTCCCATATACTCCCTCCGTTCCTAAATATTTATCTTTTTAGAAATTTGAAAAAACTACCACATACGGAAGTATATAGACATATTTTAGAGTGTAGATTCACTCATTTTGCTCCGTATGTAGTCACTTGTTGAAATCTCTAAAAAGACAAATATTTAGGGACGGTGGGAGTATGATATAGAAACCAAGCATGTGGCATTCACACAAAGCAAATCTAAACTAAGCTGATGACATATAAGATGTATAACGTAAGCAATGTGAGGCGCCATATGCATGATATGACCAACAACAGCATGCCAGGTTAGAGCAAACACCTCAGGTGGTAAATAGGAGTGGTCGGCTCCCTCTGAATCCCCATCTGAACAGTTATCTTCCTCTGGGATACAATCTGAATGGCGAAAGGGGGGCCCACTTCGCACACCATGAAGCGGTGTCTGCATGACATTATATTCCCACGCAATGGTCTTCTCTTTTTCTCTACATGTTCAGTATGATTGTGTACAATAACTGACATGCATAATAAAAATATAGTTAGATTTTGTAAGGCCTAAGGGGTGCATGCAGAAATCAAGACTGATGGTAGCAAACGAGTGGATAGATCCAAAACTAATGATAGCAGGTAGATTATAGCTTCAGTTTAAAAAGATACACAATGGATCATCCCCTATTTGTTGCCCACCCAACGTGAACCACATAGAAGACCCCAGATGAACCAGATAGTAGACATGTACTATTCATTGCTGCCTTGATATGATACCCACGGGCATTTTAAAAGTCAAGTTTGAACGATAAAGTAGCAGGTAATAATAACCCATGTATAACATAAGCAAACAAGAAAGACTGCGACCTCTCTTCCAGAACGGTGTAGTCCTCAGGTTCATCTGCTCAGTCAATGATGGTAATGTAGTTGGCGTGGCTGCCAGCAACGGGGAAGATGATCTGAGGCAGCGAAAGAAAGTCTGCAGGGGGGAATCTCTGCTGCAGTGAACGCTTCTGTTGATGGTGCACCTCAGGTGGGGTGGATGACGGCACGGCAGGAGCAGGACATAACACACATAGTTTTCTTTCACGCCTATCTGAAAATGAAGTAAATCTATAAGGGCTCCTTAGAATTGGAGGATTCTATAAAACACAGGGATAGGAAAAACACAGGAATATGATAGGAATGCACGTGCAAAACAGAGCATTTGGAAACATAGGATTTGTGTCCACCTAGTTGTTTGGTTCACATGAATTGGAAGAACACATGAGTGGAGAAACATGTTCAAATTAAAGACAAACCACGTGAAAATGAAAAAAATAAGAATCTTATTATGCCAGTAATGCAATTAGTTCTATTCTTCATGCATATTAATTTGAAAAGGAAGTCCAAGTGAATATGAAAATTCCTACATTTTTTCTTTGAAAGAGACACCAAAGGAAAAAAATCCTCCAGTTTTGCTTTGCTCCACTCCTTCTACCCAAATGCACGAATAGTAGTATCATAGTAGTTCCATAGCAAGGGATCCCTGAGGGATCGACATGAATGCAGAGTAACAAAGTGATGCGACGAGTGTACAACCTCTTTGGCATAGCCTTGTGGACCTCAGCATCATCGGGTTGGACATGGAGGATGGTGATGCTGGTGTGACTGCCGGTGGCGGGGAAGAAGATCTGAGGCCTCTGGAAACTATGCCAAGGGTACTGCTCCGCTGTGATGGACGGTTCCGTCGTTGGAGCAGCTCCAGTGAGATGTACGGCGGCGAGGCTAAAGCAGGACAAGATAGAGAACGTTAATCTGAAGTGGGACTCTAATATCTTCTGCAATAGATGATGTAAAATACATCACCAAAAAGTGCTAGATGTAAAATGCATCAGACACACCACGGCCGCTCCGACAGATGCTCTAAGTACTGTCCACTCTGAACTTAACTGAAGAAACTAAACTTTAAAGTGGAAGCTGAATTTTACTGTTGAAACCGATTGAACTAGTAGTAGAGCATTGCAATAGACATTTAGGGCGTTCGAGCACTAGTAGCAGAGAAGCAGTGATCTAAATCAGCAGACGCTCGAGCAGGGAACCCACTAGCAGAGAGCAAGTCGTGCAGTAGCACCTTGAGCGAGTGCTAAAGCAGCAACTCCTATAGCTGCCAGAGGTCATGCAGCAGCAGCAGCAGCGCTAGCAAGAGCAAGAGCAGAGCAACAACACGAACGAGAGCAAGAGCGGAGCAGCAACGCGACCGGCATCAATAGCAGAGCAGAGCAGCAACACGAACGAAAGCAAGAGCAGTGCAACAGCGCGACCGACAACAAGAACAGAGCCACAACACAGGCGAGAGCCGGAACAGTAGTAGTAGCAGCGCGAGCGAGAGCCAGAGCAGCTGCAGCTAGTGCCGGTGTGGAAGTCGCCGTCGCGGAAGCAACGACATGGGGGAGAGACACCATGGATGAAGTGGCCAGCGACGGCGCCGGCAATGGAGACCCACCATGGCTGCTCGGTATCGAGCACCGGCAGCCCTGTGAGATCGAATAAAAGACAAAATGCAGCGGTGAGTGCAGAACCTCCTTGGTGGCGCCGAGTTGGCCTCGGCTTCATCGAAGGAATTGGTGAGGGTGCTGCGGTTCCGGTGGGTCAGGTCAAGACGGTGCTGTGGGGATGGAGGTGGCGCGATAGACGAGGCAAACATTGGGGCAGCTCCTTAGAGGTGGAAGACGGGGCGGCTGATCCGGCAGGACGACGAGATCAACGACGGATCCTCATCCGGTGCGGTGGATGAGGGACGGCGAGCTGTTGCGGTGGACGACGTAGTTGAGGAAGAGTCTCCGGCTGGGCGGCGGTCGGGAGGCCGACAAAGGAGCGTGGGGTTTCGCAGGTTTTGGCAGCCTTGGTGTACGAATGGGGGGGGGGCGAAGGTGAAGGTAGGGGGAGCCATGGCTTAGGGACGCGCTTGTCCGAAATGTAGGGTAAGTTACCAGCATACCCCCACCCATTTTGACACTGCGACATCGAGCCGACATTTCCGGCTGAGGGGTTGAAGGGGGATTTCGCGTGTCTGGGCTGCGGGGCCGATTTTGGATGAGGAGGGAGTTTTCGCGTGCGTCGAAATTTCAGGATAACAAGGCGCAGTGCGAGTTGAAGAGGCGGGAGTTTCAAAGCAGGTGAGACAAAAGATACTCGAGCTTGAATATTTCGGGATAACAAGGTGCGGATTCCTTGTTCGGCAGAACAAACTTAACGTGTATAAAAGAACAATTCATACAAGACACAAGAGAGTCATGTCCCCTTTTACTATATTGCTATAAATGCCATTGAAAAAACTACAAGAAAAATGTAAAAAAAATCGGGAGAATAAGACTACCCTCTACAGTACCAAATCGATTCGCACTTCCCTCAACAACAACAAAAAACAAATCAATTCCCATCAAAAGAAAGAGTAATGTCCCTTTTTATATGATTACAAATGCCAGGATCTCGAATTTCAATTTTTGAATCCACGTTATGTTGAATTCGAATATATCGTTAGGTGACCTTGCGGTTTATAATTGATGTAGTCGTACATTTTCATATTCCATCATATATGAACATTTTACTCCACCCTATGAACATATATATTGTCGTCTACCATATGGACTAAATTTGAATCAATTTTCCTTATTTGAATACGATTGTTGTCAAGTTATACAATCATTTAAATATTATCTTGATAACAAAAAACATGCATATAGAAGTAATCATATTTCACTATGAACTATATGTACCATACGATCTCCAATTCAAATATTTGTATCCATTTTATGTTGAATTCAAATCATAGTACATTGGTCTAGGTAGCAAGATGTTCTGGATAATCTAAACCCTGTTTTCATATATATAATTTTTGGCTGAATTGGGACAAGTTTTGGTATAAGCTTCTTGCAAAACCAGAGATTCTCTCAACAAGCCTCGTGGTTCCGAGAGGGAACGTGTCACCTTTGTGTGTGAAACGATATACGCTGCCTCCCCCTGATTTTCTTTACAGAGGCAACATAGAACTATATGAGTGCCCTATTAAATTTTGGAATTATTCCAGGTTCGTTTGGCCTTTTTACACATTAATTGAGTTTCTGGACATTTAATGTGCATAATCGAAATTTAAACTGCAAGCACATGCTTCGGTGCACCAAAGTTGGTTGAAAAATCACATGTGTGTCCTTGGTTGAATTTCTAGGTCCCATGCAAGAAATGAGAATGAAATTCAAACATCTGGGCATCGTGACTCGGCCGAGAACATCGATAAACTTGGATTTTAAATTCATGTAAATCCAAAACTCGCCTCAAAATCATGAAACTTGGCATGGTGTCATGTCATGGCACTAACATTTTGTGGTAAAAAATTGGGCCAATTTGGAACAAGTTTTGGTATAAGGTTCTTGCAAACTTAAGCTTCTCTCAAGAAGGCTCGTGGTTCTGAGAGGGTACGTGCCACCTTTTGAGTGTGAGACGATATACGCTGCCCCCCTTGAGTTTCTTTACAAAGGCAAAATAGAACTACATGAGTGCCCTGTTAAGTTTTGGAATTATTCTGGGTTTGTTTGGCCTTTTTTATACATTACTTGAGTTTCTGATCATTTAATGTAAATATGTTAAATTTGAACTACAAGCACATGCTCCCGTGCACCAAAGTTGGTTGAAAAATCACATCTTTTTCCTCGGGTGAATTTCTAGGTCCCATGCAAGAAATGGGAATAAAATTCAAACATTTGGGCATCGTGGCTCGGCTGAGAACATTGAGAAACTTGGTTTTAAAATTCTTGTAAATCCAAAACACGCCTGAATATCATGAAACTTGGCATGGTGTCATGTCATGGTACTACCATGGTGTGGTAAAAAAATTGGCCGAATAGGAACAAATTTTGGTATAAGCTTCATGCAAACCGGAGCTTCATATCATGTGTCCATACCTGAAGCTAATTTCAGACACATTATTAAAACCCACCTACTGAAACTCTTACATTTTCAGAACCAGTACTGGAAGAAGAGGTGCACGATCAGGTATATCAAGTTTGGCACTGAAAACACAAAGTTATTTCATGCACTTGCCACAGAATGGTACAGGAAAAACTCAATAGCCACATAGAAAACACCTGATGGAGAAACAGCCAGTGACCACACGTCCAAAGAAGCGCTTCTGTTTAAAACTTATAAGCAAAGATTGGGTGAATCGTCCCAACTGAAATGAAATTTTACCTACCCAGCATCATCAAGAGAATTGAAGGACTCGAGACCTTATCAACACCGTTTACACACAAACAAATCGATGAGGTCGTGAGAACCATGCCCAATGACAGAGCTCCAGGACCTGACGGCTTCAATGGGCAGTTCTTGAAATCTTGCTGGCATGTCATCAAATATGACTTATATAAACTTTGTGAGGAATTCTATAGTGGCAACCTAGACCTCGCCAGCATTAACTCAGGTTTCATCACCCTCATCCCTAAGATTAACTCCCCAAGACTGCTAATGACTTCAGACCGATCACGCTCCTCAACTGTTGTCTGAAGATCATAACAAAGATCCCGGCTAATAGGCTGCAGAAAATTGTGCTCAAAATCGTGCACAAAAACCAATATGGTTTTCTACGCACCCGCACCATACAGGATTGTCTCGCTTGGGCCTTCGAGTATATATATATCAGTGCAAGCAATCCGGCGCTCCAATCATTCTGCTCAAGCTTGATTTCGCAAAAGCGTTCGACACCATAGAACACCCTGCCATGCTTGCTATCATGAAGCAAATGGGATTCGATGACAGATGGCTCAACTGGATGAAGAACATTTTTGAGTCAGGCACTTCTTCGGTGCTTCTGAATGGTGTCCCGGGCCGACAATTTCACTGCAGACATGGAGTTCGTCACGGAGACCCACTTTCTCCTCTAATTTTCGTCCTTGCTGCCGACCTCCTACAAGCTGCAACAAATGATGCATACAGACATCACAAGATCCAGCTCCCGATCCCCTGCAGTCAACCAACTGATTATCCTGTGGTCCAGTATGCCGACGACACAATTTTGATGATGCCTGCATGTCCAGAACAAGTCAAAATCATGAAGCAACTGCTATTGGATTATGCTGATTCCATCGGTCTCAAGATAAACTTCCAAAAATCTTTGCTCATACCACTCAATGTAGAGGATGACATGGTCAAACAACTAGCTCATCTTTGGGGATGCACTATGGGTAAAATGCCCTTCACCTACCTTGGTTTGCCAATGGGAACCACCAAGCCGACTATGGTGGATCTGATGCCACTGGTGGAATGAACTGAAAGAAGGCTATCTTCTTCTCTGTGCATGCTGGATCATGGTTCTAAACTGACTCTCCTAAATTCACTCATAACGTCCATGCTAATATACCCGATGTGTATGTTAAGGTTCCCTCCCAAGTTGATTGAACACCTTGACAAAATCCGAAGACGCTGCTTATGGCGCAAGAAAACTGACCAGGGGAAAAAAGCAAACTCCCTAGCTGCATGGGACCTAGTCTGCCGCCCCAAGAATCACGGAGGCCTAGGGATTCTCGATATCAAAACCCAAAACACAGCTCTCCTTCTCAAGTTTCTACACAGCTTCTACAACAAGCATAACATCCCTTGGGTCCATCTGATCTGGAATACATACTACAACAACAAGGTGCCCCATGCCACGGATGCTTGCGGCTCTTTTTGGTGGAAAGATGTCATGAACTTGAGTGACATATATCGTGGGATCACTACGGTACAAATTGGCACAGGCGACACTGCGCTGTTCTGGAAAGACCTCTAGAGTGATCAGTTGAACGAAGAAGCTTTCCCCCGGGCTTTCTCATTCACCAAACTTGAGGATGCTTCGGTTGTTGACTTTTGGCGATAACCAATATCCACACTGGCTTTCACCTTCCCCTGACACCGCTAGCTCGACAAGAACTACAACAACTACAAGCCCAAACTGCAGACACAACCCCTGACGGTTACAAACCTGACCAGTGGACTTATTCCTGGGGAGCAAAATACACGTTGGCCAGATACTATAAATTTTTCTTCAGGAATGTTTCGGCTGATCCAGCCTTTGCTTGGATTTGGGACTCTAAATGCACGACCAAGATCAAAATGTTTGCGTGGCTACTCCTAGCAAATAGAGTCAACACGAGAAACATGTTGAAAAGGAGACACTACAACGTCGGAAACAACATAAAACTGTGCTATTTGTAGCTGCAATGAGGAAGAGACCGTTGAGCACCTTTTCTTCAACTGCCCCTTTAGCCAAAGATGCTGGACTTCGCTTGGTATTTCTTGGCCAAACAATGGAAACATGTTGCAGCTTATCCGAGGTGGGAGACTTGGTTGGCACTCGCCATTGTTCATGGAAATCTTCATGTTATCTGCTTGGAGCATCTGGAAAGAACGCAATGGAATTATCTTTCAGGGCATCCTCCCCACCTTTAACTCTTGGAGGGCTAGACTAAAAAATGGCCTGGATTTATTACGCCATAGGGTCAAGCCCCCCTAGTAGAGTTTATTTCTGCCTTCCTTGTAACAAACTTGTAACCCCCTCCACCATACTCTCCCCTCTTGGGGTGCTGACACACCCCTATACTTGTACTGACCCCCCTTGTAATCATGTAAGCTAACACTTTGACAAAAGTGATATAATATATGTGTCAGTAGGATCCTTTCCTACTGTCTTTAACCCTTCAAAAAAAACGGAGCTTCTCTCAAGAAGGCTCGTGGTCCTGAGATGGAACGTGTCATCTTTGTGTGAATAATTCAAATTTGAAATACAAGCACATGCTCCAGTGCACCAAAGATGGTTGAAAAATCACATGTGTGTCCTTGGGTAAATTTCTAGGTCCCATGCAAGAAATGGAATGAAATTCAAAATTCTAGGCGTCGTGGCTGAGTTGGAAACATTGAGAAACTTTGTTTTTAATTCCTGTAAATTTAAAACATGCATGAAATTCATGAAACTTGGCTTGGTGCCATGACATGGTACCAACATGATGTGGTAATATTGCTGTCCGCTATGCGAAGGCGCACACATTAACAATTAACAAAGTCATTTTGGAACAAGTGTTGTCAGGTTACAATCGGAAACACAAGTATTATTGAAACTGTGGGCGTTCTATTTACCATTTACGTGTCGCCACACATCCCCTTTTTATTAGCTAGGAGGTGTAGTGCAGGGTAGCTATTTGAGTACGAGAGGCACGCGATTAGACCCATGCGTGTGCTTATCGGGAGGAGAGACCTTTGACCTCCATCTGCCGTCCACCTCTCTCCCAAGGTCTCTATTAATGGCGCCCGAGCCTCTGTTTAATAGCATGGCGATGTCTCACTCGACTGAGATTTAAGAGAGAAAAAAGAAAATCTGAAAAGAAAATTCTGCATGGATGTTGATCTAAGATCCGACGGACCTATATAGCATCTACTTGGACTTATAGAAAGACTAACAAATATATAAGGACGACAATAGTGGATAATAATTGTCTTACATAATTAGAAAGATAATTAAAAAGCCACATGCGGCTACGCCTGAAATACACAAGGGCAAAAGAAGAAGGAAGACAATGATCTGGCTCGCTAATCTCTACTTTCTTGATGTGTTGCTGTAGGACGCGGGGACAAGTCTCTGCGGTGAGCGGCGATGAGCTCTTCCATGTCCTCAAGACGCTGGTTGAGAGCATCCGCAGATTCCTCCACTAGCCTTTGGTGCTTGATGCGGAGCATGTCATTCTCGTCCATAAGTTTCTTGACGATGACGCCGGTCCTCTTCAACAACGCACTGGTCTCCTCCTGCTGGTCTGCACTTCGGACGATCTTCGCCCTCAGCAGGTCGCTCTCGGCCCGGAGGCTTCATTTCCCTCCCTTAGTTGTGGATGACACCGGTAGCATGTTCAAACGAGGCTTTCCTGTGGTCCTGCAACCTCGCCCAGCCGGAGATCTGATTCATCTAGCTATGGACGACCGCATGCATGCGCCTGTAAGAGTCGTCGCCTGCCTGCGAGACATTTTCCCAGGCCGCCGCGGCACAGCGAGACATCTCTGCTGCATTCGCGGTGCGGTGGGACATCTCTGCTGCTTCCACGGCGTGGCCGGACCAGTATGTTGCATCGACGGTGCGGCGGGACCTCCGTGCTGCTTCGGTGACGCGGCAGGACCTCTGTGCTGCTACTTCCGCACAGTGGGACATGTCGGCTGCTTTCGCAGCGAGGCAGGACATCTGTCACGCCCAATATGCGACCCTATCCAAAAGGAACTCGAAGGTCCCACCAAGGATAGACCCGCATATTGAAACGCCTTTGCAAGGTGGATATCATTACATCAACATTACATAATAGATGGGGATACATACAAGAGGCATACAAGGCCCACACGAATACAACATCATCATACATAAGAGCATCATCTGGCTACGGATGGAACACAAACAGAAACTCAAACGACATCCACCCTGCTAACCCAGGCTGCCGACCTGGAACCTATCCCCTGATCGAAGAAGAAGCAGAAGAAGAACTCCAATACAAGCAAACATCGCTCTCGCATCATGATCGTCGCATAACCTGTACCTGCAACTGTTATTGTTGTAATATGTGAGCCACGAGGACTCAGCAATCCCATTACCATGGGTATCAAGACTAGCAAAGCTTAAAGGGAAAGGAAGGGGTAAAGTGGTGAGGTTGCAGCAGCGACTAAGCATATATGGTGGCTAACATACGCAAATAAGAGTGAGAAGAGAGCAAATGGAACGGTCGTGAAGCTAGCAATGATCAAGAAGTGATCCTGAACTCCTACTTACGTCAAACATAACCCAGAAACCGTGTTCACTTCCCAGACTCCGCCGAAAAGAGACCATCACGGCTACACACCCGGTTGATGCATTTTAATTCGGATCTGGTGTCAAGTTATCTACAACCGGACATTAACAAATTCCCATCTGCCTATAACTGCAGGCACGGCTTTCGAAAGATTATACCCTGCAGGGGTGTCCCAACTTAGCCCATGATAAGCTCTCGCGATCAACGAAGGATATATCTTCTCCCAAGAAGACCCGATCAGACTCGGAATCCCGGTTTACAAGACATTTCGACAATGGTAAAACAAGACCAGCAAAGCCGCCCGAGGCGCCGACAATCCCGATAGGAGCTGCACATATCTCGTTCTCAGGGCAACACCGGATAGGTCAGCCTACGAGTAAAACCAACCCTCGAGTTGCCCCGAGGTGGCCCCGCAGTCTGCCCGGTTCGGACCAACACTTAGACAAGCACTGGTCCGGGGGGGCTAAAATAAAGATGACCCTTGAGAGAGCGACTCCCAAGGGAAAGTATAGGTGGTGGTGAGGCAAATGGTAAAACCAATGTTGGGACTTGCTGGAGGAGTTTTATTCAAAGCGAACTGTCAAGGGGGTCCCATAAATCACCCAACCGCGTAAGGAACGCAAAATCCGGGAACATAACACCGGTATGACGGAAACTAGGGCGGCAAGAGTGGAACAAAACACCAGGCATAAGGCCGAGTCTTCCACCTTTTACCAAGTATATAGATGCATTAATAATATAGGAGATATTGTGATATCCCAACCAAAATCCTGTCCACCATGGAGAAATCTTCAACTTCACCTGCAACTAGCAACACTATAAGAGGGGCTGAGCAAAAGCGGTAACATAGCCAAACAACGGTTTGCATAGGAAAGGTATATAAGGTTAGAGGTTCATGGCAATATGGGAGGTTTACGAGCAAAAGATAGGTAGCGCAGCAAAACGATAGAACGAAGCAACTAGCATAGCAATGATAGTAGTGAGATCCAGGGTAGCGGTCATCTTGCCTGAAATCCCGCTAGGAAGAAGAACGAGTCCATGAAGAAGACGAACGGATGGAGCCGAACCAAGCGTAGACGAATGAATCCTCACGACCGGAACGAAACAGGAACTATCGAAAAGAAGCACACAACATGGCAAACACACCACACATGAACAAGGCATGATGCAAAACAAGCATGATGCATGACAAGGCTACATGAAGCTACTCATGGAAAGGGATGATGCAAACAAGAGCAACACATCAAGGCAAGTTTAAATGAGGCCGGGAACAACATATAACAATTCCGGTAAGTCCTCATATGCAAATTTCGAAATTGGTCCAGATCTGAACAAACCTTATGTTCAAGTTGTTAAACAGCAAGTTAAGATGCACAAAGATGATCTACACAAGATTCTAGTCAAGTTACATATAAAGTTCATTTAGTTTGGAGCTATGGCCTAGAAGGTATGAGCAAAACAAGTTAAACATGACATTGATGCAAAATGCACCCAAACATCAAGCAAACACCTCAAAACATGAATGCAACATGATAATATGAAACTACATGCAAAATCAAGCAAGTTTCATATAGAGCACACTCAAAACGGAGCAACGGTGCAACCCACACACATCAAACAAGTTTAAAGGACAAGCTGTCCAAAACAGCAACTAGGCATATTGCAAGCATCAAAACAACATGCTACAGGACCTCAACAAGAAAACAAAAGGTATGGGCATGATGTACAGGTAAAGCATAACAAAACATGAACACTGAGCTATCTTCAGAAATCACTAGAACATGCTCAAACACACATGGCAAGATTGCAAATAATAACAGTTCAGACTTTGCAGAAAATAACATCAGGTTGCAATGTTTAGAGCTATCAAACAATACGTTACAGGAACTTATCATGGCAAACAAAGGCATGGCATGAATCTACTAATTGCATAGAACAAAAGTCCTTTACTGACCATGAGCCAAAAAGGATCAGAAAATATGATGGCACCCATGTAAACATAGCAAGTTAAATTACAGATTCAAACATGGCAGGAACAACGATAAGTAGGCATGTAGATGAGCTTGAACCACTCACCCCAGAGCAATACATGGCATGGAAAGGCAACCAACAGTAAGAAGGCATGTTTGTGAAACAAACCAAGGCAAGAACAAGTTCATAGCATGCAAGGATCAACTACAACAACCTTGGCAAAATTGAATAACATGTAAACAATCTGCCAGGAAACATTTTGAAGCACAAATAGAGCACGAAAATGACATGCTAGACTACTCCATAATTGCAAACAGGGGCATGAATGGCTAGAGCATAACCATATGTTCAAAACACCCTTACTGAAGTATCTCAAAATATGCATGGATCTCTCTGTAGCAACATGTTTACATGGCATCAAAATAACAGCAGAACAGGGACAAATCAGCAACATCATGAGGCCTAGTTTACTTGCTTGTGGTAGTCACCACATTGATCACAAAAATACATGGTAAGCACCTCTGTAAAGAAGACATGGCATAGATCAAAACACATGTAGACATCAACCTCATAGGATGCACACATCAATGATGGCAAAAATGACAAATGAGCATGTTCTGTTAACAGACAGCAGACAACATGATGAAGCACTCTTGCAACGATGATTCAGGCATCAAGATGAACTCAAATGAACATGATGCAATGGAATGAAATGAAGTACTCGTTGAGTCGAACAATTCGACATATTAGACGCACGAAATGGAGCTACGGACGCAGAGATATGATGCGATGAACATGGCATGATAATGCCACAGATTCGGGGACTTAGTGAAAATTGGACCTCAGGGAGAGTGGACAGAGGGGTTCCGGGACGGAGCGGGGCCGTTTGGATCGGATCCCGGTGGATCTCGTCCCACCTGGACGGATCTGACCGGATCCGACTCCGGCGAGGGCGGGTGGCTCCGGCGAGGTCGGCGAAGGGCGGCGGGGCGGCGCCGGCGGGGATGAGGCAGTGGAGTGGCGAGGCGGAGCCGAGGCGACGACGGCGAAGAGGCCGCCGGCGATGCGGTGCGGTGGGTGGCGGAGGTCGGCGACGAACGGGGCGGCCGGAGGCCGGCGAGGCCGGAGCTCGCGGGTCGAGGAGGCGGCG
>NC_041393.1:337967220-337974184 GCF_002162155.2 Triticum dicoccoides
ACCCGGGGCGGGCGGCGCGCGGGCCGGGAGGGCCGGATGCGGGCCCGGTGGGCCGGCGGCGCAGGGTTGGCGGCGGAGGACAGGTGGCGGCTCCGGATTGGACGGGCGGCGGCGCTGGACATGTCCGGCTTGGGATGGACGTGTCCGGCGGCACGGAGGGAAAAAAATCTAGGGTTGGACTGCGGGATTTTTGCGGGGAGGCACAAATATATAGGTAGAGGGAGCTAGGAGAGTCCAAATGGAGCACGGTTTTCGCCCACACGATTGTGATCGAACGACCGAGAGCATGGAGGGGAGTTAGATGGGTTTTGGGCCACTTTGGAAGGGTGTTGGGCTGCAAAGAGAAAGGGGGGTTTCGGGCTACGCGGTTAACCGTTGGAGTACCAAACGACCTCCAAATGGCATGAAACTTGACATGCGGTCTACCGGTGTCTACCAAGGCCGCTTGGCAAACCTCGGTCCATTCCGAGAAAGTTTAACACCCGCACATGAAACAAGGTCTGAGAGGGGGCGACGGGCGCGCGCGAATGGTCCGGACTCCGAACGGATAACCGAGAGAACCGGGAGAACCAGAACGGATGCATGTTTTGAAAAACATGCAGATGATATGCAGATGATGACATGGCAATATGCAACACGCAAGCAAATGACATGGCAACGACGGCGAATAACTGGCAGACACCTGGCGCATCGAATCCGGGGTGTTACAACACTCCTCCACTAACAAGAGATCTCGTCCCGAGATCTTAGGACCAAGACGGAAGGAAAAGAGGATGAGGTTAAACAAGAACTCAAGAGAAGAAGCAAAGAATCGAGTGCACTCGAGAAAAAGAGAGGAACGACGAGAATGACGAGAATTGAAAGCTCACAGAATCTAATAGACTATGAAACGACTCTGGTTAGAACGAGATAAGAAACGAATAAGACTGAAAAGATTTAGGCAGCACTCCGGTTGAACAAGGAAAGAATAGAACATGAGCTTCACAAGATGGGATGGCACTTGACGAGATGAACAACACAATGCCTCCGGAAGAATTGAAAGAATTGAAAAGAACTTAGAAGGAAGGATTGAATGGAGTTGTTGAGAAAATCAACAACGAAAGAATGAGCTTGTTGTGGACTTATGGATAACATCTCAAAATTTATGAGCTGATAACCGGCCTCGAGCGGAAAAGATTAAATAACTGGGAATAAAGAAGAAATGCAAAACTCCCTTTCAAAAGAATACGGAGAATTAATTGCACTTCGAGACGCGAGATGAAAAGATACTTGAACTCCGCCAACAAGAATCTTGATGAACTCTTTAAGAAAGAACTAAATCATGAAGAACCACCATGAAGAACTCCGGTAACAAAAATGATGACGAGATAAAATGAAGGATGAAAGAATAAGATGAGCATTGTGATGATTTAGATGGAGGTTCCGACGAAATGGCTGAGGAAAATTTGAACTCCGGAAAAGAAAAGATGAAAACACTTGGAACTAGAATTTATTCATCAAGAACAAACTCCGAAGGAAGGGATTAATCACTCGGGTGAAATAAGAATAAGATTTATTGTATGCTTATCCTTCATCAAATTAAATTGATGACCAACAATGGATTTTGCGTACTACTTATTTTTCGTGAAAAGGATTGAGAAGGGATAGCACAAAACTTGAGAAGGTCTTCATGAACCATCGGTAGAATTGAAAAGAATGAATGAATTAAAATGATAGTCAAGGAAAGAGAATCTTGAACGAACCACCATAAGAATTAGAAAATGACTGATGAAAGAGGATGAATCACCGGGAGAATTAGAAGAACAAATATGCTAGAGGGGATTTATATGCAAAAGAACAAAGAGACAACGAGCTGATAAAGAAGACATGACAGATACGCCGGGATAATTATAGAACGGTAGCTGAAATGTGAGAACGAAGAATTCTTCGGTAACGATGGCCTCCGGTGAAAAGAAACGGGAAAACAACTCCTGACATACTCCGGATGATTAAGAAAGAATATCTGACAAACTGAAATAATTCGAGAGGATAACAAGAAGCTAGAACCGCGAATCTTCGGGAGAAAGGGCAAGATTTAGAGGAAAAACTCTTCTTCAATCTTCAAAAGACGACGAGAAATACCACCAAAATTACCGAGGTACTCCGGGAGAATGGAAAACGAAGAGGTTGAGCCAACAATGAAAATAATTCGAACGAGATCTTGGAGAAGGCATGTGACTGATGGGATCCATTCTTACGTCACCCTTAAAAGGAATTTGAGAATAACTCCGGGGGAATTAGAAGAGTCAGGTAAGATCCTGGAAAAAGACCTGTGGGTTAGGGCCCACTAAAGAAAGCACCATTGAAAAGGATTGTTGAACAGGTAGATGATGCACCGGAACAATTGAAATATTTGAATGAGGTGAAACAACCTCGAATTAATTCGAACACAGACGAATCTCCTGGGATGTCTTGAACACTCCGGAAGGATAAATTGGCGAGAGGCGAACGAGCAGGGAAAACACTTGATCCAAGGAAAAGAATGTGATCAACACCGAATACTTGAATTGGGTCCACCGGAAAAAGAAAGGGATGAAGAATGACGAACGAGACAAGAATTCACCGGTTGAAACAATTGATGAAAGATTAAAGGGTTCCACATGAATGAAATTGATGCTCGAAAGAGACTCAAACTCCGGGAAGAAAAGGGTGGGAGGGCAGGAAAACAAAGGCAACTTGGAAGGTGAAACCGACGAGTAACTTGAAGAGAAGACACAGGTTGAAACCATTGAGGAAAGAAAGCAAAGACTTCACACGAGTAGGATGGATACTCGATTACGGACTCCGGTTCCAAGAAGAAGAAGGGCGGGCGGGTGGGAAAGAAAACAACTGAGGATTGAACTCAAAGATGAAGAGGCTCGAATCAACTTGACGAGAAATGCACCGGATGAAAAGGGATGAGAACCAACGATCGGAAAACCAACTGTGTGATCCTAAAGAAAAATTTGAAAGGGAAGAGGAGTAATTCAAAACACCTACATCAAGATTCCTGACCAGAGCGACGAAGGGGCTAAGGAGTAAAAAGAATTCCTACTCTCCGATATAACTAGACTCCGAAAACAGTTTTGTTCTAGACTCAACAACGGCCAAACTACACGATCAATCAAGGGGGGCTCCTAGGGTTGGTCGAGGCTCTGATACCAACTTGTCACGCCCAATATGTGACCCTATCCAAAAGGAACTTGAAGGTCGAACCAAGGATAGACCCGCATATTGAAATGCTTTTGCAAGGTGGATATCATTACATCAACATTACATAATAGATGGGGATACATACAAGAGGCATACAAGGCCCACACGAATACAACATCATCATACATAAGAGCATCATCCGGCTACGGATGGAACACAAATAGAAACTCAAACGACATCCACCCTCCTAACCCAGGCTGCCGACCTGGAACCTATCCCCTGATCGAAGAAGAAGCAGAAGAAGTACTCCAATACAAGCAAACATCGCTCTCGCATCATGATCGTCGCATAACCTGTACCTGCAACTGTTGTTGTAGTAATCTGTGAGCCACGAGGACTCAGCAATCCCATTACCATGGGTATCAAGACTAGCAAAGCTTAAAGGGAAAGGAAGGGGTAAAGTGGTGAGGTTGCAGCAGTGACTAAGCATATATGGTGGCTAACATACGCAAATAAGAGCGAGAAGAGAGCAAATGGAACGGTCGTGAAGCTAGCAATGATCAAGAAGTGATCCTGAACTCCTACTTACGTCAAACATAACCCAGAAACCATGTTCACTTCCCGGACTCCGCCGAAAAGAGACCATCACGGCTACACACGCGGTTGATGCATTTTAATTCGGATCTGGTGTCAAGTTATCTACAACTGGAAATTAACAAATTCCCATATGCCTATAACCGCAGGCACGACTTTCAAAAGATTATACCCTGCAGGGGTGTCCCAACTTAGCCCATGATAAGCTCTCACGATCAACGAAGGATATACCTTCTCCCAGGAAGCCCCGATCAGACTCGGAATCCCGGTTTACAAGACATTTCGACAATGGTAAAACAATACCAACAAAGCCGCCCGATGCGCCGACAATCCTGATAGGAGCTGCACATATCTCATTCTCAGGGCAACACCGGATAGGTCAGCCTACGAGTAAAACCAACCCTCGAGTTGCCCCGAGGTGGCCCCGCAGTCTACCCGGTTCGGACCAACACTTAGACAAGCACTGGCCCGGGGGGGCTAAAATAAATATGACCCTCCAGAGAGCGACTCCCAAGGGAAAAGTATAGGTGGTGGTGAGGCAAATGGTAAAACCAATGTTGGGCCTTGCTGGAGGAGTTTTATTCAAAGCGAACTGTCAAGGGGGTCCCATAAATCACCCAACCGCGTAAGGAACGCAAAATCTGGGAACATAACACCGGTATGACGGAAACTAGGGCGGCAAGAGTGGAACAAAACACCAGGCATAAGGCTGAGTCTTCCACCCTTTACCAAGTATATAGATGCATTAATAATATCAGAGATATTGTGATATCCCAACCAAAATCCTGTCCACCATGGAGAAATCTTCAACTTCACCTGCAACTAGCAACGCTATAAGAGGGGCTAAGAAAAAGCGGTAACATAGCCAAACAACGGTTTGCATAGGAACGGTATCAAAGGTTAGAGGTTCATGGCAATATGGGAGGCTTGACGAGCAAAAGATAGGTAGCGCAGCAAAGCGATAGAATGAAGCAACTAGCATAGCAATGATAGTAGTGAGATCCAGGGTAGCGGTCATCTTGCCTGAAATCCCGCTAGGAATAAGAACGAGTCCATGAAGAAGACGAACGGATGGAGCCGAACCAAGCGTAGACGAACGAATCCTCACGATCGCAACGAAACAGGAACTATCGAAAAGAAGCACACAACATGGTAAACACACCACACATGAACAAGGCATGATGCACAACAAGCATGATGCATGACAAGGCTACATGAAGCTACTCATGTCAAGGGATGATGCAAACAAGAGCAACACATCAAGGCAAGTTCAAATGAGGCCGGGAACAACATATAACAAATCCGGTAAGTCCTCATTTGCAAATTTCGAAACTGGTCCAGATCTGAACAAACCTTATATTCAAGTTGTTAAACAGCATGTTAATATGCACAAAGATGATCTACACAAGATTCTAGTCAAGTTACATATAAAGTTCATTTAGTTCGGAGCTACGGCCTAGAAGGTATGAGCAAAACAAGTTAAACATGGCATTGATGCAAAATGCACCCAAACATCAAGAAAACACCTCAAAACATGAATGCAACATGATAATATGAAACTACATGCAAAATCAAGCAAGTTTCATATAGAGCACACTCAAAACGGAGCGACGGTGCAACCCACACACATGAAACAAGTTTAAAGGACAAGCTGTCCAAAATGGCAACTAGGCATATTGCAAGCATCAAAACAACATGCTACAGGACCTCAACAAGAAAACAAAAGGTATGGGCATGATGTACAGGTAAAGCATAACAAAACATGAACACTGAGCTATCTTCACAAATCACTAGAACATGCTCAAACACACATGGCAAGATTGGAAATAATAACAGTTCAGACTTTGCAGAAAATAACATCAGGTTGCAATGTTTAGAGCTATCAAACAATATGTTACAGGAACTTATCATGGCAAACAAAGGCATGGCATGAATCTACTAATTGCATAGAACAAAAGTCCTTTACTTACCATGAGCCAAAAAGGATCAGAAAATATGATGGCACCCATGTAAACATAGCAAGTTAAATTACAGATTCAAACATGGCAGGAACAACGATAAGTAGGCGTGTAGATGAGCTTGAACCACTCACCCAGAGCAATACATGGCATGGAAAGGCAACCAACAGTAAGAAGGCATGTTTGTGAAACAAACCAAGGCAAGAACAAGTTCATAGCATGCTAGGATCAACTACAACAACCTTGGCATGAATAACATGTAAACAATCTGCCAGGAAACATTTTGAAGAAAAAATAGAGCACGAAAATGACATGCTAGACTACTCCATAATTGCAAACATGGGCATGAATGTCTAGGGCCTAACCATATGTTCAAAATACTCTTACTGAAGTCTCTCAAAATATGCATGGATCTCTCTGTAGCAACATGTTTACATGGCATCAAAATAACAGCAGAACAGGGACTAAAATCAACAACATCACGAGGCCTAGTTTACATGCTTGTGCTAGTCACCACATTGATCACAAAAATACATGGTAAGCACCTCTGTAAAGAAGACATGGCATAGATCAAAACACATGTAGACATCAACCTCATAGGATGCACACATCAATCATGGCAAAAATGACAAATAAGCATGTTCTATTAACAGACAACACACAACATCATGAAGCACTCTTGCAACGATGATTCAGGCATCAAGATGAACTCAAATGAACATGATGCAATGGAATGAAATGAAGTACTCGTTGAGTCGACAATTCGACATATTAGACGCACGAAATGGAGCTACGGACGCAGAGATATGATGCGATGAACATGGCATGATAATGTCACATATTCGGGGACTTGGTGAAAATTGGACCTCAGGGAGAGTGGACGGAGCGGGGCCGTTCGGATCGGATCCCGGTGGATCTCGTCCCACCTGGACGGATCTGACCGGATCCGACTCCGGCGAGGGCGGGCGGCTCCGGCGAGGTCGGCGAAGGGCGGCGGGGCGGCGCCGGTGGGGATGGCGCAGTAGCGCGGTGGAGTGGCGAGGCGGAGCCGAGGCGACGACGGCGAAGAGGCGGCCGGCGACACGGTGCGGTGGGCAGCGTAGGTCGGCGACGAGCGGGGCGGCCGGAGGTCGGCGAGGCCGGAGCTCGCGGGTCGAGGAGGCGGCGGCGGCTCCCGAGGGCGGGGAGGCACAGAGGCGGGCGCCTCGGGGCGCCGGCGGGATGCGCGGCGGCGGCGAGGA
>NC_041393.1:337974607-338008017 GCF_002162155.2 Triticum dicoccoides
CGGGCGCCTCGGGCTCGACGCGGGGACGGGACCCGGCGGCGGCGGCGCGCGGGCTGGGAGGGCTGGAGGCGGGCCCGGTGGGCCGACGGCGCAGGGGCGGCGGCGGAGGACAGGTGGCGGCTCCGGATTGGACGGGCGGCGGCGCTGGACATGTCCGGCTTGGGACGAACGTGTCCGGCAGCGCGGAGGGGGGAAAATCTACGGTTGGACTACGGGATTTTCGAGGGGAGGCACAAATATATAGGTAGAGGGCGCTAGGAGAGTCCAAATGGAGCACGGTTTTCGCCCACATGATCGTGATCGAACGACCAAGAGCATGGAGGGGAGTTAGATGGGTTTTGGGCCACTTTGGAAGGGTGTTGGGCTACAAAGAGACAGGGGGTTTCGGGCTACGCGGTTAACCGTTGGAGTACCAAACGACCTCCAAATGGCACGAAACTTGACAGGCGGTCTACCGGTGGTCTACCAAGGCCGCTTGGCAAACCTCGGGACATTCCGAGAAAGTTTAACACCCGCACATGAAACAAGGTATGAGAGGGGGCGACGGGCGTGCGCGAATGGTCCGGACTCCGAATGGACAACGGAGAGAACCGGGAGAACCCGAACGGATGGAAGTTTTGAAAAACATGCGGATGATATGCAGATGATGACATGGCAATATGCAACACGCAAGCAAATGACATGGCACCGACGGCGAATAACTGGCAGACACCTGGCGCATCGAATCCGGGGCGTTACAACATCTCTCGTGCTTCCGCTTCCATGCTCGCCTCTCTGTAGTGGTAATCTATCGACCCAAAACTCACGCTGGCCATGGCAGACGCAAGGGAAGGATGGTGAATGACTTGTTTGTTTTTGTGGACGAGGAGTTGAGGAGGAATGTGCAGTCATCTTGGCATAGTAGTATTTATAACCGAGTACTAATACGCTCCTAACTGGGAAAACGTTTAGGTTGTGATCGGTGTGAACATGTTTGCAATTAAATATAGTTTGGTAGTAGTAGTAATTTGGAATGTGACAAGACGCAAGCTCAAAATTTATTGACGATTCTAGTTTTGAAGTGCGGCACTATTCCTAGATGGCGTAACGTGGGTACGTGTTCTTGGCCATGGTGTAGCATATGCCATGGTAGTTCTTTTTCTACTGTTGTGTACGTGCAATAACTGGCACCATTGGATACATCTCTTACGGTTATTGGGGCGTTTGATAGGAATAGCCTCATGGCGAGCTATAGACTAGTCTTTTTTTCAGATGCATTACACCTATCTCTTGGGACTTCTCGCATGCACCATCTCTAGCTCCCTAGGTCTATGCCACCCGCATACACTTGTACTCTGAGTTTAGTATGTTATACAGGAAGAGAAGAGGTGCACACATGCACTCGTCCTCTCTCTCACACGCATCTATAGCTACGAATTGTAGTGTTCTCAACCATCCGATTGGCTCTATCATAGGTTTCACATTGCTCCTTGGCCTTGAGATTGAGAAGTTTAAAATGGGAGGCTAAGCTGGAGGCGCGAGGTTTTGGTTAATGTGCGGTCCGCACACGGCACCAACACGACATGAGCTTCGTCTGCCTGGTGCGCAGTCGGGTGAGTTGTCCAACAAAACCAGGCCCTGCTTGGTATCTGCACCTCGACTTATGCGCAGAGAAATTAGGGTTGGAGGGAGTACTACTAGTAGTAGTACTACTTTGATGTGTCGCGTCAACTCGCACAAGTATGAAACACTTCGTGAATAAACAAGCATATAAGCTCCCTCCGTCCGAAAATACTTGTCATCAAAATGGATAAAAAGGGACGTACCTAGAACTAAAATACGTCTAGATACATCTCCTTTTATCCATTTTGATGACAAAAAGTACTTCTTACCCAAAGGAACTTTATATCCAACAGACACAAAATATCTGTTCGACTGTTAGAAATTACTGATCTAATGTCGAAGTAATTGAGCTAAAGTAGACCGAGCTAATCCCTATATTAGCATATTACTAAGATAAACAGAAGGCACTGTAGAAATATTTTGGACGTGAGCTTTTTAATCTGAATGCGGAGGGAAACTAGCTTAGCCCCGGCCAGCAGCTTGGGCAGAACTGTGAAGAAGGTCAGCTCCTGCATGACGACGTCACCGGGATCCATGCTGCTTGCCACCTCCATGTCCACCTTGACGGTGTCGGTCGTGCCTTTGGGCTCCCCCGGCGGGCTATTCGCCCACAGCTTGGCCACATAGTGCGGCAGTGGGGACGCCCCCGCTCTGATGCAGACGACCGACACGGTGATAGGCGCACTGATGTCGAGCATCCAGCCGACCAAGAAAAACATGTGGCCGTCCTCCTCCACGAATAGCAAGAGTCGTGGCTCCGACCGTGGCACTTGCAGCTGGAGCACCTTGCTGTACTGGATCCTGTGCACGGGCATGGGATGCGCAATGTTGATGTGCTGATAGAGCACCGGCGGCGGGCCTTCGTAGCCGAAGATGGGCACGGGACATTTGCAGGGCGTGAGCAGACACACGCTCTGGTGATCGACGAGATTGTGGTAAGTGACGTAGAGCCCACAGCCTTCGTGCGGGCACTCCACCCTGACCGATGAAAGGACGGCGTCCACCGCCATGTTCCGCACGTCGAAGCCACCGCCGCACTCGCACTTCTGGCATTGCCGCCGGTTCCTGGGGTGCTCGACACGGCAGTCCACGCAGGCCAGGTGTCCCCCCTTGCACTGCACAAATCAATCGAACAGCATATCAATCAAGAAACCTGCACCTTGGTCGATCAGCCAAACGGACGAGGTGTATTTGAACCTCATACACTGGAGGCTTCAAGTGGCGGAGGCACAAGGGGCAGTGGAGCAAGGTGAGGTCCATCGAGACCATAGAGAGCTCCATCATCGGGTCATGCTCCATCTGCATGATCTCGCCTTCCTCGTGCACAACCATCTCTCGCTTTAGGGCCGGGGCATTACAAAGCTTTACCGTCACATATTCATACTACTTCAAGGTGCATTAAATCAACACATGCAAGTATCAAAAGGAGAGTCACGGCACGCATGCATGCGTTGTAATTAATGCATCGGTAAACGCAAATTATTGAAATACATCGAGTGCAGTGCTTTGATGTGTCGCATCAACTCGTACAACAACGAGAAGTTTGATTATCCTCTCCCTCGCGGACTGAGCTTCGGTGCCTTAACTGCACCTGCCTTTGGTTGTATGACAGGTGGGCCACCCACCTGTTGGGCCCACCTGTCATACACGCAAAAGCAGGAGCACTAAGTCAATGAAGTTGTGTCCCTCCCTCGCCCATGAGCGTGGTGGCTGGCAGGACTAGGAGAAGCTTCCACTACACGCTCTCCCTCCCGCACGCGATGGACATGTAGCAGTTCAATTGGTGTCAGATGGCCAGAAGCATAATGTAGTACTCCACCACTGCAGTACGACTCCATCATTGTTCGACTTCCCGAAGAGGCGAAGAGCCAAGCGAACCCCGGACGCTCGTGTGGCAGTTTCATGTGTAGAGTAGTCTAGGATAGCATGTACTGTGCCTGTAAGCTTAAAATCATTGGGATCGGCTCCATGCTATGAGGCCGTCTCGAAGCTTTTTTATTAAAATAATCTTCTGGCCCTACCTATCATCCTGGTGATTGTAGTTTGCACGCTCATCTGGTCAACACAAGAATATATATTTTAATTTCTGGTGGGTAAATGTTAGAGGCTGTAGTAAATATATTGTACACTGCGGGTCTTTCAGCCAAGTTTAGAGGCAAGCATGTGGGGCCAGTGCTATGATGTGTCGCGTCAACTCGTACAATGAGGAGAAGCTTGATTTTACTACTACATGCCTTCTCCCTCGCCCATGCGCATGGTGGCTCACAGACGAGGACAGGCTTTTGCTTATAGTACTACAACAAGCTATCCCTCCCACTCGCGGTGGACGAACATGCAGCAGTGGATTCAATACTATAGAAGTAGTAGTAGTAACATCATTGTTCGTCTTCTCGAAGAGGCGAAGAGCCAAGCGCAACCTGAACGTGGCAGTTGCGAACCTTGGAGCATGCATATAGCCAGGCTCTTGCATGAAACAAAATTGCTATGTGAGCCCACAATTGTAGTACGTACTTGCTAGTATAGCCCTTTAAACCAGAAATGACTATGCCTTTCTAGAGATTTCAACAAGTGACTAGACTACACCGAGATGGAGTACATATGGAGCAAAATGAGTGAATTTGCACCGTAAATAAATATGTAGTTCTCTCGTTTTCCTCTCCGCCTTGGTCGCGGTGCACAATATTGAGTATACTGGCTAGTCTCTTTTTGACACACATTTATGTTTTTTTAACATAGTACAGACGCAAGCGCTCATATACACACATTTACACTCACCCCTATGAACGCACACACGCACACCCTACCCCTATGAACACCTCCGAAAGACTGAGCCGACACTATCATCTTGAAATTTACGAAGTCACCATAGGCACCTCGTCGTCGATGAGAACGTCTCATGACATGCGATAGACGTGAGCGGCAGTCACCTCCATAGGTGCTTGAATGCCAAGAATGGTCAATGATGCATCCTCAATTACATGAAGTGGGAATTAATTGGAGAAGCAGAATAGAGCCAGCACGATGTGAATGCAACAAAGTTTGGACTCTCATATAAAGGCGCCCCACCACTCCAATCCATCTACTCCTAGTCTCTGCGCAACACTGCTCACTCCAATCCAAGACCAAGTAACCAGAAGCCACAAGCACCTATGGAAGCGATGGATGTGAGCGGCAGTCGGCTGTGCCAAATCATCCAAGGCGCCGGCCTGCGGCTGTGCACCGTGCAGTGTTTCCAGACGGTGCTGGCGACCGCTGACATCGTAGCCCTCGCCGACGCCGGCTTTCCCTCTCGCATGGACGACATGATGGTCAACTCCATCCGCAAGTTCACCGCCATCAAGAGGCACGCGGATGACCTTGTCGTACTGCTCTAGCCCGCGCCCCCAGGCTCCTCATTGCCTACCACCCTCATCGGCCTCCATGGTGACAAACTCTTTCAAGCCCTCCTGGCCCTGCTGGTGTCGGAGGTCACAACGAAGAATGTGCACCTTGAGACCGCTCTTGCCGCGCAGCGCCTCGCCATGCAAGAAACCGTCGACCTGCAGATCCACGTCTATGAGGAAATCGTCTACATAGGCCACTACAAGGCAAGCGAGGACAGAAACACGTTGGCCTTCTTCCAGTGGCTGGAATCTTTGTACGCCATTGTTCAGAAGCATGTCGACCTGGCCAGGAAAGCCGCTGCTACTTAGTCGTTGTTCGGTTGGCCGACTCCCTGAGTCGAGGAGGTGGACATCGTCGATGGATGCATCTCTTCTTCTTGCCTCCTGTAACCAGCACTGCATCGTCGATGGATGCATCTCTTCTTCTTCGTGCCCTTAATGTTTTATTACTATAGTACTCCCTCCGTTCCCAAAAAAATTCTTTCTAGAGATTCCAGCAAGTGACTACATACGGAGCAAAATGAGTGAATCTACACTCTAAATTATGTCTACATATATCCGTATGTTGTATTCCATTTGAACTAGTATCTAAAAGGCTTATATATACGAACGGAGCGAGTATATGTCATTTTTATTCACGTCGTAACGTTTTCACTGTGAGGTGGGGCCGCAGTTGAGCAAATGAGGGAGGATAGCTAGCTGTGGCACGGGCGTTGTTGTCAGATGGGACTCGTGTTGATAGAATAGGAGTACTGAGCACTCGTACCTCTATTTTTAGGGAAAAAAAAATCGTATGTCTACTACCACTAGTTGGGTGCGTGCGACCTATAGCTATCATCACTTTAGGTCTCCTTTTCGAACCGCAACTACACTTCATAGTATATATTTTTTCACGCATTTATCCTCCTATATGTACTCCTAGGCTATTTCCACGTGCTCCCTTTCGCCAACATGTGGGAAATAGAGCATCTGGGTCATAGGGCACGCATGACTCGGAGCATATGCCGGGGTACTTTACATTTCAGACCTCACGAATTACATGCAAACCCCCCGCAGAAGAATAAATAAATAAATGAATTACTACATGAAACCGGATTATTTGCATAGAAACCGGAGCACGTTCATTAAATTTTGGACATAACACGTTTACAAAAAATGACCTGACCTAAACCAGTCTAAGGGCCTCTTTGATTTTTCCCGCAAAAAAGGGCCTCTTTGATTTGCAGGATACTGAAAACACAGGAATGGGGAAAGTATGATGGTGATGAACCAAGACGAGGAGAACTCTAACTCAGTTAAAGGTTAGAGTTTGATTCTAACCCTGAACTAACTCTAAACCAAAGAGGTGTATGGATGGCAGGGTTAGATAGACAATAAATGCTATTTCTCAATCTTTTGTCTACTTTGGACCCTATTTCCTACTGGATTTGGGGTGGCCGGCTCTTGTGTGGCCTCATCCCACTCACAATTGACATAAACGAACCATCTTTACAAATCAAGCATGCAAAACATGATAAATTTTACTTTGTCCATACAAATGAGATATCCCACTTAAACATACAAGTCGTCAATCAAGGTTCACAAGAAAAAATACACTCCATGAAACAAAGCATGAGCTAACTCATCACTGAAGTCATTCACGATAGGGAGGGAGCCCGGAGCCCCTCACGCACCCAGGGAGGAGCTCGTCATCGTCGCCCTGGATGAAGGCTCTGTAGAGCCCAAGCCCCGGGAACATCTCCGATACCGACGCTTGCGAGTTGAGGTCGACATCGGCATGGGTAGCAGGGCCGCTTGCCGCTGACAGCGAACTTAATCTTTGGGCCTCCAGAAATATTGCAAGCCTGAAACTGAAATACCTAGAAAGGTGAACTGAATCTCTGGGCCTCTAGAAATAATGCAAGCCTGAAACTGAAATACCTAGAAAGGTGAATTGAATATTTGGGTCTCTAGAAATAATGCAAGCCTGAAACTCAAATACCTAGAAAGGTGAACTGAATCTTTGGGCCTCTCGAAATAAAGCAAGCCTGAAACTGAAATACCTAGAAAGGCGAACTGAATCTTTGGGCCTCTAGAAATAATGCAAGCCTGAAACTGAAATACCTAGAAAGGTGAACTGAATCTTTGGGCCTCTAGAAATAATGCAAGCCTGAAACTGAAATACCTAGAAAGGTGAACTGAGTCTTTGGGTATCTAGAAATAATGCAAGCCTGGAACTGAAATACCTAGAAAGGTGAACTAAATCTTTGGGCCTCTAGAAATATTTATTACCTCCTCAAGCGGCATCAAACAATTCCATGCGTGCACCACAAATTTATACCAAGTTTGATCAGGATCTACTTTTCCAAATCAGAATTAGCGCTAGAGTGAGCAAGATCAATGATATGGTTGTGAGACAGAGAAGGAACGGACAAGCTGACCCCTCTCACGACCTCCCTGATAGATGCGCTGCCGCCACGCACGACAGAGGGAGAGAAATGACCGGTGAAGGGGGAGCGGGGCGAACTTTGAAGGAAGGAGGGAGAGGGCCGGTCGGAGTAGGGCGACGGAGGCCGGAGGGAAAGGGCGGCTGGAGGAGAGAGAGGGCGAGCACCGGAGCGGCGCTTGGGCGGGCGGCCCGATGAGGAACAAAGAGGAGTCGTTTGAGGGGGGGAGCGAGCGATCTGGTGCGGGCAGGGGAGATTTTTTTAGTTCTATTTTAGTGGGCCCGAGGATAACTAACCCAATTAGAACCTCTCTACCGGGCTAGTTTTTTTTAGCTGGGTTAGAGCAAACTAGCTCAAACTAACCCCTCCTGTTTTGATAATTTGAGGCTATTTCAACCCAAACTAGCTCTAACTCAGGGATCCAAACAAAGAGGAGTAGTATTGTACATGCTATAGTCTGGACCGTAGCACATTGTTTTTTATGGCCATATCACCACATTGTTTTCTACTACGGGTTCACTGCGCTACTGTAGTTCACACTGCTGGTTGACTGGGTTGTCATGGTTCGCACTCCTACGACATGAGTAGTAGTAATAGTATATACCACATCATTCTTTGCTCCTTCTTACTACATACTTCACCGACATGTAGGAGAGCCAACATCCGGGTCGACGTGTCATGCACCAGATTAGAGTGCGGAATAGAAGGGGGGCATCACCCTGGTCGTAGCGGCAGTAATTCATGACTATAGTGAGTATTCATATCACAAGTCTTTCCAGTAGTAACGCACCGTCAAATCACACAGCCTGACCTTTCCAGCAGTAAGTTTGAATCTGCCACTCCCTCACCCTCCTCGCCTCTCTGTCAAACCGTCTACCCGAAAACTGTCATGCGTACTGCCCGGAAAATCCCCGCCCTCTACTTTCAACTACACGAAAATAGTTCGAGCCTGTTAGTTCTATATAAATACTAGTAATGTATGTTTGTTCACCATGGGGTTGTTCAATGAATGGAGGGTCGGGGAGCACAAGTGAACAATACGGGTACTACTAGTAGTAAGTAGGAGTCGTATAGTTAGTCACCTTAAATAGAGAGTTTCTTTTCTTTAATGCCATGTACACAAATTGAAACGCTTGTTGTGGAGAGAAAAAGATAATCACTCCACTATATATGTACGCAGGGGCCTGAGCCCTTGCTTTACTAGGGTTGCTCTCTTCATTCTCTCATCCTCTCTAGATCTAAACAAGACAGCGGTAGAGACACTTTCTCTCTGCTCACCACTGGTCACAGATCCGGCCGGATCCCTTCGGCCAATTTGTGTAGAGGACTAAAAGGTGCATCATTCACACGGTCATCGCCGCCGAGGAGGAAACCCACAGCTACCGGCGGGGCCCGATCCTCTGCCCGTGCCATTCTTTCCGACACAGCGCTGGCTCGGGAGGTCCTCTGACCCTTCTTCCTCCATGTCGTACTATGCACAGATTGGACCTACCGCCACCGACATCCCGACGAACCTCAGGTACAAGTTCTTCGAAAGCATCCTTGCTCTACTGCCCCAGCTCCCCACGTGTATGCATGTGCATCTTTTTCTACTTCCATCAACTCTTCCAAATCCACCTAAATTTTTAGTATTATTAGAGGTATAGCTACTTCATGCATTGGAATCTAGGACTTGGTTCAAACAACGAAGAAAGGGGCAAAATCGTAGCATGAATCTAGGACTTGATTCAAAGAGGAAATAACAGGGGGAAAGTAGTAGAGACCGGATACCCAACCGGTCTCTTGGTTAAAAAGGGAAATAATGGGAAAACTCAGTACAAACTGGATAAGGAACAGATCTATTATTGGTTGAAAAAAGGATAGAAGGTGGCGGCTGGTGGACAAGTCAACAGAGTATGTCCAGGATTAGATTTGCTACCCTCACATAGTAAAAGGTCTCCAGGATTAGATTTGTTGCCCTCACATTGTAGAAGGTCTCCAGGATTAGATTTGCTGCCCTGACATAGTAAAAGTTCTTCGGGATTAGATTTGCTACCCTCATAGAGCATGAACAAACTCGGCATCACCACTTTATGCCTCCTTGTAGGTACATTGTGCGGATGCATCCACTATCGCATGTCCTTATACCAACCTTTTGTTGTTGTTAATGTAAGGGTGCATGTAAAATGAAGCAATCACACTGTTACCATAAGAACATGTCAAACTAGTGTTATTGTTAATCTAATGCCTCCAGTGATATGATGCAATTAAACTATGTTAACAAATGGTACTCCTGTTATTTTCCCTAGTATGATAAGTAAGTTGCTTCTTTATGCTGCTGAGGGATCTAGTGTCCCCACGGTCCCATGCCCTTAAACCAACTCTTTAGCTACTGTTGATTTACTGTATCTGGTAAACAAGCAATGCCACCATTAAAGTAATCCCATATTTGACGAATGTCATAGTTGATCGTAATGCTTCTGTTAACATGAAGCATTGCTGACGTTTTAAAATTTATACCATCCTTGCGTGATTGCCATGAACATAATTAAGATGTTTCTTTTCATTTCGTGTATGTTTCGTATATTCTTATTGACCAGCAACAATTTACTTTCTATCTTTTTGTGCAGATAGGGATATCCATTTCACCTTGTTGCTATTGTGACCTTTTGGTGAACTGCACAAAACACTTTTTTGGAATGAGTGTCTTGTGCAGTTCAACTAAAATGTCACGTGGGCAACATCTCTCAATTTTGGTGGAACTGCACAAAATGGTGACTGGAGTTCCCAAAATTTCCGTCAAATTCTGTTGGTAATCTCGTGCAACATTTTATTAGCCTTTGCAAGATGAGTCGTCACTGTCACCACAATGGCACTTTATTTTAGTGGAACTGCACAAGAGGATAAGCAAATTATAGTTGCACCTTACATGAGGAGGACAACCAACCTTAATGTTGCTTAGTTTTAGTGCAACTACTAAAGAAGAACCTGCAAGCTCACGAGAGCAAGTACTTCTTGCTAGCTGAATGATGTAATCTTTGCTTCATTTCAGGTGAACTGCAGAAAAAGGCGCATGAATTGAATCATGGAGCTGCAGGTTGACCTCATCCGAGTGGAGTTGTAGGTTCACCAAATCAAGTAGTGTCGGCATAGGACCCCTCACACCGGTCAGTACTGTCCTTTATCAACATGATTGTGCTCTGTCATGCTGTGCCAACATTGTATTTTTAAAATAAAGTTATTCTATCACAATCTTTTCTCATTTTGGAAATAAAGTTTGCTCCAACTAGTGCCACTATTATAGTAATTTCAAGGGATGCGTCAAAGGTTGATGCATCTGGAACATAGATAGAATTGGTGGTCAAAATAAAAGGCCAATGTTTGTACAACCATCTCTATGGCTGCCAGAGTCCTAAATCCATGCTCCTTCTTATCTGTGCAAACAGTAATACTCTACTACAGATGTTGTGATGGTCAAGAGCATTCGCCAAGTTCTTCGGTTGTATGACACGGCTAGCCAAGATGGATCTAATGGGTTGGTTCTGAATCTTGCAAGCTAGGAATCAATGAGATGTGTAGGCATCTTTGTTGTACTTATTATTTGAATCTTATTTATTGGTTCTGAATCTTGGAAGCTGGGAATCAATGAGATCTGTAGGCATCTTTGTTGTACTTATTATTTGAATCTTATTTGTTGGTTTTGAATCTTGCAAGCAGGGAAACACGGCATGATGATGTAGAGGACAGCAACCATAACAAACTGTTCAAACTTGGTAGTATTGTCTGTGTGAAAGTGCGGCAAATATGCTGATCATGTGCGCCCTGAGAATAATAATTCTAATTGTTGTGCATGTTGATCCTATGGCACTAATAGAATGAGCCAATGCATTTCTTGTTTTAAGAATACATTTTAATTAAATCTAATTAAATTTAAGTAAAGTGACCACGAACACTTGTTATTACAGTACCAATACAGACCCGCTGATGAACCAACGTGTGTGGTCAGAATAGGTTTCTTAATGGAGGCATTTGAATGCGCCGAGGGTGCATATTCTGCCGGCCATGCAGTGGGCGAGGAAGGGATAGTAACTGTTGTCGCCTAAACACACTCATTTTACTATTGAATCTAGTTCCCCAAGAGCTGAAAAATGAACTGCTGCTACCGCCTACTCACTCGTTCACTTGAAGAGACTCCAATGGCGATCTGAGGGGTGAGCCTGCTGGATATGGACTTCAGCAAGGAGTTCACCTTTGAGTTCTCCGTTTAGTCCCATGGTGGCACCAAGTTGAATGTGATGTACACCAACGATCCGGACTCGATGAAGCTCTGCCTTGCTGAGTTCAAGCAGTACCTACAGGACGAGAAAGCACAAGGTCGCAGGACTAGACCAGCGGATCGCAGTCGCTCAGTTATGTGTGTGGGACGAGGTTCTCGTCTACCACTGCTATAGGGCCATTAGAGGTTCTGGAGCATTCGCCCGTTTCATCGGCAGCGCCCACTGCACCTTCGCTACGGTGGAGAGAAGGAAGAACTCGATGATTCGGCTATCTGGTGCAACAAGCTTGTCTACATCAAAAAGCAATACAAGATCATCGACAACGGGCAGGAGAAGGACTCCGTGGTTGACCTCGCCGAGACCATCATCAACCCCTGCTACGCCAGTATGAAAGAAGACAACGATACCAAGGAGCTCCACCGGCCACCCTGCACCCGAACAAGTCAACCCTCGTACTCCACTCCGCCTGCGTATTCCCCCGCTCCGGTTCGTTTGGTCCGCGGTCTCGATGTCGTCCTCCGCCTTGGTGCTCTCGCCGCAGCGCTGCTGTCTGTCGTTCCCAACATGGTCAGCAAAATAAAAGGAATCGGGAGACAACTGTTTGTCGAGAGGCTGACAGCCCCGGGCCCACCATGTCCATGGCTTAGGTTTTGTTGTTTAACGTGGGCAGCCCATGACATGTTTCAACATTTTTTGGATCAAGTGGCCTCTGGGCCTCCCAACCTAGCTTGTCTATAATATATATATAAATATATATATATATAGACACACACACACACATCTGGGCTATTTTGTTTCGCGAAACAGAATATTATTCTGTTACCCTACATGAACAGACGGTTTCACGCGGTTGTACTGATAATTTTCATCTCGTCGAACTAATCGTCTTTTCATTGGAATGGGGCATATAATATATTGTTGGAAAGCTCTTGACATCTACATTACAAATATATGGGAATTTTTTGCAAAATCATCACAGTTTAAGAGCAGTTTTGATAAAAAATCATTTTTTTCAAAACCGAAAACGTGAATCGTATTTTGGACTCAATTTTCAAACGGTTTGTCAGAATTGAGCAAATAAGACGGCGTTGGAAAGCTGGTAAAAATCTGCATCTTCCATATATCCACTGTTTTTTAAATTATATACAATTTAAATGTAATTTGAAAAATGGTGAAATTCTGGGCGATACGTATTTTTGCGTTTTTTTGCAAACGGTTTGTCGAATTGATGCAAGTAATATGGCGTTGGAAAGCTATGGAAAATGCACAACTTTTTCGTATAGAAATGTTTTTCTAGTTCTTTATGGTTTAAAAACGAATTCAAATATGGTCAAATTGAATTTTTAATACGAATTTTTTAAAAAGTTTATCGAAATGGGGCAAATAATATACCGTTGGATAGCTATCGAAAATGCAAAACTTAGTCATGTTGAACGTTTTCTCTCCTTCGCAACCATTTAAGAGTAATTTGGAATACGGTATGATGGATCCTGCTGTTGTCAGGACCCCGACTCGATGTCACATCGATCTAGCCGGTAACACCTCATATCACTTTGTGGCCTCACGCACGGTATCCCCACGGGTGTCGCCTTACCTTTGCCCGAAACCGTTTGCGCCTTTTGGCTCACATATATGATAGTGTCGCTAGCATCCATATGATAAGGAGCCCGGGCTGACATGACTAGTCGTAAACACAAAGTGGCACAGACTTACAGGGACAGGCATCCATGACCCATCTTCGAACGTGTCGGTCATCAGCAAGTGGGTCCGGGCTGTAGCACTGGGCTAGCAGGACTCCGGTAAACCGGGCTGTAGCGGGCTAACAGGACTCCGGTACTCAATGCGTGACATTTCCCCGAAGGGACAGACACCGGAACGAAGAAGGACACATGCCGGCCAGCCTAAGTGTTCCAGAGCAGTAGCAAGCTACCATGGCTCAGCGGTAACACTAGGAGACATTTCCCGGTAAGAGAGGCTACTAAAGATAAACAACTAGATAGTCAGATCCCACACATACCAAGCATTTCAATCATACACACAATATGCTCGATATGTGCAAATACAACAAGGCATCACAACATGACTCTACGACACAAGTACTTTATTTAAGGCTCAGAGATCCATACATAACATACACAAAGGTACGGGTCACACGACCCAGTATTCAAGTCATACAGTCATACAAACTAGCAGCGGAAGTAACTTGTCTGAGTACAGACAACTAGAAAAATAGAAGAGGCTTGGAAAGCCTAGCTATACTACGAGGTCCTTCACAAGCTCAGGATCACCACCTGGGCCTTAGCCTACTCATTGATGTCAACGTCTACGTAGAACCCATCAGAAGGGGTTGCAGCGTCTTCTGTAAAAATGTAAATTATAGCAACATGAGTACAAAGGTACTCAGCAAGACTTACATCAGATCCTACATACATGCATATTATCAAGAAGGGTTGGTGGAGTTGTTGCAGCAAGCCAGCTCTGACTCTTGGCTAGGCTAACCTACGAGACTCCAACTTGAAATGGTTTTGCGTACACGAGTCCACTACTCACCAATTCAATACACTACCGAGGATCCACCTCCGTCTTCCTACGGAAGAGCCATCCTCGGCACTCACACTTATCTTGAGGCTTTTAGTAGTTTCCATTTACTTGTCTATGAACTGTATAGGCAACCAAGTAGTCCTTTACCGCGGACGCGGCTATTCGAATAGATCATGATAACCCTGCAGGGGTGTACTTCTTCATACACGCCCTCACCACTTACCGTCGTTTACACGACATGTACTTGGCAACCTTCAAGAGGAAGCCCAACGTGGGTGTCGGCCATGACCTACCTAATCATCTAAGCCTCCAGTCCAGGTTTATCGCCTATCCAGGTTCCATCCGTAGGGAGTCCGGCCGAGGTTTCCCATACGGCCCCGAACGATGTGAACAGGGTTCCCGAGATACCTAACGGGTATTCGGTACACCCGGCCACGTACCTACCGCATCACAGCCCACCCCTACGGTCAGCGCTGTCCACGGCCTCCAGTAGGCTACAAACACCAGAAACTACTTGCAACTCCTGGACGGAGAACTAGGGTGAATAAGAAGCCGAGAGGGTCCATTGGTTTCGGGCCCAACGCATGGTAGTAGCTGATTCTTAAATCACACATACAGATCTCAGTGCTTAAGGTCGGCTTCAATGAAACAACCCACCATGTACTCCTACATGGCCTCTCATCGATAGCTTTACCAAATCGTGTTTACCACACCACTCTCATTACCGACATAATCATTTCACTCTAGCCCATCACCCAGATGAACCAGACCTGACACGACTCTAAGCATAGCAGGCATAGCAAGGTAGGAACAACACATACATATGGCTCAATCAACTCCTACACATGCTAGTGGGTTTCATCTAGTTACTGTGGCAATGACAGGTCATGCAGAGGAAGTGGGTTCAACTACCGTAGCACACAGCAGTTTGAAACGCGTTGTCTTAGTGCAGTAAAAGAGAGAAGGAGCAAGAACATGGGATTGGATCGATATGATCAAATGGTTGGTTGCTTGCCTGATGGTTCGATGCACTGATACGGTTCTTCGTTAGGGTAATCACGATAATCCTCGGAGGCAGATCCTGCCGCAAAGAACACCGATACACAACCATCACCAAACAATGTGCAACAATATGATGTATGCATGAAACATAGCAATATGAGTGTGTTGGGCTAATGCAGCTAAGACCAGAAGGGTTTGAACCAATTTGAATCAAAGATTCAAATTTCAAACTCAAACATGGCCCTTTAAAGTGTTTTTCCTTGTTCTGCATTAAACATCAAGTTAACTTGTTTAATCATGCATGAAAATAGTACAGATGGATAGATTGGATTTTTCTGATCATTTTTCATATATAATTTGTCTGATTTGGAGTTACAGAATAAAAGTTATGAATTTTTAAAGTTTAAACTATATTCTGGAATTTCCTATATTAGATTAATTCCAGAAAATCAATTATTGCGTCAGCCTGACGTCAGTGTGACGTCAGCAGGTCAACGGAACATGTCCAGGTCAAACCTGACAGTAGGTCCCGCGTGTCAGGGTGATTAATTTAATTAAAGTTTAAATAAAACTAAACTTGTTTAATTAACAGGGCTGGGCCCCACCTGTCATTGACTCAGGGGAGTCAACCAGGGCCCACCCGTGGTCAAACCCGGGTCGGCTGCACCGGCGTTTAGCCGCCGGCGAGCCCGACGCGGCGGCGGAAGTGGTTTTGGCTGTTTCGGCCACCAAATGGGTCGCAGAGACCACCGGAGTGGAGCTGAGGACGAGCCGCAGCTCTTGGTGGAGTCCGTTGGGGTCGGGGTGGCCGGAGTTGGCGCCGGCGACGACTTTGGCGGCCACCGGGGTTCGGCCGAAGACGAACTTGACGCTAGAGGGGTCAGTGAGGCGCGGGGAGTAGCTAGCTAGGTGCTACGTGACACGGTGAGTATGATGGACACCGTGGAGTGGTCGGAGGGTGACCGGGAGCACGTCGGCGACGAGCTCCACGGCGGTGGGTGCGGTTGAGCTCCGGGAGATCGCTACACGGCTCGGGAGCAAGCAAAGGAAGGGGGAAATATGGCTAAGCTCACAGTGAGTGCGACGAAGCCCTTGGTGCGGCCGGAGATGGACCGGAGCGACGACGGCGTTGAAGGGGATCTCCAGCGACGGCGGTTCGGGCGAGGTTGTTGCGGTGGACTCGGGCATTGCGAGCGCTCGGGGCTCGGCTTGCTCGATGGAGTGGACAGCGGCGGAGCTCCTGGACACGATGAGAGGACGCACGGGCGGCGGGAAGCACGGCTACGATGAAGGCACGGCGATGGTGGCGTCGGTCATGGCGGGGGAGCGCGAGGGGGAGGAGCTGGAGAGAGGAGGGGGTGTCTGGGGAGTTCGGGGGAGCAAGGGAGGCTGATCCACGAGGTCACCGGGCGCGGGGAGCGGCGAGGCGGCGAGCAGGTGCGTGGCGCGCGCTGTGGTCGCCGTCGGGCACCTGCCTGCCTGCCTGGCCAGCAAGCAGCTCGCTGGAGCGGCGCTGGGCTGGGCCGGCAGGTGGGCCGGGAGCAGGCATCAGGTAAGTGTTTCCATTTCTTTCTGTTTTCTGTTTGTTTAATACTTCTGCAACTTTGTTGAATTAAATAAAATACTTAGGCAACTCCTAAAATCACCAAACTACTCCTGGTCCATTGTTGGATTATTTCCAACATGAAACATTTTAGTTTGGAGATATTTGAGCATTTAAATATTTTATATAATTTTAAATGCCCAAATTCAATATTTATGATTTAATTCAAAAACCCTAAGATGGCCTAGGAAAATGTGCATCACTTTTGGCAGAGGTTCTGAACCAAGAAAAAAATGATGGGCATTTTAGAAGGGCATTTCAGGTTCATTGAAAAAGTTTTTAGTAAACCCTAATTGGTTTCAGAGGGGACTGGGGGTTCTGTCATCCCCATTTCAGGTTTCTGATGAAAGAGTAAACATGATGCAACACTCTAATGCATGGCTAACTAGGATGTGACAACTCACCCCCACTCAAAAGAATCTCGTCCCGAGATTTGGGTTCCTCCGGAAAGAAGGCGGGATACTCAAATCGAAGACGATCCTCCCTTTCCCAAGTTGCTTCATCCTCAGAATGGTGCGACCATTGTACTTTGAGAAACTTGATATTATGACGTCGAGTGGTACGCTCGGCCTGATCGAGGATACGAATGGGGTACTCTCGATATGTAAGATTATCTTGGAGATCAAGCGTTTCGTGGTCCACTCCACGGATAGGATCCGAGAAGCAACGCCTGAGTTGAGAAACGTGGAAGACATCGTGGACTCTGGAGAGGTGCGGAGGTAGTTCCAACTGGTAGGCAACTTCTCCTCGTTTAGCGAGAATGCGAAAAGGTCCAATGTAACGAGGAGCCAATTTGCCTTTGATACCGAAACGATGGGTTCCCTTCAGAGGGGTAACCAGAAGATAAGCCTTCTCGTCAACCTCGAAAGTCATAGCCTTATGTTTTCGGTCATATTGACTCTTTTGACGAGATTGGGCTGTTTTCAACTTTTCACGAACGATGCGAACTTGCTCTTCTGCTTCCTGAATCATATCCGGGCCAAAGAATTGTCTTTCCCCGGCCTCTGACCAGTTAAGGGGTGTTCGACACCGTCGTCCATAGAGAACTTCAAAAGGGGCTTTACCCAAGCTAGATTGATAGCTGTTGTTGTAAGCGAATTCGGCAAATGGAAGGCACTTCTCCCAATCCATTCCGAATGAGATAACAGAGGCTCGAAGCATGTCTTCTAGAATCTGGTTGACGCGTTCCACTTGACCACTCGACTGAGGGTGGAAAGCGGTGCTAAAGGAGAGACGGGTTCCCATAGCATTTTGGAAACTTTCCCAAAATCGAGAGGTGAAAATACTTCCTCGATCCGAGTTAATTTCCAAAGGAACACCATGGAGAGACACTATCCGGGAGATGTATAAGTCTGCCAATTGACTAGCGGTTATACTCTCACGAACAGGTAGGAAATGGGCTACTTTGGAAGGACGATCGACAATGACGAAGATAGCATTATTCCCTCTCTTGGTCCTGGGAAAACCGGTAATGAAATCCATACCAATTTTATCCCATTTCCATTCAGGAATAGCTAAGGGTTGAAGGGTGCCAGCAGGCCGTTGATGCTCTGCTTTTACACGACGACAGACGTCGCAATTAGCAATATACTGAGCAATTTCTCTCTTCATCCTAGTCCACCAGAACCTCTGGCGTAGGTCCTGATACATCTTAGTACTACCGGGATGAATTGTGAGAGGAGATTCATGAGCCTCCTTAAGGATCAATCGCCTCAGGTTTCGCACTTTGGGAACCACTAGTCGATTCCCGAAGTATACGACCCCTTGATCATTAATGGAGAAACAATTCGCAATTCCTTTCTTGATGTTTCTCTTGATGCGGGAGATTCCCGGATCTACCTTCTGTGCCTTGACGATCTGGTCCGTAAGGGTAGGTTTCGCCACCAAGGTGGAAAGAAAACCTTGAGGAACAATGTGAAGGTTAAGCTTCCGAAATTCCTCATGGAGAAGCGGTTGACTTTGTTGTAACATTAGGTTGTTACAATAAGATTTACGACTTAGCGCATCAGCCATGACGTTGGCTTTCCCTGGGGTGTAAGTTATTCCTAAGTCGAAATCTGTGATCAACTCAACCCAACGTCTTTGCCTGAGATTCAAATCCGGTTGGGTGAAAATGTACTTCAGACTTTGGTGATCAGTGAATATTTCGCAACGGTTACCGAGGAGGTAATGTCGCCAGGTCTTAAGTGCATAGACTATGGCTGCAAGGTCTAGATCATGAGTAGGATAATTCTCCTCATGTGGATGCAATTGCCGTGAAGCGTAAGCAATTACATGTCGATCTTGCATGAGAATGCAACCTAGTCCTTGTCGCGAGGCGTCGCAGTAGATAACAAAGTCCTTGGAGAAGTCTGGTGGTACCAGTACGGGAGCAGAAGTCAGGCGTCTTTTCAGTTCCTGAAAGCTGTGCTCACATTGTGGAGTCCATTCGAACTTTTTATCTTTCTTGAGGAGTTCGGTTAGAGGTTTAGCAACTTTGGAGAAGTTCTCGACAAAGCGACGACAATAGCTCGCTAAGCCCAGAAAACTCCGAACTTGCTTGACCGATTCAGGTGGAGTCCAATTAAGGACGGCTTGAACTCGCTCAGGGTTAACAGCAATACCTTTACCAGATATTACATGACCCAGATAGGTCACTTCCGACAACCAGAATTCACATTTAGAAAATTTGGCATAAAGGCGATGCTCTCGAAGTTTCTTCAACACTAGCCTTAGATGTTCGGCATGTTCCTCCTCGTTCTTGGAGTAGATGAGTATATCATCGAGATAAACTACGACGAATTTATCCAAATACTCCATGAAGATTGAGTTCATTAACCGAGAAAAGGTGGCTGGAGCGTTGGTTAAACCGATGGACATGACGGTGTACTCGTATTGGCCATAACGAGTAACAAAGGTCGTTTTAGGAATGTCCCCGTTTCTGATTTTGATTTGATGGTAGCCCAACCTCAAATCCATCTTGGAGAAGACTGAGGATCCAGCGAGCTGATCATACAGGTCGTTGATCCTGGGGAGCGGATATTTGTTCTTGATTGTGACCAAATTGACAGGTCGATAATCTACAACCATCCGGTCCGTACCATCCTTCTTCTTGACGAATAGGACGGGGCAAGCCCACAGAGATGAACTAGGTCGGATGAAACCCTTTTTCAAGGACTCATCGAGTTGTTTCTTAAGCTCGGCTAGTTCTAGTGGTGCCATCTTATAGGGTCTTCTAGCAATCGGAACGGTTCCTGGGATGAGGTCTATTACGAACTCAACATCCCTGTCAGGTGGAACACCTGGCAATTCCTCTGGGAAGACATCCGGGAAGTCACGGACTACCGGAACGTCCTCAAGGTCTGGCAAAGGGCTGGCGTTAAGAGAATATAATTGTCGCTTGGCTAATCGGGTCAAGACATTGACTATCTTCCCCGAAGGATGAGTGAGTTGAACAGTCCTAGAGAAGCAATCAATTTTGGCATGATGAGCTGACATCCAGTCCATACCCAAAATGATATTAATATCTGAAAATTTGAGAGCTATCAAAGATGCAAGGAAAACAAGTCTGTCGACTTGGATTTCATTTCCATAACTTACCCTGGAGGTCTGCCATCTAGAACCAGGAGTAGAATTTTCCATAGTGGATGGCATGTCACAGAATGCGGTGTTATGCAAACGAGCATAGTTCTCGGATATAAATGAATGAGAGGCTCCTTTATCGAAAAGAACAGATGCCGGGTGGCAATTAACAAGGAGCGTACCGAGAACGACGTTGGGATCCTCTTGAGCTTCTTCAGCAGAGATACAGTTGACATGGCCACGTGTAGCGGTGGCCGGCTTGGCGTGGAACACTTTCCCTGTCGGCTTGTCACGGCCAACAGCTTTAGCAGATTGGTTGGGGTTGGTCTGGGGACACTCACGCATATAGTGGCCAGATTCCCCACACTTGAAACAAGTCACGGAACTGGTACGTGGAGGAGCATTGTTGGTTGGACCCCCATAGGGCTTGGCTGGTGCAGACTGTTGAACGGGGCGAGGCGCCTGGAAGGATGGCCTCGTTGTGAACCTAGGTGGCAGGGCAGTGTTGGGCACCCACACGCGGCGCTTCTGAGGACCCGCATCGGATGAGGAACCCATGTCACGGCCATGCTTGCGTGTTGCGTCATAGTCAGTCTGACCAGTCTCAGCACTAATGGCCTTGTTAACAAGTTTCTGAAAAGATGTGCACTCATGCAGACGGAGGTCGCGGCGAAGCTCAGGACTAAGTCCCTTACAGAACCTTGCTTGCTTCTTGGCATCAGTAGAAACTTCCTCAGTTGCATATCGTGCGAGGTTACCGAACTCCCTGCTGTAAGCATCCACAGAGAGTCGGCCCTGAGTGAAACTGCAAAATTCCTCATGTTTACGGTCCATGAGACCCTCCGGAATGTGATGTTCATGGAAAGCCTCACTGAATTCAGCCCAAGTAGTGACATGGCCCGCTGGGCGCATAGCTCCATAATTCTCCCACCATAGACTGGCGGGGCCTTCAAGATGATATGCAGCAAAGGTGACCTTGTCAGCCTCAGCTACCAGCGCGGAATGCAACTTGTGGGAGATACTGCGAAGCCAGTCATCAGCGTCGAGAGGCTCGACGGAGTGGTGGAACGTTGGTGGATGTAACTTGATAAAATCACTGAGTGACACCACGTTAGTCCTCTGATGGTGTGATGTGTTCTGTTAAATACGCTCCAACAAACGGTTGGTCTCCCGCTTGTTTCTTTCGGCTTCCATCATAACCTCGGCTAGGGAAGGAGGATGAGGCAGATTTGCATTCCTGACTTCACTGCCTTCGGCCTGCTCTTGAGGAGCAGGGTTAGTGCGCGTGTTGACCATCCTAGGTAAACAAGACGATGATTTAGTCAGGATGATAAAATTCCGACATAGGATACAGAATGTAAGGAATAACTCGGAATGCAAGATGATCATCCGTATGACATGGTAGATACAAAAACTGCTTCTTTATTCCATCATCATACACACCATACAGGGTTTAGTACAAGACCAAACAAGGTACTATTACGGTGAAAAGAGGATTACATCTCATCGGAGGCATTCCCAGCTCCTATACATTATTTTTCTACACCTCCGGAAGGCGATACAGCTAGGTCATATCCCACGAGTCACGCAGGATGATAAACGACACAGCTAACATGAACTAGTGATACTACCACTAACTCAGACCGATCCGTAGTAGTCCTCATAGAAGTCACCTCCATAGCCTGGAAGCTCAACATGATCATCCGGAAACAGACGATCTCGCGGAGCTTGTGGACCATAGGGGCTAGGATGAGGTCTTGGACCAACAGACGGTGGCCTGCGGGGACCGCGAGGTGGGGTGATGCCTCCTACATCACGCCAACACATCACATCTGGCAGAGCAGATCTCACAGGATAGAGATCGCGCATATCCGAATATCCAGCTTGCACCGCCGGTGCAAACCGAGTCAATGTGGCCCAGTGGTCAGCACGGGTATTGAAGAGCTCTAACCTCAAGGCCCGATTTTCACGGTCCTTATCCTTGAGCATCTCAGCAGTGGTGCGAGTCCGTGAATCCTCCTGGGTGGGGTCAGCATAGATAGCCTGGAGATACCCTTGTGCTCCCGGAAGTGATCCTAGCATATACCGGAAATCAGAGTCCCGAAATAGGCCAGACCTGACTCGCATGATGGTCATCATAGAGTAGGAGGCGTCCTGCACAGCCATCTCAATAGTAACCCCGAGTCCATAGGAGCAGTGAAGGGGCTCGGTGGACCCAGGATAAGAAGGAAATATCCTGACAGTGCAGAGATACTGGCTTTGATTAAAGTCTCGGAATTGCTCTTCGACCGTGTACTCAGGATACCAACGGTATCCAGCCTTAGTCATTACCCTGACCAACATGGCAGTATGGCCGGGTACATCTAGGCATCGAGTCAGGCGAACCACTTGATTGAGGTCGCGAGTGGCCATCTGAAAGCACAATCATAATGCAAAGGCATTAGAATTTCTAGCAAAATTTCGGCAGCATAACAGCTGTAAATGCTCAAGAAGGATTTTGAGACATTTGACAAAGGATTTCATACTCAACATCATCATATCAAAGTTCTGAATCCATCCTAACAACATAACGTGGTAGTAGAACTGAACTAGGCTTGTATCCATCAACCCTATAAGGTACTACTGATTAGTAACACGTGATCCTGATAGAGAGAATAGATCCTAATTCCTTAACCCCCGGTGGAAGAATAGACTGACTCAGATCAGAATGTCATAAGATAAAGGAGTAAAAAGAGCCTTACGTTCCACCCACAAACAATTCCCCTACATATAACTAAAGAATTTCTAGACTCAACATCGACCAGTTTGGCTTGGAGAACCTACAGGCAGTCCGGCTCTGATACCAACGCTGTCAGGACCCCGACTCGATGTCACATCGATCTAGCCGGTAACACCTCATATCACTTTGCGGCCTCACGCACGGTATCCCCACGGGTGTCGCCTTACCTTTGCCCGGGACCGTTTGCGCCTTTTGGCTCACGTATATGATAGTGTCGCTAGCATCCATATGATAAGGAGCCCGGGCTGACATGACTAGTTGTAAACCCAAAGTGGCACAGACTTACAGGGACATGCATCCATGACCCAGCTTCGAACGTGTCGGTCATCAGCAAGTGGGTCCGGGCTGTAGCACTGGGCTAGCAGGACTCCGGTAAACCGGGCTGTAGCGGGCTAACAGGACTCCGGTACTCAAAGCGTGACATTTCCCCGAAGGGACAGACACAGGAACGAAGAAGGACACATGCCGGCCAGCCTAAGTGTTCCAGAGCAGTAGCAAGCTACCATGGCTCAGCGGTAACACTAGGAGACATTTCCCGGTAAGAGAGGCTACTAAAGATAAACAACTAGATGGTCAGATCCCACACATACCAAGCATTTCAATAACATACACAATATGCTCGATATGTGCAATACAACATGGCATCACAAAATGACTCTACGACTCAAGTAGTTTATTCAATAGGCTCCGAGGAGCGAGACATTACAAACATGGGTCTCATGACCCAACAATCAGAGCATACAAGTCAAAGCACAAGCGGAAGCTATCATGTCTGAGTACAGACATCTATAAATGAAAAAGGCTGAGAAGCCTGACTATCTATCAGATCCTGCCGAGGGCACAAGATCGTAGCTGAGGTATCAAGCTAAACGTCGAAGTCCAAGCGGAACTACTAGTGAGACTGAAGTCTCTCTGCAAAACATAAAATAGGCAAACGTGAGTACAAATGTACCCAGCAAGACTTACATCAGAACTAACTACATATGCATCATTTTCAACAAGGGGATGGTGGGGTTTAACTGCAGCAAGCCAGCTTTGACTTGGTGGCTATCCTAAACTACGACTGCAAGCGACTCTTTTGAGGTGGCGCACACGAGTCCACATATTCACCATATCAATACACCACTATGGATCCGCTCCCGTCTCCCTACGAGAACGCCATCCATAGCACTCACGCTTATCTTGCGCATTTTAAAGTATCCACTTTCACTTGTCTATGAACTGATATAAGCAACCCAGAAGTCCTTTTCCGCGGACACGGCTATTCGAATAGATGATGTTAACCCTGCAGGGGTGTACTTCTTCATACATGTTTCCACCACTTAGCGTCTGCACACGGCATGTGCTCGGCAGACTTCAAGCGAAAGCCGACGTGGGTGTAGACCACGACCTACCTAAACACTCAAGTCTCTAGTCCAGGTTTATCGCCTATTCGGGTTCCATCCATGAGGAGATCCGGCCGGAGTTTCGCTCACAGCCCCAAACGATGTGAACAGGGTTCCCGAGATACCAAACGGGCATCCGGTACACCGTGCCACGTACCTACCGCATCACAGCCCACCCCTACGGTCAGCGCTGTCCACGGCCTCCAGTAAGCTACAAACACCAGAAACTACTTGCAACTCCTGGACAGAGGACTAGGGTGAATAAGAAGTCGAGCGGGGTCATATTTCAGGGCCCAATGTATGGTAGTAGCTGAATCATGGATCACAAACACAGAACTCAGTTCCTGAGGACGGCTTCAATGAGACAACCCACCATGTACTCCTACATGGCCTCTATACCAACACTGTCAGGACCCCGACTCGATGTCACATCGATCTAGCCGGTAACACCTCATATCACTTTGCGGCCTCACGCACGGTATCCCCACGGGTGTCGCCTTACCTTTGCCCGGGACCGTTTGCGCCTTTTGGCTCACGTATATGATAGTGTCGCTAGCATCCATATGATAAGGAGCCCGGGCTGACATGACTAGTCGTAAACCCAAAGTGGCACAGACTTACAGGGACAGGCATCCATGACCCAGCTTCGAACGTGTCGGTCATCAGCAAGTGGGTCCGGGCTGTAGCACTGGGCTAGCAGGACTCCGGTAAACCGGGCTGTAGCGGGCTAACAGGACTCCGGTACTCAATGCGTGACATTTCCCCGAAGGGACAGACACCGGAACAAAGAAGGACACATGCCGGCCAGCCTAAGTGTTCCAGAGCAGTAGCAAGCTACCATGGCTCAGCGGTAACACTAGGAGACATTTCCCGATAAGAGAGGCTACTAAAGATAAACAACTAGATAGTCAGATCCCACACATACCAAGCATTTCAATCATACACACAATATGCTCGATATGTGCAAATACAACAAGGCATCACAACATGACTCTACGACACAAGTACTTTATTTAAGGCTCAGAGAGCCATACATAACATACACAAAGGTACGGGTCACACGACCCAGCATTCAAGTCATACAGTCATACAAACTAGCAGCGGAAGTAACTTGTCTGAGTACAGACAACTAGAAAAATAGAAGAGGTTTGGAAAGCCTAGCTATACTACGAGGTCCTTCACAAGCTCAGGATCACCACCTGGGCCTTAGCCTACTCATTGATGTCAACGTCTACGTAGAACCCATCAGAAGGGGTTGCAGCGTCTTCTGTAAAAATGTAAATTATAGCAACATGAGTACAAAGGTACTCAGCAAGACTTACATCAGATCCTACATACATGCATATTATCAAGAAGGGTTGGTGGAGTTGTTGCAGCAAGCCAGCTCTGACTCTTGGCTAGGCTAACCTACGAGACTCCAACTTGAAATGGTTTTGTGTACACGAGTCCACTACTCACCAATTCAATACACTACCGAGGATCCACCTCCGTCTTCCTACGGAAGAGCCATCCTCGGCACTCACACTTATCTTGAGGCTTTTAGTAGTTTCCATTTACTTGTCTATGAACTGTATAGGCAACCAAGTAGTCCTTTACCACGGACGCGGCTATTCGAATAGATCATGATAACCCTGCAGGGGTGTACTTCTTCATACACGCTCTCACCACTTACCGTCGTTTACACGACATGTACTCGGCAACCTTCAAGCGGAAGCCCAACGTGGGTGTCGGCCACGACCTACCTAATCATCTAAGCCTCCAGTCCAGGTTTATCGCCTATCCAGGTTCCATTCGTAGGGAGTCCGGCCGAGGTTTCCCATACGGCCCCGAACAATGTGAACAGGGTTCCCGAGATACCTAACGGGTATTCGGTACACCCGGCCACGTACCTACCGCATCACAGCCCACCCCTACAGTCAGCGTTGTCCACGGCCTCCAGTAGGCTACAAACACCAGAAACTACTTGCAACTCCTGGACGGAGAACTAGGGTGAATAAGAAGCCGAGAGGGTCCATTGGTTTCGGGCCCAATGCATGGTAGTAGCTGATTCTTAAATCACACATACAGATCTCAGTGCTTAAGGTCGGCTTCAATGAAACAACCCACCATGTACTCCTACATGGCCTCTCATCGATACCTTTACCAAATCGTGTTCACCACACCACTCTCATTACCGACATAATCATTTCACTCTAGCCCATCACCCAGATGAACCAGACCTGACACAACTCTAAGCATAGCAGGCATAGCAAGGTAGGAACAACACATACATATGGCTCAATCAACTCCTACACATGCTAGTGGGTTTCATCTAGTTACTGTGGCAATGATAGGTCATGCAGAGGAAGTGGGTTCAACTACCGTAGCACACAGCAGTTTAAACTATATTCTGGAATTTCCTATATTGGATTTTTCTGATCATTTTTCATATATAATTTGTCTGATTTGGAGTTACAGAATAAAAGTTATGAATTTTTAAAGTTTAAACTATATTCTGGAATTTCCTATATTAGATTAATTCCAGAAAATCAATTATTGCGTCAGCCTGACGTCAGTGTGACGTCAGCAGGTCAACGGAACATGTCCAGGTCAAACCTGACAGTAGGTCCCGCGTGTCAGGGTGATTAATTTAATTAAAGTTTAAATAAAACTAAACCTGTTTAATTAACAGGGCTGGGCCCCTCCTGTCATTGACTCAGGGGAGTCAACCAGGGCCCACCCGTGGTCAAACCCGGGTCGGCTGCACCGGCGTTTAGCCGCCGGCGAGCCCGACGCGGCGGCGGAAGTGGTTTTGGCTGTTTCAGCCACCAAATGGGTCGCGGAGACCACCGGAGTGGAGCTGAGGACGAGCCGCAGCTCTTGGTGGAGTCCGTTGGGGTCGGGGTGGCCGGAGTTGGCGCCGGCGACGACTTTGGCGGCCACCGGGGTTCGGCCGAAGACGAACTTGACGCTAGAGGGGTCAGTGAGGCGCGGGGAGTAGCTAGCTAGGTGCTACGTGGCACGGTGAGTATGATGGACACCGTGGAGTGGTCGGAGGGTGACCGGGAGCACGTCGGCGACGAGCTCCACGGCAGTGGGTGCGGTTGAGCTCCGGGAGGTCGCTACACGGCTCGGGAGCAAGCAAAGGAAGGGGGGAAACATGGCTAAGCTCACAGTGAGTGCGACGAAGCCCTTGGTGCGGCCGGAGATGGACCGGAGCGACGACGGCGTTGAAGGGGATCTCCGGCGACGGCGGTTCGGGCGAGGTCGTTGCGGTGGACTCGGGCGTTGCGAGCGCTCGGGGCTCGGCTTGCTCGATGGAGTGGACAGCGGCGGAGCTCCTGGACACGATGAGAGGACGCACGGGCGGCGGGAAGCACGGCTACGACGAAGGCACGGCGATGGTGGCGTCGGTCATGGCGGGGGAGCGCGAGGGGGAGGAGCTGGAGAGAGGAGGGGGTGTCTGGGGAGTTCGGGGGAGCGAGGGAGGCTGATCCACGACGTCACCGGGCGCGGGGAGCGGCGAGGCGGCGAGCAGGTGCGTGGCGCACGCTGCGGTCGCCGTCGGGCACCTGCCTGCCTGCCTGGCCGGCAAGCAGCTCGCTGGAGCGGCGCTGGGCTGGGCCGGCAGGTGGGCCGGGAGCAGGCGTCAGGTAAGTTTTTCCATTTCTTTCTGGTTTCTGTTTTTTTAATACTTCTGCAACTTTGTTGAATTAAATAAAATACTTAGGCAACTCCTAAAATCACCAAACTACTCCTGGTCCATAGTTGGATTATTTCCAACATGAAACATTTTAGTTTGGAGATATTTGAGCATTTAAATATTTTATATAATTTTAAATGCCCAAATTCAATATTTATGATTTAATTCAAAAACCCTAAGATGGCCTAGGAAAATATGCATCACTTTTGGCAGAGGTTCTGAACCAAGACAAAAATGATGGGCATTTTAGAAGGGCATTTCAGGTTCATTGAAAAAGTTTTTAGTAAACCCTAATTGGTTTCAGAGGGGACTGGGGGTTCTGTCATCCCCATTTCAGGTTTCTGATGAAAGAGTAAACATGATGCAACACTCTAATGCATGGCTAACTAGGATGTGACTGCTGTTTTCTCGTCCGAAAAACAGAGTAGTCGTACTGATATACGTGTATGTTTGTACTGACTTATTTTTTGTAGAGTAATTGTGAATGATTCCGAAAAAGGATACTTGTACTGATGTTTGCATGGGTTTGTACTAAGCGTGTTTTCACTAACTACACATTGCTTTGTTTTTTGGGTGATATTTTTCTCGTAAGTTTTCAACGGTTTACTGTATCCTAGCCCCGAACTTGCATCATTTTTATTGTTGAACTGAATGTTATTTTTTTGCCAATTTTTTTTGCATGTTTCTTTTTTTGAAGTCATTTTTTTGCAACGAATGTTCTAGATTTCTCATGTTTTGCAACATGAACTTTTTACCATTTTAAACTTTTAACAACGTGAATTACCGTGTGGTGGATGAGCACTTGAACTTGTAGAATTTAAAATTTTCTGTTTTAATCCTTATTTGGTTTCTTGTCCGAACTTATGGTATCATCATCATTGAACCTGCGTGGTTTCTGTAGCTGAACTAAAATCCATATTGTCTGTGAAAACTAGGAAGATTGCATCTCCTCAATGGGCCATGATGCAAGCATCGCCGTCGGCAATACTTGGTGCACTAGAGAACCTGCACTGCTGGATTTGTCGAGAGAGAACTGAGGGCAGTACATCCCATGCCTTTTTTCTGCAATAGCTACACTTGGTTTACCAACTCTCACACACAAAATTGATAACATGTTGGCACACGACCTTATAACAAGAGCACACATGAACTGACAAACAAGAGCACACCGGTGATTAACATAATATAAATCCATTGTCATTTTTTTCATTTGTTAAGTTGCTTTTTTCCTTCGAACCTTTACTGCTATGATTTTCTTTGCAAATTTGTCCCCTTGAGTCAGAACTGAGGCAATTTTTAATTTTTAATTTATGGTACTAGAGAGTTTGTACTTCTCAAAAAATAATCACTCAATGTTCTTTTAGTTTTAGTTTTTAATTTTCTTTCTCATTCTTATCCTTACTGTCAATGTCATCACCATCGTACCTTTATGGTTTATACAGTTGAACGGACTTACATTTTTACCATTCCTTCTTTTAAAAACTTCTGTTTTCTTCTCCAAAACTTCCTACCTGGCGAGAATCAGAACTTCTTTATTTTTTTACATTTGTACTTCCAAGTGTCTTTAATGACATTTTAAATTTTTTTACTTTGTTTTACCTCATCAAATAGGCGCACCACACATCAGGGAGTATCTATTTGCTGTAGGTGTGGGCTATGCTTAGTGTACTGATAGTTGACACTCGATGAACTGATTGGTACGATTCTGTAGAAATGTTTTTGTATAGAAATGTTTTTCTAATTCCTTATGGTTTAAACTCGATTTTGAACACAATCAATTTTGATTTTGAACGCAAGTTTTTAAAAGTTTGTCAAAATGGGGCAAATGGTATATCGTTAGAAAGATATCGAAAATGCAAAACTTAGTCATGCTTAACGCTTTCCCAAATTCGTAACCGTTGAAGAGTAATTTGAAATACGGTGAGACCCATCGTGTTGTTTTCTCGTCAGAAAAACAGAGTACTTGTACTGATCTTTTGTGTGTTATTGTACTGATGTATTATTCGTAGAGTAATTCTGAACACGGTGAAGCCTGTCGTCTTTTTTTTCCATTCCGGAAACAAAATACTCGAACTGATCTATGTATGGATTTGTACTAAGCACGTTTTCACATATTGAACTTTTACTTTGTTTTTTGGGTAAGGTTTTCCTCTTAAAGTATCAATGGTTTACGGTAGCATTGCCCCTGTGCTTACATAGTTTATATCATTGAACTGAATGATATTTTATTCAAAAAGAAAATGTTTTGGTTGTTTCTTATTTTTTGAACTCAACATCTTTTTCTGAACTTCTCTCATTTTACGACTTGTACTTTTACCATTTGAATTTCCATGGGGTTTTTTTGCTTGAACTTTTACAATTTGAATTTCTACCATTTCTTTTATTCCAAACAGACCACCATTTTTAACTCGTACTGATCAATATTTTTAATTCAAACCATTTTCCCTTTCATGATCTCACAGAAATTGTTTCCACACATATAATACATGTACATAAATCATATTATCCATAACACAAAAATCATCGGCCTATTCATGTACAGAACTTTCAAGCACCCACATGAATACATGTACTTCCTGTACCATCTGTTTTGAACTTTGAAAGAAGCTATAACATCTGTTTCCCAAATGTGTACAAAATTTTAAGTTTCCAAGGATATACCTTTTGTTCCTTTTTGTTGATGGGCACCTGCCCCTACTCCTGTGGACTGACAGTGCCACGAAGTGGAGCTGAAGGAGAGGGGATCATGAGCGGCGGCTGGGTGCAGCGGGATGTGGCTGCTTTAGGGGATCCCAGCTACCACCAAGTCATCCTCGAGGAGCTTGTAGAGGCAGGGAAGTTGGTCACCGGCCATATGGTGTAAGTTTGGACTACCAGGTGCACAGGGATTTGGCCGCTTTAGAGAAACAAGAAGTCTGAACAAACATAAATTATATAGGTTACAGAAAAGCACATATGATTTTAGATTCAAAAATCACTTCCACGTCTACCAGCTGGACTGATGTTTGCTTTCTTCTACTTCCATGGCCATGCACAAGTTCATACAAATGTAGAGCAAAAGCTCTATCCCATGAAGCTAAGAACAAAATTAAAGCTGAAAAATACCTTTAGGTTCAGCGCAGTGGAGGAAGGGAAAGGAGGCAGCCTCTTGAGCTGCGGCATCGAACGGCTTAGCGATGTCTTGTTGAACGACCTGGGTTGGTGGCAGTGAACAGCGGGGGGGGCGATGCAGCGACAGAGCCCCACCGGCGGGAGGTAGCATGGTGAGCTGAAGGCTCCATTTATGCAGGGCGAGCACCGGTCATGCACTATACTATTTAGAAATGTGTACCTGTACTTCTCAAAGTAATGGAATAGGGGTACTTTCTCCTGTAACTTTTTTAATTCATGTATGATGCACACATCGGTATTTTAAGCACTATGATTTGTAGCCCTCACAAAAGAAAGCATGAGAATTATTCAACAAAACACAGAAAAGTGAATAAATTTTTTTATTTAGCAAGTGATATGTAACTACAGTGCAAAGCTGCCAAGCAAATGCACAATATTGTTGACTAACACGTGAAGTTGATGTGTGCGTGCCTTGTAGTGTATGGTTGTACTGACACACTCTGCATGAGGAAATTTCCAATTCACACAAGATCGAACCGCACTAGTTCCTGATGCGAAGGCCGGCTGCCTGGCTCGTCGTTGTTGAACTGAACCCTGCGCCCCTATCGAACTGCTGAAACATTTTGGTATGGTTAGATACAGTTCCAAACTAGTACCTGAAAATCCCATCCCCAAATATGCATGTAAAGCTTTAGAGTTGGAAGTAATCTAAACAGAGCCATCTCAAAACATTGATTATACATACATGCAGGAACGAAATAGGTGCAAGCAATTTTTATAACAATTGAACTTGTAGTAAACTATTCTATAACAAAAACTAAACTATTTTTTATAACGATACATGGACTCCGGGGGCATCAATACATGTACTTCTGTGGACTCATTGGTGCACTCGCAGCATACCTGAACTTGGTGTGGACTGGTAGTCGAACTTGTTACTCATACACACTAGCACCAGCGGCACAAGCCATGTTGGCACACGGCGAGGATGTCGCTCTACTGTTCTGCTTGCAGTCCTGGTTGAGGATCCCATATACAAACTGCAGTGACAAATTATGAGCCACACAGTGAAGAAAACAATAGTAGCAGAGGGTGCCCACTGGGACTACACGCGGGTTTTTGAGCGACGGGCCGTACAACTACTTCTAACAAAGTTTAATTAGCAAGCTACCAATGCCACAAGCAAGTAGTACTCTCCAGCCAAAGGATCAGCTAGTATATTTACCCATGCGTGTATGAGCACTAGCAAGAACACACGGTTGTGACTGGTTACCCGACGATGGAGTCGCTTGTCAAAATACAGTGGCACCGCGCACACAGATAGCTTCCCTGGTAAAAACAGGGAATTGACATCATTGACCTATTTTACTAAATGAACAAAGAACTTGCTATGGTTTATATTTTTAACTTGCCTAGAATTAATACTTGAACTCCAGCCCTAGTACAAGTATAATGCCAACAATCTTTAAGCAAAAAAATCTATAGAGTTTACAAACAATAAGGTTAAAACAAAAGCTTAAAAAGGTGACAAACTTTGAAGCAAATAACATCAGAGATCTTCTAACTGAAGCACAATAGAGAGAAAATTCATGTATGGCTATCAGGCATAATTTCTATATGTAGGACTAGAAGGGTCTAAAGAATTCACTACATTTTCAATCAAGTCGATATTCATCAGTCATTTTCACTGGTTTCAACCTGCAGCAAATATGGTCCAGAATCCAGATTGAATGATGCCCAAAAAGTACCTGCAGCGCATGCAAACAACACACAAAAAAACACTAACTATAATGCAGCAACCATTTTTTTGGAATCCATTTGAACTAAAAGGGGAGCTCCTTTTTTCACCTGCGGGATGAATTGAAAAAGCACACTATGTTGATCTGAACAACCACGAGATGTTAAACTGAACACACACAAGAAAAGGACCGGTAGTAGACCTGAACTAAAAACGAAACTGAAACATGTGTGCGTTGATGTAGTGGCTCGAGGTGCTCGGCCGACAGTAGGTGGCGAACGGCGGCTCTTCTTCTTCGTGGGGCGTGCAGCCAGGAGGGAGGTGGCTGGAGGCGGGATGAT
>NC_041393.1:338008456-338075171 GCF_002162155.2 Triticum dicoccoides
GGATGCGGTATTGTGCTGAGGGAAGTGGCCGGAGGCGCGGCAGCGGTGGAGGCAGGTGGCCAGAGGCACGCCGGTGGTGGAGGCAGGTGGCCAGAGGGGTGGTGGCGATGGAGGGAAGTGGCCGAAGGAGCGGCGCTGGTGGAGTGAGGAGGCCGGAGGCGCGGCGCTGGTGGAGGAAGGAGGCCGGAGGCGCGTCACTGGTGGAGGGAGGCCGGAGGCACGACGGCTGGGGGAAGGTGGCCGGAGGTGCAATGGTGGCTGTGGGAGGTGGCCGGAGGCGCGACGGTTGGGAGAGATGGTGGCAGTCGGGGTTGGGTTGACCCGATTCAGATTTGGTGTGAGGGAGAGAAACAGATCATGTCCTATATAGGACCGACTGGTAATAGAATAATATTATGTTACTAGTAACAAAATAGTCCAGTCCTACATATATATACACATACAGCCGGTCTATTCTGCTAATATTAGCAGAATAACTATTCTGATAACACTTCCGCACTGCACGGTCAAGGAAGTGCACGTAATTGTTTGAACCAAGTGTGCTGCACTGCTCACACAAGTGAACTTCATGTCGCAAAAAACAGCACACTATGTTTTTTCGGTACCATTTTTGCTCTACTTTTTTAACCATTTGTCGGAACGAGGCGTGTAATATACCGTTCAAAAGCTATGGATTAGGCGCAACTTCGCCATGTTGAATACTTTTTGATACTCCTCACGGTTTAAGAGCATTTTTGAAAATGGTGTGTCCCACAACGAGTGGCAGCGAGCGTTTTTTAGTGTTTTTTCAAAACCGATCATCGGAATGAAGCAAATGATACACCATTGGATAGATATCGTCGAGGCTCATCTTTTTGTTATCTATTGTTTTCTGTAATTCATTATGGTTTAAGAGCAGTTTCAAATTTACTAAATCGCGGAATTCTGTTTTTCAAATTTTTTCAAATTTTCGGTACTGTTTTTGCTCCAGGTTTTTTAACCGTTTTTCGAAATGAGGAGTGTAATATACCATTGAAAAGCTATGGACGAGGCACAACTTTCATATGTTGAAATGATTTTGAGTTTCCTTACAATTTTAAGTTAATTTTGAAAATCGTGCGGCGGATGATGAGTGGCAGCGGCCGTTTTTCGTGAAATTTATACAAACTTCTTGTCGGAACGATTCAAACGATACGCCGTTGGAAAGATATCAATGAGACGCAACTTTTTCATGTAGAACATACTCTCTAATTCTTTACGGTTTAAGAGCAATTTTAAAATTACTGAAATGCGGAATCTCTGTTTTTCGCGACACCAAAACCGACATGTATACCGCATCAGACAGAAGAACACACTGCTTCGGACAGAAAAACGCACTGTATCAGACATTCAAGCAAACTTCATGATTTGTCTTCTTGGGTGTAAATTTTCTCAGATGAGCTTTTTGTGAGTTTTTGTTGTCATTTTTTATGAACGATAGAAGAACGCACTGCTTCGAACGTAAGACCACACTACATCAGACAGGCAAGAGAACTTCATGTCTTTTTTTGCCGAACGTATTATTTCTCAGACAAGAAAGTGGGCCGCACTTCACATCGTGCGTAAGTAAACCGTAAAAGTATGGAGAAGTGAACCGCATTACTTTTTTCCGTTTCGGTAACATTTTTTCTTTGCACTTACGAGATGAACAACATCAGACGGCCAACCGCACTACTTCATATAGAAAATTGCACTGCATCAGATGGGCAAGTGACCCGCATTTTTTTGTTGTTTTCCTAACTTTTGCATGTAACACGTCTTTTTGGATGAGAGGGCGGATCATTTTTAGGAATCAACTACGTTAGGGATTTTTTTCCTTTTTTATAAACATATCCTTGAATAGTTTTTAAAAACAATCATCAAAAAAATATATTCTAACTGAATCGCCCAAGCCGCCCATCTGAGCTGCACGCCAAGGCCATCAGTACCACTCATGTATGTTGCGTTTCTAGTATCGACAGCGAACTGCACGGCGGCGTTGCTGCCGCGCACAACAGCCCTCCGACAAACTTTTTCTATTACTGCGTCCAGACTAGACAAGAGTAGTGAACTTCATTAATTTAACTACATTAATGCTCTTTTTTATTAACGATGCTTTAACCATCATTTTTATCTCTGCATTTAAAAAACTGCATGCGCCTGCAATCTGTACTGCAGGATGCCACAAAGGAACCACAAACATGATGAAATTAAAACATAGAACAAAGATGAACTACTAAAAAGAAATATGTTGATGGCCACCCTAGTGCAGTGCACTTGTCTCCCGCCGCGCGCGAATAAGTGCAGGAGAGAGCTGCAGGTGCGAACAAGTGCAGGAGAGAGCTGCAGGTGAGAGACTCCACGCTAGGTTGAGCACTGCACGCCACACTCGACAACACTACATGATGTGCTTGCTGGAAAGCGGCGCCACACCGACACACTCTTCAGCCCTTTGACGACCTCACAAAGTGAGCTGCAGTCTGAACACAAAAAACCAACCGTACGGACGGAGCGAGCTGCATCTACACGAGAGCGTTGCCGGACCTGCATACCAGAGAAAGCGTAGGGAATCAGAGAGGAGCCATCATGGAAGAGCCATCACCGGCGAACTGTATCTGTTTTTTGTCCACGGTCGCGCTCCACTTGGTGTGCTTGCTGTATAGTGCCGCACTACGGGCCTTCAGAACTGCAGGGCGCCGGAAGCAAACTACAGCGACTACCAAGACGAACGTCATTGTGAGAGGGAGGAGGAGGAGGATAGGGCCTACAATCTCCACCACTGTGTCGAATTGCAATACACCGGTGAAGAATGGGAGTGGGAAGTAGGGTAGGGGTGGTTGTGGTGGGGTGGCGGCCGAATCCGTCGTCAGAGCGCGACCGGATCGTTGGCGAACTGCAAAGAGGGGCGAAGGGGAGGCGAGCTCGACGATGCGGTGAACTGCACGAAATCGCTGCCGTCGGCTAGATGGGGAGGGCTGGACGTGGCGCCGGCCGCCACCGGCTGTCATGCAACACCAAATTACAACACTGAAACCGCGTGATGGGAAGTGCACAACCCAAAATCTGCAAAAGAAGAGAAGCAAACAAGCTGCTGAGAACTGCACATGGGCACCCATGGTGTTGACTCCGGCGAAATTGGGTACCGTAGGGATTTTTGCAGTGAGATTGGACTGCGCCAGAGTGGGGCGTGGACCGCATGGGGGGAGGAGGGTGAGCGGTGAGCCCTGTCCGGGGCCGGAGACGAGGCCTCACCGGAGACGGCCAGGAGGACGAGAGAGCCCGTCCTCGGCTCAATCTGAACTAGGGATGAGGAGACAACCTCGACACCGGGGAGCCTTGGGAGAGGCACCTCAGTGGTTGGTGACGGACTACTAGCGGCGAGGGTGGCCCGTGGTGGGGGGGTCGGGAGGCGAGGTTCAGGGGCGCGATGCTCCGATCCGACGACGAGGTATGGTGGACGACGGGGTAGTGAGGTGGCAGGAGCGCAGCCAAAGGCTCCAGCTCCACCGGATCCGGTGCTGATGGTCGCGCTCGGGGCCCGCGGTAGCCGGATCGAGTGGGATGCATCTGGCGGCGGCCAGAGCGCTGTGGGGAGGTTGTCGCCGTTGTGTCGGTTCGGGGCGCTACAAGGAGGCCGTCGATGGAAGTTGGTCGGTCGGCGCAACACTGGTGGCTGCCTGCGACGGTGGAAGAAGGTTAAGGGGCACCATGGCCGCTCGGGGGCTGGAGGTGGAGGTTGAAGAAGGTGGAGGGGAGGGAGGTTGGTGCGGCGTGGGCGTGGTGGGCAGAAGTGGAGAGTAGCTCGGTTGGGTATGTAGCAGTGGTTTGGTTCATTGCGTGTTTGCATAGGTGTTAGCAGAATAAGGGTTTGGTGAGCAGAATAAGACTCTAGAGGGTGTTATCATAATAGACCCACCCTATATATATATATATATATCTTATTTTATTACATATATATATATATAATAGAAACAACATAAGGTTCCGTTAAACCTGTCATTCATCCAACCATTTTATAGACCTTCCCACTTCCTTAATTTTTTGTTTTCATTAATTCTATATCTGAATTTTCTTCCACTCTCTTTTTCGATGTAAACTGAGGTTTCTCCCAGTACTTGTCCCTAGAACCAATTCAACTGTCCCACGTCTAGCCTAAAAAATAATAATACCCCATGTCCTATTAACTCATCAAATTAAAATGATATTTTATTTTGTAAATTGAAAGTTCTTACAAAATAACAATAATAATTGTTTATATATAACTTGGCAAGTTAACTTCTAGTGATTGCGTACATAAGCTTGCAAAAATTTTACTGACCAATGCAGTAATAGACGTGCAATCGTGTGTTTATGTTTTTATAACATTTCTCCGTCCAGCCCAACATGATATTTTCACCCTGCCCAGCAAGTCCGCGGATTTCGAGAAAAATGCAAATGTGGTATAAATTCTACCATATATATAAATGGGCTGTATAGATGCTAGATCATTGTTTCACCCAGCCCACCAAATGGACTAAAAAACAAATGGACTGGCTGACATGTGGGCTAGTAGAAGCAAGGCGTTGGATTTACATCCAATGGCCGACATTCTTCTTCAATCTCTCGTCTTCTTCCCCCAGCGCTGTCGGGACCGCCTGCTCCAGCCTCCGGTGTCTAGTGGCGTTGTTTTGCGTGCCTCGCAGCGAAACGCTACCCCGACGACGGCCAGGCCATCCCTCCACTCTGCACCTCCTATTATTCTCTACCAAGTGTAGGCCCACCCCGCACCCGAACTAGTCAAGTTTCCCACTCCTCTCTGTCTGCGTCTCCACTGTCGCGTCTTCCTCATCTCTGGGTCATTCCAGTCTGGGGCTTCACCGTCATCCTCTGCTTCACTGCACTCGGTGCGACATGGTCACCAAACGAGAGTCATCGGAAGAGGACTGTACGTGAGAGCCTGATGGCTGGGACCCACGAGGTCCATGGTCACACGCAAGGAAAGTTCCTCCTTATTGAGTTATTTCCCCCCTGACAGCTGGGACCCATCGGCTGTATCTTCGCACGGAAGGAAGTGCCTCCTCGTTATGCGGAAAAAACTATTCCTCCCGATGACAACAGGGACCCGGCAGATTTGGTGGCTGACTTGTGGGCCTACTAAGCATACATGTACGCGGGGCTTTGTCAACTTAATCAACAAATGATTCTAGCAGCTAGACCGTTGGATGTTAATCCAACAGCCGTGCTCCTTCTTCAACCTCTGTTCTTGCTCCTGTCTCCCGTGGGCTGCAGTGCTTCCGCGCACCCGAACCAGTCAAGTTTCCCACTCCTCTCTATCTACGACTCCACTACCGCGTCTTCCCCATCTCCGGGTCATTCCAGTTTGGGGGATCGCCGTCACCCACCGGCCTTGGTGCTCTCGGCCCGGTGTGGTCAACGTGGTCAACAAACGAGAGTCATCGGAAGATGACTATATGTGAGAGGCTGAAAGTGGGGACGCACCACGCCCCTGGACGCATGCATGCAACTGCATCCTTTTTACCCTGAAAAATAATGTTTGCTCACCCTGACTGCTGGGACCCACCAGCTACATCTTCACACGCAAGGAGGTGCGTCCATATTACAGGGAAAAAACGATTCGCCCCCTGACTGCTAAGATCCACCAGCTACATCTTCACACGCAAGGAAGTGCCTAACAGTCGGGACCCACTTGGTCGAAGCGTACGTAGCTTTGTCATTCTGGTTTTGAATGTGTACGTACATACTGGTCGATGTAGAGGCGCACACGTGTCATAGTAGAGGCGCGCACATGTCGTAGTAGAGGCGGACACGTAGCATGTACACGTACGTACAACGTCCAGGGTGCAAGAAAGTAAATACGGCCACGTACGTACATACGAGCGCGGTCTTGAACGCCTACTCGTGCATACGTATGGCCAGGGCTCGTGTACATGGCTGGGTCGGAATGGAGAAACCGTGTCATCGTCGTGTTCATGGGGAGCCAACCGGCTGGGTCGTAACGAAATGCGTCGTCATGTTCATCAGGAGGGCTTGGACGGAACAGTCGATGGAAACAAGGTCTGACGTACCACAGAACGAAGGAAACGACCTTGTGGACATGGTCGAAACGGGATCCTTTTCATCAAGAGGGGTCCGGCTTACCGCAAAACAAAGGAAATAGACTTCTGTTGGACCTCCTACGGTCGAAACGGGGTCATGTTGATCGGGAGGGGTGTGGCGTACCGGAAAACAGAGGAAACGGACTTGTGTTGGAGTGCTATGGTCGAAATGGGGGTCCTGTTCATCGGGAGGGGTGTGGCGTACCGCAAAACGGGACTCCATTTGATACTGTTCATCTCGACCGTCGACCTCCTCCAGCCTCCACGGGCTACTATTCATCCACCGTCGACGTCCTCCAGCCTCCACCTGCGACTGTTCATCCACGGGCTCCTGTTCATCCGGCCTCCACCGTGCGCTCTTCCACCGGCTACTGTTCAACCAGCCCTCTCCACGGGGTCATGTTCAACCACCCCTCCACCGACTACTGTTCATCCATCCCTCCACCAGCTACTGTTCAACCAGCCCTCTACCGGCTACTGTTCAACCTTCCCTCCATGGGTTCCTGTTCATCCAGCCCTCCGCGGGGTCTTGTTCATCCACGCCCAACCGGCTCGATCGACCAGGGTCTTGTTCAGCGGCAACACCACGGGATCCTGTTCGTCCAACCCCCGGGAACTGTTCATCCAACCCCCAACAACGCTCACTGTGCATCAACATAGGAGGTAGTAGGTTCGATCGACTTTAGTTAGCAGCAGTAGCAAACGAAGGAATCGCTCGATCGGGTTCAGTAACGCGTAGCCTGCAATGCAATCGCTCGGGTTCAGTTAGAGCCCAATGCCTCGCACCCACGCGCATACCTGTATGAGAGAAACGTGCATCGCTTGGCCCCCGACAACCCACGTAACCGGGAACTCCCCGATATTTTCCTCGCCCTCGCTTCTACAATGGTTTTTTCTGTCATGCACGGCCCAAAGAATGTCATGTAGCTGCGTCTTCGGCCCGCCCAAGACGAAAAGCCCATTTTCTGTCATGATTTTTTGTCATATAAGTAAGAGCCCACCACATCTATGATGATACCAGGTTTTGTCACAATTATCGTCATAGAAGTGTCATAAGTATGACAGGAAAAAAATTCATTCGGCCCAAAATGACATGGATGTGTCTTTTTTTTGTAGTGCAATTTTGCTTGAAGTAGAGAGCATTCAGGGAAATAAACTGCTTTGAGGATACGAGCGCTGAGAGATGTGCTGTCCGTGAGTGTGAGCCAAGCTTGCCGTGCTAAGAGTGCAAGGTTGAATATTTCCAAGTCTCGAAAGCACAGACCTCCCAAATGTTTTGGCATCGTCGTGATATCCCATGCCACCTAGGTAGGTTTCCTCTTCCCTTGCTTAGAACACCACCAGAATTAACGAATGATCGATGTAATACTGTCACAAAGAACTCTTGGCAATCTAAAGCATGACATCGAGTAAACTGGAATTGCTTGTGCTATAGATTTAATCAACACTTCCTTTCTAGCAGCAAAAAGGATCTTTTCCATCCATCTTATGATCTTTTCCCATATACGATCTCGTAGATATTTGAACGTACCGTTCTTTGAATGGCCAACATCACTCGGCATACCAAGGTAGCGTTCACTCAAGGACTTGTTAAATACCTATGAGTTGTTTTTGATAGTTTCCCTCAATTGTGCAGGGCAACCCTTGCTGAAGAAAATCATAGATTTATCATTGTTAATCCTCTGTCCCAAAGCATTACAGTAAGTATCAAGTAGATTTTACAACTAAACTGATCCTTCCCCACTGGCCTTAAAAAGCAACATGCTATCATCTACAAACAGGAGATGGTTGACGGTCGGAGCCGTAGGAGCCACCTGAATACCTGCCAGAGATGACTGAGAACTTGATTTAAGGAGGCACGAGAGGCCCTCTACTGCAATCAAGAACAAGTAGGGGGAGATCGGGTCTCCCTGCCGTATACCTCGTGTAGGTTTAAAAGAATCAAGATTTTCAGCATTGAAGCATACCGACAATGACACTGAATATATCATGCCCATGACAATATCTATCCATTGGTGATTAAAACCCAGTTTTGTCATGATACCTCTCAAATTGGCCCATTCCAATCTGTCATATGCCTTAATCATACCCAACTTTAAAGCACAAAAGCTATTCGACTTGGATCTCACCTCTTCATAAAATGCAAACATTCATACGCACTAATGATGTTGTCTGTGATTAACCTTCCAGGGACAAAGGCTGATTGTTCCTCAGAAATTAGGTATCACCTCAGAAATTATGTCCGGCTGATTGTTCCTCAGAAATTAGGTATCACCTCAGAAATTAGGTATCACCTCAGAAATTATGTCCGGCTGATTGTTCCTTAGAAATTAGGTATCACCTCAGAAGCTATTTTATACAAAACATTGCACAGACTTATTGGTCAAAATTGAGCAAGTACCTTAGGTTAGTTACATTGGAATTCAAGAAAAGCACGGTGTCATTTATGGATTCTAGGCTCTCTTCGCCGCTCACAATTCTCATAACTATGCGTGTTACTTCATCTCTGCATAGGTCCCAATGTCTTTGGTAGAAGAGGGCAGGAAATCCATCGGGACCAGTAGCTTTGATTGGGAACATTTGGAACAAAGCCACCTTGACCTCCTCCTTGGTGTATGGCGCACACATGTTCATGTTCATCTCTTCTGTTACCTTGTGTGTGACTTGATCCAGCACAACCCCCATATTCTGCACTCCCTCGTAAAGGTACAAGGACTGATAAAAGTCCTGTGCAAGCGCCTTTAGCTCCCCAGGGTCGGCTATCTCCACTCCCAATGAGTTTCGTAGCGCTTTGATCACATTCTTCTTCGGGCGTAGGCTAGCCCGAAGATGAAATTTTTTTGTGTCCCCGACAGCAAGCCACTCCACCCTAGCTCTCTGATGCCACATAATTTCTTCCCCGTGGTACATTTCTATCAATCTTTCATTGATCTTTAACTCTGCGTGTGTCGGGCCTATCCTTAGAGGATCATTTTTGAGTTCATCAAGTGATTGTTTTAACTTTTTTATCTCTTTCCTCACACTCCCAAACGTGTCCCGGTTCCATCTTCCCAAATCCTGCGCCAGATCCTATTGTTTTCGACGCATCTCCTCCACTGTTGTGCATGGAGAACCGGTGTCCCATCCCTGATTTATCACTTCACGGAAGGTTTCATGGGTCCCCCACATTGTCTCATATCTGAATGGGCTCTTAGCATGATCGGCAGTCCCAACATCAAGTTCAAGTAACAACGGAAAATGATTAGACGTGACTCCTGTCAGGTGCATAACCAAGGCCAAAGGAAATATTGTCAACCATTGTGCATTGACTAGAGCTCGATCAAGTGTACATCTTGTAAAAGTTCCTCATGTTACCTTCTTCTCAAAGGTCCAGAAATTGCCTTTATAGCCCAAGTCCAGCAACATGCAAACATCTAAGACCTCCCAAAAAGCTTGGATCTGGGCATTACTAAGTTGACCAACACCATGATGCTCATCTGGACGTAACACTTCGTTAAAATCACCCACACAGAGCCAAGGAAGGGTGCTCAAAGTGCTAACATTCTTCAAAGTTGTCTAGGTTTGGTGTCGCAAGTGTGTTTGCGCCTCCCTGTATACGCATGTCATTCTCCACTTCTCTTTGCCCTGTTCCTCAATGGATGCATCAAGATTATAATCAGAGTAACCGAGAATTTCAACACAATGAATTATTCCAAAACAAGCCTATGCCTCCACTTCTACCTCGACTACTTACAGCCTAAGCTTTATCAAAGCCCAAAGTGCCAGCTAGTGATTCTACCCTACCACTTTCCAATTATGTTTCAACAATGCATAAGAGGGTAGGGGCAAAACGCCTTGTGAAATCACAAAGCTCCTGAATTGTCGCAGCTTTGCCTGCACCATGACAGTTCCAACAAAAGATATTCATTGGGCCCGACGGCACCCCTCGAAGGAGCCCGCAAAAGAAGAGACGATCTTGCCGAGATCAGTGCTATTCTCCAAATCATCCTCCCCTGCCTCTGTGCTCATCTTGGCTCTTTTTTATCTTGTTTACTACTCGGGCTAGGGGGAACCCTGGGGGTGGGGTAGTAGTAACATCGCCCCCAGGCTTACACTATTTCTCTCATTGTTCCCAGGCTGCATCTAATGTTGCACTTTTGTTGGTGCCCTCTTTCTGTGGTACTCCGCATCATCCATTGCAGCATCTGCTCCAAAACCAGCTTCCTCCATCCCATTGCTGCCCTTATCATGATCAAAACAGGGTCCAGCTGCACGTCCACCACGGCCTCCCCGCCGACCACCTCTACGTCCTCGCCCCCCTCCCAGGCCCTCTCCAGTGCGCATGACCCAGGATGCTTTCGGATCTTTGAAGATCAAAGATGATGGGGGGTGAATACCATTGCCATGTTCTTTAAACTGATGTCCTAGCATGCCGCAGACCGGACACCAATCCGGGAGTTTCTCATACTTCAGCCTATATATTTGGCGCTTCCCATCCCTTATCATTGAGACTGCATTCCTCAGCGGCTTATTAACATTAATCCAGACCCATACATGATGTAAATTGCCAGTGAATTATTGTGATTGGGGCTCAGCATATAGGACTTCACCGACCTTTGCTGCTAAAGACGGCACTAGGTGAGCATACAACGGTGGAACATCTTGGATCTGCACCCAAATCTTGATAGTATCCAGCAGGACTGTAGATGGTTTTGCCAAGCCATCATACGGTTGGAGAATAATAGCGTCTCCCCAAAAGTTCCATGGACCATCATGTGTTACCCTCTCCCAATCTCCCAAGCAAGAAAACTGCAAGTATACAGATTATCTTCCAATGGCTTGAATTGGACCTCCTGGGCTAGATCCAGGCGGCTCTCAAGTTTTTGAAAAACCAATATTGTCTATAGGTCTTTGGCGAGTGATCCCTTACAAGCGCTATCCATCACGCCGCCTCAGCCGGAGCATCTTTTTCATTGAACACCACATCGTCCAGATCCTCCTTCTGAAGACCTAGCTCCTTCATCAGTGTCATCACATCATCCGGATACGTAGGTCCCAAAGGACTGGACCTCGAAGCTCTGTCTGATGCCATGAGTTGTTGAACCCTAACCTGATCAGAAACGTATCGGGCCTAGCAGAACCCTAGAAACCCTCCTCTCCCGTAGCCCTACCCAGGACCGGCGAGCTCCGAGACGCCCTCAATCATGGACGAAGGTTCAGGTTAATGACAGGGACAAGGAAGATCGGGTCTCAACAGTGGCAATGGCAATGGCGATCGCCCTGAGAGGAAGAAATCCTAGCTAGAAGGAACACGAGGGGGTTGCTTCTGAAACAGCAGGGGTGGGGGTACAGGTGGCTACTCACGTCGGGCCTCTTGGGCCTGTTGTTGCTGGGCTGCGGCCCACGCACACATCCGTGCACGAGCGGGCGAGGTCGTCATGGGGAGCGGCAGGAGGTCAACGTGAGCAGTGGCTCACTATGAAGCAAGAGCGGGCCGGTGCTGGACTTGGCAACAGGCAGCTGTGGCGGACCAAGGAGAAGCATGGGAGGTCCGGGACGACGGGATCCGGCCAGGAACGGGTGACCTGGCGAAGGCCGACCGGATCTGGAGCGAATGGTGGTGGCTTGAGGCGCGGGCAGAGCTCGGCGAGGCCATGGCGTACATTGCAGAGGAAACAGGGAGGCATCAATGTCATCTCCCTTGTGGATACAGGCGCACGGCGGTGCACACCTCATCGGGCGCGGAGAACGAAGCTGGATCAAGGTAGAAGAAGGCCCCGGGCAGCCATGGCGCTAGAGCTCCTGTGACTAAGACAGAGAGAAATTGAGAGAGATGTGAGACGAGGGAGGAAAAGAGGAAAACATGATCAAGGGGAGGGATGAGAAGGAAAGATAGGGGCGCGGCGGAGCTGCTGGTCTGGCGGCTCGACTCCTCCGAGGCGCGCATGGATCGGGACGAGGAGGCTGCCGGCCTCGGGCATTGATGGAGGGGAGCGAGGAGCGCCGTGGGGATCTCTTGTTGGTAGGAATCGATGGAATAGGGTGATAGGGGAGATCGAGGAGAGGAGTGACGGCTGTGGGAAATCGAGGAGAAGGTGGAGGCTTGGCTGTGCGGGGTTGGAGGTGAGGATCTGGGAGGATCCCGAGGAAGAGAATGCTGGCACGGTGATGGGATAGATGGGACATCTCCCTAGATTTTAGGGTTTGGTCTGGTTATATAGCGAGTGGATTAGCTTAGGGCTATCTGGACCCTCCGATTAGACCGGATGGTCGAGAATAAAATGCTTTGGGAGTCAAAACAGATAACCGAAGATATTTTAGGGACGTTTAGGGATGATCCGAATCCATTGGTAACGACACGTCAGTTCGGGTTCAGGGAAGTTTTCGGACGCGTGAGGGGCTCTGTGCGCTGTGTAGAGAGGGTGGGCAATTAAATGAGAGGGGAAAATCAAAGACAATGGGGGTCTAACGAGAGGCCGCGGTGACAAGGGGGGTGGGTTTGTTGGTCTCGGAGAAAGAGAGAAGAGAGCGGTCCATTTGGTCTGAGAGAAGGTCAACAAAGCCAAGTGTCGTGGTAATTCCATGTCAGATGCCAGGGGGTGGCTTATCATGGATGGGTCCAAAAGAACATCGTCGGGTCCTAGAGGCGAGGAGTGAGCATGAGCTCGATCGGACACGAGACGTACCTAGGTTCAGGGCTCTCCGGAGAGATGAAACCCCTACTACTGCTCTGCGGGGTCTCGGCATGATGACTATGAGAGTTGCTCCTAGAGCTGTGTTGCTAGAGGAGGAAGAAGGGCAAGGCTAGCTCTCTTCTCCCTAGTTGTGGTGTGTGGGTGAACTGAGGTTGGAACCCTTTGCATGGGTGAGGCCTGGGGGATTTCTAGGCCAAACCCCCAGGGTACAATGGTAATACAGCCAGGTGTAGGACCCGGCCGTCAGCGTCCACGGTCGCCGGGTTCTCCGCCGGCTACTGGGGTCCACCTTTGGAGGGCCCCACCAGCAGCCGAGAATCCGGCCGACAGGTGGGGCCCGCCGCCTGCGGGCCCTGTTGACGGCTCTTTGCTGTAGTGCCGCCCGCGCTGACGGAGGCCATGTCAAGGGCCGCATGGCTACAGTGTTGATGGGCGGGTCGGCGGCCGCCTGGCGGCGCTTACTGTAGCCATGCTCGAACAGGATTTGGGGGAGCGTATTGCACTGTTGCCATGCCCCAGCTTGTCGCTTGGTCGGGCTTGGACACTGAGGGAGGGGACGGGCCGCCTGCTAGAGGCCAGCGCATACCCAAGCAGCCTTCTGGGAGCACGCCGTCTTCTGGAGGCCGGCCGCGAGACTAGTCGGCTTGAAGGGCTCAGCTTGCCCTGATGTCTTGAAATGTCTTTGAGTGTGGATGAGGCTACCTGGGGTCTATCCCCCCGACAGTAGTCCCCGAAGCTGGTGAGGCTCTACAAATGGCAAGCGGCGTGCCTCGGCAGTTTCCCCTTCGGGGGATCCTTTGCCTTTGCTCCAACCGGCTATGAGAAGCCATGTGCCAGGAGCCGGCCGCAGTTGCGGCAACCTGTTGGAATTCGAATCGGCGTTGCGGGCGCTGGGGGGCGCCGCCCGCCGCTTGAGGGCCATGAGGTGCCAGCAGGCCAGGTTGGCCAGCTAGCCCATGCATGCGATGGGCCCACCACTACAGGGGCTCGGCAATGCGCGAATATACTGCGGCCAAGGTGGGCGGTTGCCCTTCCGCGGTTATTGCGCCTTTACGGCGCGGGATTCACGGGGCCGTGCAAGGAGTGGGCACAGTAAATCCCACACCTCCCCCACGTCGCCTCGGCTTCGCCGCTGCCACCTATAAGTAGGAGAGGGGAGGGCCAGCAGAATGCATGCGCGCCCCTTCCATCTTCATCTTCTTCCTCGTCTCCTTCGCCGCTACTGCTGCTCCACCGCTGCTGCTCCGAGTTGCAATAGCGCCGCCATGGCACCATCTCCTCCACTTCTCCGAGCCGCCACCGAGATGCCCAAGCCATGGCGAAGGGCGGTTGGGACGGCTCAAATGTGCACAAAAGGCACATCGAGTTCCTCCGAGCAACACGGAGGCTTCCCCACCCCGGTGTCTTGGAGGCGTGCCTTCCCGCCGAGCGGGAGATCTCACCGGCACCGCGGCCCGACGAGTTCATTGTCTTCTGAACTCACTTCCTCCGAGGCTTCACGCTACCCATAGGCAATTTCTTCTGCTCTTTCCTCAATTTCTACCCTCTGCAGCCGCACCACCTCACTCCCAACACAGCGGTGCTACTGTCGCCTTCGTGACCTTCTGCGAGAGTTACCTCAGCATCCTACCCTCGCTTGAGCTGTGGGGCAGTTTTTTTACCTCAAACTGGGCACATTGGCTAAGGAGGAGCCGACTCAGTTCGGGGCCTGCGTCGCCGTGCGGTGCTCAGGTGGCGGGACCCACTTCCCGGCCATCGCTATGCTGGAGTCGGCGAAGCTCTGGCAAAAATCTTATTTTTACGTGCGGAATCTCCACCCGATGAATGACTACATCAACCTGTCAGCCTTCGAGATCGGGCCACCTACTGGGTCGCGGAACAACTGGAGCCAGCAGCCGCCCAAGTGCATGACGCCTGCTATCACTAACATCCTCATCCGACTCCAGGAGATGACGGATAGGGAGGGGCTCAAGCCGGCTGACTTTTTGGCCGCCTTCGTCTAGAGCCGGGTTTCGCCTCTCCAACTCCAGCCGCATCTAATCAGCGAGATGAGCAGCCGCTGGGATCCGTGTCGGATGTCCACCAAGGATCTTTCGACTATCGAGGTGGTCCGACACATGAATTACTTCTCCGGCAGCAAGCTCAGCAAGGAAGATTGGCACATCGGCAAGGAGCCGTACAACCATGCCAACCCGCCACCGTCGGTAAGTGTTTGGTCCGCCTTTTTCACCCATGCTGTACTTTCATCTGACATGACCACCCGGCCTCATGGCAGCACTTCCCGGGCCAAGGCACGCCGGCTCTGGACCAGAAGTGGATGCCGGACCATGAAGAAAGCGACATGGGCTACCCTGAGCTGGGGGCAGCTACCTTGGACGATGGAGGTGAGGACAACACCACCGGAGGAGGCGTTGCTGGAGCAGGTGGCTCTTCAGGAGGCGACGCAACAGGAGTCAGCAATGTCCGGTCCTGGCCGAACGACGACAAAGACGACAAAGGGTAGCACCGGCTTGCAGGAGTCACGAGGATGAGAGCCGGCCCTTCAACACCGTCTACCGCACCTGGTGCACACAAGCATCGCCCTGAGGGGATGTTTGGCAGCGGGCTGACGAAGAAGACCAAGCAGGCGGCCGCGACCAAGCGGTGCGAGGCCACGAAGGTGGCCGCTACTCAGAGGACCCTTAAGCCATTGTTGTATGTATCCGGGTGAGTGTGTTTGCTGCCCCAGCTTTGTGCTTTTCTTCTTTCTCTTAGGGGTCTTTCTCATTCTCGCTCTCTTGTTGAGTAGGGCGGCTATTGCCACAATGCATGCTCTGTCTGCCTCGCTGATTGGTTCAGCAGGCGGCTCCGAGGAGGTCCAGCGCGTGGATCCGGTAGCCGCCCTTCAGGAGGCAATGGCGAGGAACGTGTGGGAGGCGCACGAGGAGCGGGAGGCCGCGGAGAAGGCGCGGGTCGTCGCCCAGGCGGAGGCCCAAGCCACGGTGAGGGTGCAGGAGGAGGCGGCGACTAGGACGCAGGCGGAGGCCAACGCCAAGGCCATGGCGGATCCTGTAGGTGGTGGGTTCCCGGAGACCACCAAACTTGACCAGCCGGAGGTGTAGGTGGGGGAGAACTGGACACCGCCTCGGACAGCTGGAGTCGACCAACCGACACCGGGGTAGGTGGTTGTAGACGCCGCCATCCCAAAGGTGGAGGAGGTCCAGCGCACGCCTGGTGCTGACGGACGAGGACGCGGCCAGCCCAGACCACCAGAGGCACCGCAGACTGGTGCTTGGCAGGCGGCAAGCCGGGCCGTGTTGTCACGCGCTTCCTCGTGCCTACGTCTAGGGCGGGCAACTTCTAAGCCGATGCCGGTGGAAACCGTGTGCTTGAGTTGGCAAGGGGCCAACATCGGGGCCACGAGCGCTGCTCCTCCAGGCTGGATGGCGGGGGACGGCTCGGCCGCCCTGAACCTGGCGGTGCAGGATGTGCTGGACAAGTTCTCCACCCACAACTTCACCCTCTATAGGGCGAGGGAGGAGCTGCTAGCGATGCGGACGTCCGTCCACGTACATTTGTCTTGCTTTGTTTTTTCTCTTGTAATCTTCCGTGGGGGCGCGCAAGTGCACCCACTAGGTGTAGCCCTCGAGTTCCAAGCTAGCTGCTGAGTAGGCAGGTTGGAACTTAAAGGCATTCTTCTAATCGTTGAAACGTTGCTCTTGTTTCAGGACTACCACAATGTGTGGGCGGCCGCCTACAACACCCAAAACCGGACACTCACCACTCGGACTGCAGAGCTAAGCCAGAGCCGAGGTATGTAGGTCATCTTTCAATGGGGGCACGCAAGCGCACCCACAGGGTGTAGCCCCCGGGATTCAGGCCGACTGCTGAGCAGTAGGGCTGGATCTTCTCCGGCGGCTTCTTGTTTTCGTTGATGCTTATGATTCTTGTTCGCTTTTGCAGCGGCCGCCGCCCAGCTAAGGGAGCGCGTGGGCGAGCTTGAGGGCTAGCTTTGGGCTGTGGAGCAAGAGCGTGGCCAGGCTTCCACAGTGCACGACCATCTTGAGAAGGAGTTGGCCGACCAGGCAGCTCTGCATAAGGAGGAGGTCCGGCTTCTGAAGGCCAAGCAGGAGAGCTTGAAGGCCGAGTTCGAGTCCCAGCGCTCGAACTGGGCCGAGAGGAAGAAGTTCTTGTCCGAGGGTTACTCAGTAATAGATGACATGCTTGAATGTATGTATTTTTCCTCCACTGACTGGTTAGCTGCCGGCTATCTCTCAAAGCCGGCTTCTGATTCTTCTTGTATTTTTTGAATAGAGTACCTCCCGGGCTACTCCGTTGCCATTGTCCAGGCGATTGAGGTGCGGCACGAGCAGCGGCGGCAGGTCGAGGGCACAGATATCAAGCCGAACTGGCCTAGGAACTTGGGCGAGAAGCTCCTAGGTGTCAAGATGTGCCTCGAGTCGACGCACCGCGTGCTTTGTCGACTTCAACGCGCTGGGGCTTTGGTCTTGGAGGGCCTCTGCCGGGTGCCACGATCCCTCGGACTCCCAGCCGTATAGCCGACTGGCTGGAGGCCACATCGGAGCATCTCGAGGGCTGGAAAGGCTCAGTGGCACGGGCCAGCGCTATGAAGGCGCTAGAGTTCATCAAGGCGTGGTGCCCAGGTGTGCGTCTGGCGTAGCTGGCCACTTTGCGCCAGGACGCAGCGCTGGAGTTAGCGTAGGAGCATCAAGATATCACCATCCATGCGTCAACCTCGCCGAGTACGCCAATGTCGGCTTCTTTGTCCCAGAGTGGGTGGAGAACGGCACCGAGGTGCCCCCGTCCTTGTTTTTTTTAATATTTACTATGAGGCAAAGCGTCCCCATCCTTGTTTGGGCTGAACCCGGATGATGGGGAGGACTCGGCGGAAGAGATCACCTCCAGCGATGAAGCCGACGAGGACGTGGAAGGCGGCTACGACGCACCAGATGGTGGAGGGACCAGCCGGACTCCGCCCCATACACGAGGGAGAAGGGCATGAAGCCGGTTGATCTATTGGGCATGGTTTGAAAACTCCAGAGGATGGCCGGCAACTCCTCGATCTAGCAGCCGGCCGAGCGCTGAAGTGGCTCGACCAGCCAGGACAGGATGAGGACGTTTTCTCGCTCCACCTGGCCGTTTGACTGTGGGTTGGCAACGGGCGCGGGTTCCCGCCAGATGCCCTGATTTGCACAGAAACGAGCCAAGGCACCTTTGGCGAAATTGGTATCGTTGTCGGTGATGATGCTATGGAGGACGCCGTATCGAACAGTGATGTCCACAATGAACATGACGGCTGTTGGGCCGTTTAGCATCTTGATTGGCTTGGATTCAGTCCACTTTGTGAACTTGTCCACGGCGACCAGCAGGTGAGTCATGCCACCGCATGCTGCTTTGAACGGTCCCACCATGTGCAAGCCCCACACGACAAACCGCTAGGTGATGGGGATGGTCTTGAGGGCGGAGGCCAGCTGGTGTTGCTTGGTGCTTAACTTCTGGCATCCGTTGCACTTCCAGACCAACTCTTTGGCATCGTCCAAGCAGTCGGCCAGAAGAAACCATGGTGGAAGGCTTTGGCCACAAGAGCCCTGGAGACAGCATGGTGGCCACATTCGGCCTGATTAATGTCCCTAAGGATGTCCATGCCCTTCTCCGGCTCCACGTAGAGCAGGCAGATGCCAGTCACGCTGCGCCTAGTGATCTCTCCATTGATGATGGTGTAGGCTCCCACCCGGTGTTGGATCTGCCGGGCTAGTACTTTGTCGGGTGGTAGCACGCGGCTCACCAAAAAATCACGGACGGGTTGCGCCCGAGACCCCGCTTCCACCACCGTGAAGAGGGCAACTGGCACTCGGGTGGCCGGGTTGGGAGGCAGTGGGCTAGAGCCGGCCGCTCCTGGAGGCGTCGATGAAGTCCCCGGGCCGACTGCCGTAGTCCCCGGGCCGGGTGCGGGTGCTGCAGCCCCGGGCGCCTGCCGAAGTCCCTGGGCCGACTGCTGAGGTCGTCGAGTCAGATCCGACTATTGGAGTCTCAGCCGGCACGTAGATAGACTCTGATTCTAGCGAATGCTTGATAGATGGCTTGCGCAGGCACTCGAAGCAGACGCCGACTGGAATGGCCTGCCTGGTGGAACCAATTCGCGCCAGGGCGTCGGCTGCTTCGTTGTCGGCTCTTGGCACATGGATGAACTCGCACCCGTCGAAGTGCCCACTCATTTGCTAGACAAGGAAGCGGTAGGTCGCCATGTTGGCATCCTTGGTGTCCCAGTCGCCAGACGACTGCTGGACCACGAAGTCCGAATCGCCGTAGCATAGGATGCGGTGGATGCCGATCTCCTTGGCTAGCCGGAGCCCGTAGATGAGCGCCTCATACTCAGCTATGTTGTCAGAGGCGGCGAAGTGGATTTGCGGCGTGTACTTCAGCTTGTCACCTTTGGGAGAGGTGAGGACGATGCCGACTCCCAAGCCAGTGCGCATCTTTGAGCCATCAAAGGGCATCTGCCAATGCATGGAATCCGATGCTGGCGGCAGATACTCGGTCTCAGCCCAGTCGACTAGGAAGTCGGCCAGCGCTAGGGACTTGATGGCGGCGTGGGGCTTGTAGAGGATGGTGTGGGGAGCCAACTCATTGGCCCACTTCGCCACCCAGCCTGAAGCATCTCTGTTGCCCATGATCTCGGCAAGGGGGCGGTGCAGACGACCGTGATGGAATGCTCCTGGAAGTTCTACTTCAGCTTCTTGGCAGCAAAGTACATGCCATAGCATATCTTCTGGTAGTGGGGGTAGTTCTTCTTGGAGGCGGACAACACCTAACTCAGGTAGTAGACCGGCCTCTGGACCGGCTGCGCTTTGCTAGCTTCTGCGTGCTCGATGACGATCACCATGCTGATAACCCGGTTGGTGGCAGCGATGTAGAGGAGCATGGATTCCTTGGCAGCCGGAGCGGCCAGGATAGCCGGCATGGACATCATACACTTGAGCTAGAGGAAAGCTTCATCCGCCTGGTTGGTCCACTCGAAGCGAGTGGTTTTCTTCATAAGCTGGTATAGAGGGAAAGCCTTGTCGCCCAGCCGGTTGATGAAGGGGGTGAGGGATGCCAGGCACCCGGTGAACTTTTGTGTGACAGCCTGGATTTTGCCCTTTTCTTTTCCTGAGGATTTTCTTGGATTTCTGGATTTAATTGGCTTTCTTGTGGTTGTGTGGTTCTGAAACTTGGGAAGATCATGTCTTCCTAGGTTTTATAGTGGCTTGTCATCTCCAAAACCATCCCTAGATCATGTCATTTCCATCCTAACCCAAATCCCAATATTCATTTATTGGGAATATTCCTTTTTTGATAAAGGAATTATACTATTTGCCCTAGGTTGTGAAGCAACCCATCTTTCTGTCACTCCAAAAATCCCCAAATAATTCTCATAAATTCTTTGGGTCATATCTTGCTCAAATATGGCCAAACTTTTCATTGCCATGTTCAAAAATAATGCTCCAATAATTCTTTTCCTATCCTGCCCTAAATGGCACTTTTGTGAAGAAAGTGCTATTTATCTTTTCCCAATTGACTCCAAACTTCTTGGACACCTTTTCCCATCCATATCATTGCCCTGTGCCAAACCTGAACCTCATTTGCCTAGGAACCATTTTTCTATGATTTTACAAAGTTTTTGCCCAGGAAGAAACTTTGTGAAGGAAGTATATTCTAGGCTTTTCCAAATGAGATGAAAGTTTTCAAGGTCTTTCATATGGCCAAATCATCACTCTCCACCCAATTAGAGCTCATGTAACCTTTCTATGTGAGAACAGCTCCAAATCTTGGTTTCTGGTCAGATTTTCAGTTTGTGAAGCAACTATACTATATATTGCTTCATTTAAGCTTCCAATTTACCAAGACATTCTCTTATCCATATAAACTCCCTTCACCAAGTTTTGGCTCAATCCATTACTCCATTTGCCCTGTGGAATTTTTCCAATTTTCTGATCAGATTGAAGCTTTATGAAGCAAGTGCCACTTTGGTTCATCCAAATGGCCTGAAACTTTTTGGGCACCTCCATATCTTCAAATCATTGGGCCATAACAATTTTCATCTCAACTTGCCTCTCTATGTGAGTGCATCATCCAAATATCTGAATCTGGCCATTATGGCACTTTCTACAGCAAGTACCATTTATCTTCATCCTAATGAGCTGCAAATTTGCAGAGGTGTTCATCTTAGTGTGTGATCACACCATGCCAAAGCCCATCCCCTTCCTCCTTCTGTGTTTATCTCCCCGCAGCTCAAACACCTTGCTGCCACAATCTTTTGGCTCCTCCTCCAAATCACTTCTTTGCCCCTGGACTGATTTCTTTTCTCATTTTGACTAAGGGCAGCACAGTCTATCTCACTGACATGATTTGGCCGCTCGGAGTGCACCACGTGCGCCAGCTCATGCGGTGACCACGGGGTGAACGAGCCAAACTCGTGCTCTATAGCATTCCCATCGTTGTTCCTGTCGTTTCCCTCCTCGTCTCGACATCAAACCTTGTCTAGTAGCTTCCCCATGCTCGACTGCATCAGCCTGGGTCGCTACCCCACCCTACATCATTGCCGTTGTGTCATCGTCGAGCTCCCCGTGACGCATCCGTCCTTTGCTCCATTTTGGCATGTCGGCCAAGCTCTCTAGAGCGTCCCCGAGCCCTCCCCTCAGCCTATATAAGGACCCCGAGGCTCTCCCGCAGATCCCAAGCCTCTCCCAAAGACTTCCCGACCACCAAGCAGCCTCTATCTTCGTCATTTCCCGCCTCCTCCGCCATGGCCGCCCCGGTATAGCTCGGAGTCGAGCTGCTCGAGCCCTCCTCTCCCCCTTCCAACTTGTCCATCATCTTCCCCTCATCCCACTGAGCCGCCCCACCCCCTGCCCCCTCTGTTCCCCCCGTGAACGAGCAGGAGGAAGAAGACGAGGCCAGCGCCCCCTGCCGCTGGGCCCCGCCTATCCCCTAGTCCCACCGATAAGTGGCAAAGCCCCGGGCCCCCGCATTTTAAGTGGAAGCGCATTTTCATAAATGCGTTTTCCTTTTCTGAAAACGTACTCTGGTTGAGCTTCAGAGAAAAATATGGTTTCACTTGCGAAAAGCGTATTTCTAGCTGCAGCGGCTCAGACTACGCTTTCTCTGTTCTGAAGGCGTATTCCTCTAAATGCGCTTTCTGGCTTTCAGCTCAGGGACTTGTTTGTGGAGAAAACATTTATAGATTGGTCCCTGAACTTCAACCCCTCAGAACTTTTCAACCATAGCTCCGATTAAGGTGAAACCAACACTCACGTCTTCATTTCGTCGAGCTCTTTCCATTGGTATCATTTTCACTAGGCGGTCCCATAATGAAAATGACAATTTTTCCCTTGCCCTTATCAGCCCCTCCGAGAGAGAACCGTCGGGCATTTCATTTCTATGGCTTCACCGCACTTCTTCCCGGAGTCTTTGTCACCCCCAAGCAAGCCACAACAACCACTTGCATGAAAGCATGCAGTAGCCTTGGTTTTCAACTTGAATATTTAATAAAAGTTTGCCACTATCTGCCTACTTGTTTGCTACTACTGTAGTTGTACGGTTATGCTCGTGGATTCTTGTTCACTTTCATGCTATGTTCCGATGCATCTTGTGATTTTGTGCTACTTGCTAGTATCATGTTTGTAAGTCATGGATGGTAGTAGTAATACATGCTAGTAGTGGTGATGTTCTTCGAATGCATGCTTAGTTTGTTATTAGGTACCATTGCTATGCTTGTTCCGTTGCATCTAGTTGGTTACATGCTTACTTGGTAGTGTTCTTACTATGTTCTTGCGTGGTAATTTTTTTCATGATGCTAGTGGTCATGCTATGCCTATGGTAGAGTTTGCTTGTGTTATTCATGCTTGTCAGTATGCCATGCTCATTTGTGCATATGCTTCATTGTGGTTATGCTCGATGATTATGTTGCACCTCCATGCTTATCTGGATATCATGCTCATGCATTGTAGTTGCATCATGTTATTTTATTATGGCTCAACTTATTGCATTCAAGTTTAACCGGATAAAAATGAACTTGAATAATTGTTGGCTAAGTCATGGTGCCATTGAATCGAGCTAACCAGTGTAACCACAACTTCCTTTTACGGGAAGGGCCCTAATGCGGTCTATTGTCATGTCTCTCACCGGTGCCTCCAACGAGGGAAGGTTATGGGCACGCGCTACCCTGATCAGGTAGGCGGACATAAGCCTTGTGTGCCCGTTGTTGTTATGTACCCGGGTTGTCCCCATTTGCGACCGTTTTTGTTTTGCCACGACGATGGCCATTGATGCCTTTGGTAGGCACGGGGCCACCCATGACTTATCCCAGAGGGGAGTTGGTACGAGTGGCTGGGAGAGTGTCATGGCAGTAGATTGGTTTTGTTGGAACGTCGTTGGTCCACCGGAATGGGAGTGCGAGGCCATGGGTTCCGTGGTGTGGGTATAGTGTGCTAACCTCTGCAGAGTGTGTGTTAAATCTATTGATAACCACGCCCACGGATATGGGCCCAGTTCGAAGTCGGTCACACTATGGGTCAACAGTAATAATAATGATATATTTAATAATAAACCTGGTTCGATGATGGAAGAAGTTGGTTGATCTTCATGTGATCGTGAGAGGATCACCGTGGTATCGAGGATACCGAGTGGTTGGATATTTGTGGCGTTATGCGAGAATCACGGGTAAAGGTCAGGCTCCTTGTGGTCATGTAATGGTTACTACAGTATTGTTATACCAAGCTTGATTTGATCATGAGATGATCGTGTGATGACCGCGATGGTAAGTAATGCATGTTTGGTTACGAGGTAACCCGAGCAGTGTAAGTTGGTGCATGACTATTTAACCTGTTGCATGTAGTATCATCATGTTCATATGATCGTGCCATGTTTAAATTGTATCATGTTCAGTTGTGCATGCCATGTTGTTCTGCTAGTATCATGTTCATGATTGTTTTCACCTGCTAATGCCATGCTACTGTTCATCTTGACTGCTTTTGTTTATTGTAAGCTTGCAAGTACATTCAATGTACTAACTTGGCGTGTCATGCCAGTTTGCAGGTCGTGCCTGGATTGCTTGGTTGTTTGGTGTGGTTCCTGTGTTCGTGTGCTAGGATAAACGTTCCAGCCAGAGTCCTTGCGGATTGGAGTCCATCATCGCTGTTCGTTGTTCCGCTGCCAATAGTTGTTCCGCTGTCAATAGTTCTTCCGCTGCCAGTAGAGGTTCCGCTGCCTCGAGTTGTTATGCTACTTGCATAGAGCAACTGTGGTTGGCGTAGTGTCGCCGAGCCGGTTTTATTCATTGTAATATCGGAGACCTTGTATTCATATTCATTTTATAATAGAGAGCTGGTTTATTCTATGCCAAGCAGTGTCGTATTCCAGAAGACTTCACTTTGATCTCTGGGATGGAATACGGGGCGTTCTGGTTTCTCTAAGCCGGGGTGCCACTGGCTTAGTATCAGAGCAGGTCTGGCTGTAGAGCATCCTAGTCCACTGGAACGTTAGAAAATAGTAGTATAAGGTCTGGTTATTGCCCTTGCTTGCTGCATTTGGCTGTTGCATTTGTTTGCTGCATATAGTGTTATTCGGTTACCCCTAATCCCTGTGTTGTGCGTAGATGGTGGTTAACTTCCATGAGTTCAGTGCCCTCCCCAGAGCTCCCGGTGATGTTCCTATTGCTTTCAGCCCCACTCCTGCACCTCTCAGCTTTGCCACCCTCCTTGGCAACATGTGGCGTAGCATTTATCCCCATGGATATCCACCCCATTATCAAGTATTCCAGTTTTATGCCGGAGGAAGAATCCTGGAGTATGTTGCCCATGTCCATCTGTCAGCCCCGATTCCTATTGGTAAGAGCACCTAGAATTTCCATGGTGGTTACGGTGCTACTCCCGAGCGTGTCGTTCAACTTCCTGCAATGGCAGCAATCACCGGTCTTCGTCTTCAAGAGAGCCTAGTGCAAGAGAACCGTGCTTATCAATACTATCCCACCATCGTCGAGAATCCTAGGCGGATCCAGTTCCCGTCTGTCGACCCTCAAGACGACCCGGCTATCTTCGCCATGTCCCATTATATGACGTCCGAGTGCCTTCTTATTTCTGAGTTAGTCCGAGATGCCACTGGAGCCAGGCGATTTCTTGGCACTTCCCTACCTCAGTCTCCGCCAGCTTCTCCAACCCCTCCGCCTCGTCCATCTGCAGTTTCGGAGTCAACAGTTCCACTCACTACTCCATTAGCTTCTCGTCAGCTCTAGAGCTTTTGCTCAAGCATAGGGTGTAGTCAATCGTGTAGTGCATGTGCATCAGCTGTAGTATCATTGTTTGTTTATACTTGGGTGTGCTTGTGTGTGCCTGTTTGGATTAATTTGGTAGCTTGTTTGCTGTGTTCTTTACAACAATCGATCGTTTTCTCGTGCTATTTTTTTGAATCCTCGGTGTTACCCCCTTATGGAAACTGCTCATCAGCCGACACTGAGCAGAAGAAGCCGTGAGAAGTAAAAATATACACCAAGGAGCTCAGTTAAAAGCAATGAGATTTTCAGCTGACAGCATCGTATTGAAGACATCCGGTCTGAATACAGTTATAGTCTGCTCAGATTTTCAATATCAAGTACCCGTCAGAAATACACCTTTATTGCAGCAATGATTAAATCAGTAAGAGAACAAAATTGGATCCAAGTCCAACCATGCATTTCAAGTCAGAGGTATGGTCTGTACCCGATGATTGATTCTGCCATGAGTCAGATTTGAAGCATGGGACACCCAGAAGTCAGTCCAAATATGCAATGAATTCAGCAAGGATGACAATCAGACAATTCTTTTCATGCAAGTTATCAGCAGCCGAAATGACAAGAATATATATGTTAATCCATTCACAAAGAAGATCAATCCAGTCCTTCTTCACAATTTATCAGCAAAGCATAAAAGACAAGATTCACTAGTCTACATCAAAAAGTTATGAATGGATTCTAGTGCAAGATATTCTGTTAGTTCAATTGGATACTGGAAAAGCTTCTGGCATAAGGTACCGAGTCTTCCCTAACAAGTCTTTAAGTGGGGAAGCTTATGAGGTATGGTACCCTATCTTCCTCAGCAAGATATCCACCGAAAGCTTCAAGCACAAGCTATCCAGTCCTCCGCAGCACGATACCCCGACGGATTCCCAAGCAAGCTGCCCAGTATTTTTCAGTATGGCACTGGTACAAGAAAATAAACAATGGATTGTCAGCATATGGCAGTGTTTTCCAAGTGGAAAATCTGCAAAAGTTAAGTCAGAAACAAGAATCAGTCAGAACAAGGGTATACCTCGAGAATCAGATATTTGTTCATACAGTGAGTATGCTGTGAAGTTCATGCAAGTCTCTCACAAGGAAGAATTCACGGTACGCATCCGACAACCACACTGGATATGCAAGCGAAGGAAAACCAGTGGGTGATGCAAGAATCGACAAGTCTTGAAGAAAGAAAACATTGAGGCAACAATTTGGCTGTAATTATCAAAGATCAGTCCCTCACATTCGGCAAGGTGATGTTATTAATCACGTCACTGTCTGGTATAATAAAAAATAGTACTAATATCTGTATCGGCACACATGATCCAGATAAATATCCCAATACTGGAGGCATGAACAAGGCAAGGTATGATTGCAAGATATTGCTCATGACAGTACTCAGGGCCGCGAAAATAATCAAGGATATATAAGGCCCTGCTCTTTCAGTTAAGGATCCAGGTGAAGAAAATGATAATGAAAGAGCAAAACCAACAATAGAGGAATATCGGTCATTGTGGGAAAATGTGGTATGTATCCCCAAGACAGTCTGATATTTCATATCAAATACCAAGTGAAGATACGCCTGAGAGGTCGACTTCATTGTGGTAAGGACCTCATATCAAGGAAATCAGCTCAGTCCACAGTATGCTCAGAACTGTCAGCATTGAATGCCCGAGTCTGTCAAGTCTGAACCCATGACAACTTAATAGAGGAATACGCTAGAGCATCACACAGACTATTATCCCCATGGATATACCGACAAAATGAAGAATCAGTGTGAGAGCACATACTTTGAGGATTGTTATCTCTCGCATATGGGAAGCAATTAAATAATAGTCTGCCGGGAATGGAATTCTTTGCCAAGATCACCGTCAGTCAAGTCTGTGAATGTGACCATCAGGAAATGGTGCATTTTTCTAGCGACAGTGAAACTTTTGGTACAGATTGGATATGAAAGACAGTAAAGTCAGGTAAGATAAGTCAGAAACTCCTGTGAGACGGCAGAATCCGTCAGATGCCTATCCCTGTTTTGAACCCAGAAGGTATGCATATATTTTAGCAGTCCAAAGCCTGGATAAAAGAGATTCCTAGATCCACGGGAAGCTGTGTTCCCAACTCCGTGGACTATTCTCGGTACTCGATACAAGGACACCATCTTCAGCAAGAATAGGTATTGAGAAGGACACTTATGACAATAATGATAACTTTTCGGACCTCAGCTAAGCCAGCAGATATGAACAAAAATTTGAGACAGTATGAACAGGAGCATATGAGATAAGTCCAGTTAGTATGTCAGATACGGTGAAGCGAACCACCCCTGATCAAGGCAATCAGTTAGATCCGATTCAGTGGGGATATTATATGAGAATGAATAAAATAAACCCGAGTTGGAAATGGTTTCCTCAAGTCAAAAAAATTATTTATCCCTAAGCAACCAAATCTCAAGGACGAGATTTCTTTAAAGGGGGGAGGTTTATGACAGCCTGGATTTTGCCATTTTCTTTTTCTAATGATTTTCTTGGATTTCTAGATTTAATTTGCTTTTTTGTGGCAATGTGGTTCTGAAACTTGGGAAGATCATGTCTTCCTAGGTTTTATAGTGGCTTGTCATCCCCAAAACCATCCCTAGCTCATGCCATTTCCATCCTAGCCCAAATCCCAATATTCCTTTTATTGGGAATATTCATTTTTGATAAAGGAATTATCCTATTTCCCCTAGGTTATGAAGCAAACCATCTTTATGTCGCTCCAAAAATCTCCAAATAATTCTCATAAATTGTTTGGGTCATATCTTGCTCAAATATGGCCAAAATTTTCACTGCCATGTTAAAAGATAATCCTCCAATAATTATTTTCCTATTCTGCCCTAAATGGCACTTTGTGAATCAAGTGCTATTTATCTTTACCCAATTGACTCCAAACTTCCTAGACACCTTTTTCTAGCCATATCATTGCCCTGTGCAAAAACTAAACCTCATTTGCCTAGTAATTATTTTTCTATGATTTTACAAAGTTTTTGCCCAGGAAGAAACTTTGTGAAGGAAGTATATTCTAGGCATGTCCAAATGAGATGAAACTTTGCAAGGTCCTTCATATGACTAAATCCTCACTCTCCACCCAATTTAAGCTCATGTAACCTTTCTATGTGAGCACAGCTCCAAATCTTGGTTTCTGGTCAGATTATCAGTTTGTGAAGCAACTATACTTTATATTGCGACATTTAAGCTGCCAATTTACCAGAACATTCTCTTATCGATATAAACTCCCTCCACCAAGGTTTGGCTCAATCCATTACTCCATTTTCCCTGTGGAATTTTTCCAAGTTTCGGATCAGATTGAAGCTTTATGAAGCAACTGCCACTTTGCTTCATTCAAATGGCCTGAAACTTTTTGCGCACCTTCATATATTCAAATCATTGGGCCATAACCATTTTAAGCTCAACTTGCCTCTCTATGTGAATGCATCATCCAAATATCTAAAAATGTCAATTATGGCACTTTCTACAGCAAGTACCATTTTATTTTCATCCTAATGAGCTGCAAATTTGTAGAGTTGATCGTCTTAGTGTGTGATCACACCATGCCAAGGCCCATCCTATGCCTCCTTTTGTGTTTGTCTCCATGCAGCACAAACACCTTGCTGCCACAATCTTTTGGCTCCTCCTCAGAATCACTTATTTGCCCCTGGACCGATTTCTTTTCTTATTTTGACTAAAGGCAGCAGGGTCTATCTACCAGACATGATTTTTCCACTCGAAGTGCACTGTGTGCGCCAGCTGACACAGTGACCATGGGGTGAACCAGCCAAACTCGTGCTCTGTAGCATTCCCATCGTTGTTCCCGTCCTTTCCCTCCTCGTGTCAACCTCAAACCTTATCTAGTAGCTTCCACGTGCTCGACTACATCAGCCTGAGTCGCTGCCCCGGTTTGCATTGTTGCTGTTGCGTCGCCGTCGAGCTCCCAGTGATGCGTCCATCCTCTGCTCCATTTTGGCACGTCGGCCGAGCTCTCTAGAGTGACCCCGATCCCTCCCCTTGGCCTATATAAGGAACCTGAGGCTCTCCAGCAGCTCCCAAGCATCTCCCAAATCCTTCCCCACCACTAGAGCAGCCCCTCCCTTCGCTGTTTCCCTCCTCCTCTGCCATGGCCACCCTGGTCTAGCTCGGAGCGAAGCTGCTCGAGCCCTTCTCTCCCCCTTCTGACTTGTCGATCGTCTTCCCCTCGTCCTACTGAGCCGCCCTACCCCTACCCCCTCTGTTCTCCATGTGAACGAGTAGCAGGAAGAAGACGAGGCCCACGCCGCTGCCGCTGGGCCCCTCCTGTCCCCTGGTCCCACCGGTAAGTGGCACAGCCCCGAGCCCGCGCGTTTTAAGTGGAAGCGCATTTTCATAAATGCGGTTTCCTTTTCTGAAAATGTACTCTGGTTTAGCTTCAGAGAAAAATATGTTTTCACTTGTGGAAAGCGTATTTCTATCTACCGCAGCTTAGAGTGCACTTTCTCTATTCCAAAGGCGTATTCCTCTAAGTGCGCTTTCTGTTTTTTAGCTCAAGGACTTGTTTGTGGACAAAACATGTACAGATTAGTCCCTGAATTTCAACCCCTCACAACTTTTCAACTGTAGCTCCGATTAAAGTGAAAGCAATGCTCACGTCTTTATCTCATCGAGCTCTTTCTGTTGCTAACATTTTCACTAGGTGGTACCATAGTGAAAATGACCATTTTGCCCTTGCCCTTATCAGCCCCCTCTGAGAGCAAACCGTACAGCGTTTCGTTTCTGCGTCCTCACTGCACTTCTTCCTGGAGTCTCTGTCACCCCCAGGAAAGCCACAACAACCACTTGCATGATAGTCATGCAGTAGCCTTGGTTTTCAACTTGAATATTTAATAAAAGTTTGTCGCTATCTGCCTGCTTGTTTGCTACTACTGTCGTTGTTCGGTTATGCTCGTGGATTCTTGTTCACTTTCATGCTATGTTCCGATGCATCTTGTTATCTTGTGCTACTTACTAGTATCATGTTCGTAAGCCATGCCTGGTAGTAGTAATACATGCTGGTAGTAGTGATGTTCTTCGGATGCATGCTTAGTTTGTTATTCAATACCGTTGCTATGCTTGTTTTGTTGCATCTAGTTTGTTACATGCTTACTTGGTAGTGTTCTTGATATGTTCTTGCATTGTAATTTTTTTCATGATGCTAGTGGTCATGTTATGCCTATGGTAGAGTTATGCTTGTGTTATTCATGCTCGTCGGTATGCCATGCTCATTTGGGTATATGCTTCATTGTGGTTATGCTCGATGATTATATTGCACCTCCATGCTTATGCTGATATCATGCTCATGCATTGTAGTTGCATCATGTTATTTTATTATGGCTCGGCTTATTGCATTCAAGTTTAACCAGATAACAATGAGCTTGAATAACTGTTGGCTGAGTTATGGTGCCATTGAATCAAGCTGACAGTGCAACCATATTTTCCTTTTATGGGAAGGGCCCTAATGCGGTCTATTGTCATGTCTCTCGCCAGTGCCTCCAATGACGGAAGGTTATGGGTGCGTGCTACCCTGATCAGGTAGGCAGACATAAGCCTTGTGTGCCCGTTGTTGTTGTGTACCCGGGTTGTCCCCGTTTGGGATCGTTTTTGTTTTGCCACGATGGTGGCCGTTGATGCCTTTGGTAGGCACGGGTCCACCCATGACTTATCCTAGAGGGGAGTTGGTCGGAGTGGACTTGAGAGTGTCATGGCAGTAGATTGGTTTTGTCGAAACACCGTTGGTCCACCCGAATGGGAGTGCGAGGCCATGGGTTCCATGGTGTGGGTACAGTGTGCTGACCTCTGCAGAGTGTGTGTTAAATCTATCGATAGCCGCACCCGCGGATATGGGCCCAGCTCGAAGTTGGTCACACTATGGGTCAACATCAATAAAAATGATATGTTTAATAATAACCCTGGTTCGATGATGGAAGAAGTTGGTTGATCTTTATGTGATCATGAGAGGATCACCGTGGTATCGAGGATACCGAGTGGTTGGATATTTGTGGCGTTATGCGAGAATCACGGGTAAAGGTCAAGCTCCTAGTTGTCACATAATGATTACTACGGTATTGTTATACCAAGCTTGATTTGATCCTGAGATGATCGTGTGATGACCGCGGTGGTAAGTAATGCATATTTTGGTTACGAGGTAACCCGAGCAGAGTAAGTTGGTGCATGATTATGTTAAGCTGTTGCATGTAGTATCATCATGTTCATATGATCGTGCCATGTTAAAATTGTATCATGTTTAGTTGTGCGTGCCATGTTGTTCTGCTAGTATCATGTTCATGATTGTTTTAACCTGCTAATGCCATGCTACTATTCGTCTTGACTGCTTTTGGTTATTTTGAGCTTGCAAGTACATTCGACGTACTAACCTGGCGTGTCATGCCAGTTTGCAGGTCGTGCCTGGATTGCTTGCTTGTTTGGTGTGGGTCCTATGTTCACGAGCTAGGATAAACATTCCAGCCAGAGTCCCTGTGGATTGGAGTCCATCATTGTCGTTCGTTGTTCCGCTGTCAATAGTTGTTCTGCTGTCAATAGTTCTTCCGCTGCCAGTAGAGATTCCGCTGCCTCGAGTTGTTATGCTACTTGCATAGAGCAACTATGGTTGGCGTAGTGTCGCCGAGCCGGTGTATTCATTGTAATATCGGAGACCTTGTATTCATATTCATGTTATAATAGAGAGCTGGTTTACTCTATGCTAAGAAGTGTTGTATTCCAGAAGACTTCACCTCGATCTTTGGGCTGGAATACGGGGCGTTCCGGTTTCTCTGAGCCGGGGTGCCATATTTTGGATGTCACGAAGCTTGGTGGGTATCTTCATTCGCTCGATGGCCTTGATCTTCATGGGGTTGCAATCGATCCCACGCTCGGAAAAAAGGAAACCAAAGAGCTGGTCGGCTGGTACTCCGAAGACACACTTCTCCGAGTTGAGCTTGATCTATAAGTGGCACAAATTGTCAAGGGTGTCCTTGAGATCCTCCATGAGGGTGCCGCGCTTCTCTGTCTTCACCATAATGCCATCCACATAGATGTGGGCATTGCGGCTGAGTTGCTTCAGGAGGCACTTCTCATGCAGCGATAGAAGGAGGCGCCGGCATTCCTCAAGCCGAACATCATTGTGATGTAATAGAAGGTGCCCAATGGGGTGATGAAGGCGGTCTTCACGCGGTTGGCCGGGTCCAGCTTGATCTGGTGGTAGCCAGAGTAGGCGTCCAAAAAGGACATCGGCTTGCAGCCCGCCGTTGAGTCAATCAATTGATCGATCTGAGGTAAGGCAAATGGGTCCTTGGGTCAAGCTTTATTGAGGCTTGTGTAGTCGATACACATGCCCCACTTGTTATTCTTCTTTAAAACGAGGACTAAGTTGGCAAGCCAGTCCGGTTAGAATACTAAAATGATGAAGCTGGCTGCTAGAAGTCGGGTGATTTCTTCACCAACAATCCTTCTCTTATCTTCTGACAGGCGGCGGAGGGGCTGCTTGACTGGTTTAGCGTCCGGCCTCACATGTAGCTTGTGCTCGGCGAAATTCTTTGGAACACCCGGCATGTCTTTCGGAGACCATGCAAAGATATCCTGATTCTCATGGAGAAAATCGATGAGCTCGCCTTCCTATTTGCTACCAAGGATTGACCCTATGCAGCGAACTTCTCCGGGTGCGCCGGATCCAAAATGATCTGCTTGGTCTCTTTGGCCGTCTGGAAGGAGGGCTTGCCTTCAGTTTCCTTGGGGTCGGTCGGCATGGACGGCTGCTTGCTGGCCATGGCCACCACCTAGTCAAGGAGGCGCTTCTCTTCACCGATGACGATGGACTCAGCCAGCCGGCTGCTGGCTGCGATGCACTCTAGCGACTTCTCGTAGTTGCGGGCGCCGGTGATGATGCACTAGGAACCTGGCATCCTGGCATTTAGATACGCTTAGCGTGGGACCATCATGAACATGGCCAGCATGGGCTAGCCCAAGAGCGCGTGGTAGGGGTTGTCCAGGCCGACCACCTCAGACCACATTGGCTCACGGCAGAAGTGGGTCTTGTCTCCGAACAGGAAATCTATCTTGATCTTGCCAATTGGAGAGCAGGAAAGGCCGGGGACGATGCCATGGAAGACTGTCTGGCTGGCTGGAGTTGCTTCTCCTTGATGCCTAGCCTCTCCATGGTTTGGCCGTAGAGGATGTTGATGCTGCTGACGCCGTCTATCTGGACTCGGGTGAAGCGGCAGGTCCGCCTCTCCGTTGAGAAGGTAGACTCTAGCACCATGGCATATGCACCCGGTGATGGGATCACTGCCGGGTGGTCTTCACGGCTCCAGGTGATGGGCCTCTCAGACCAGTTAATGAATTGGGGGATTGCTGAGGCAACAACATTAACCTCGCGGTGTTGCTGCCGCCGGCTGTGCCGATCACCCGCTCGCTGGTGAAGATGATATAGGTGGGGTTCTCATTGGGGAACTCATCTTGGAGCATGCCGGCAGGCCGGGCCGGCTGCTGAGCAGCCGGAGCCGGCTAGCCGGCTAGCGGAGGAGGCGGCAAGGCCTCAATTTTTGCGATTTGGGTGAGCCAGTTGCACTTCCGGGTGGTGTGGTTGGATGGCTTCACGCCGCTATGGAACTTGCACGGGGCATCGAGGGCTTGCCTGAAGGAGAAGGCATGCTGCCAGGAACCCTTGCCACCTCGCTGACGCTTGGGGCCAGGCTGCCCAGCCGGCTGCTGATCCTCGACAGTGGCCACTTGCTGGCTGTTGGAAGCCGGGTGCTGGGCTTTGCACTTATTATCGCTCGGCTGTTAGCACCGGTTGGTGTCACCAGCCGGCGTGTGAGAACCCGGCTGGATCACCTTGCCGGATGTGTCAACCCAGATCTCTGACTTCATGGAAGAGTCGGCCATGGCGTACTTGTCTGCAGAACCAGAAGCTCGTCCAACGTGGTCGGCTCGTCACACGGGAGCTTGTGCTTGAGCAGACTGCCCTCTCTGCACCCGACGATGAAGTACTTGATGGCTTGCACCTCGTGGACCCCCTCGCAGGAGTTGCGCAACTCGGCCCAGCGCGTCAGGTAGTCGCACGTGCATTCAGTTGGCCCCTGGACGCACATGGAGAACTGGCAAGGTATGGGGGCGCTTGTACGTGCTGGTGAAGTTGCGGACGAAGGCATCGCTAAAATCCAACCAGCTGTTGATGCTATTGGACTTGAGGCTATTCAGTCATGTCCGAGCGGTGCCCTGGAGCATGAGCGGATCATACTTCACGGCAACATACTTGTTGCCGTTTACTATGCTGACGGCTGTGGAGTAGTCCATCAGCCAGTCCTCCGGCTTCACGGAGCCGGTGTACTTGGGAGTATCTCGAGGGATCGTGAACCATTTGGGGAAGGGCTCATCGCGGATGTGGGGGCCGAAGCAGGTCAGACCGATCGTGTCTTCCTCCTCCACTGCCAGGGACCGAGCCAGCTGCTCGATCCTGCATAGGGTGTCATTCTCGCCGACTACTTCGCGGGGCTTAGCCGGCCACCGAGAGTCGGGTGATCAACCGGCGGCGGAGAGGCCACTCTCTCCCTGCGAGAAGGCGGGCGCTCCTCCGACCAGCGCCGGACCTCTAGGTTTTGGGAGTCTTGTCGGCTAGCCATGATTGAGCCACGAGAGCGTCGACTGCGGCTAGCTGGCGGCTCCAGGTCCCACCGATTGTGGTTGATGCCGCAAGGGGACTGGGACGTTGCTCCATCCTCGTGGTGGGGTGGTTGGTTTTTGGCCTGCCGGTCAGCTCGCACCACGCGGTTGCACCCGCCTTGCTGCGTGTTCGCACTGGGAGTCTTGCCGGGTAGCCACGATCGTGCCACGAGAGCGCCGACTGCGGCTAGGTGCTGGCTATGGGTCCCGTTGATTGTGGCCGCTGCCGCAAGGGGACCTGGACGTCGCTCCATTCTTGCGGCGGGGCGGGTGGTTTTTGGCCTGCCGGTCGGCTCCCAACACTCAGTTGCACCAGAAGCTCATCCAAAATGGCCGGCTCGTCGCACGGGAGCTTGTGCTTGAGCAGAGTGCCCTCTTTGCACCTAGCGATGAAGTACTCGATGGCTTGCACTTCGTGGACTCCCTCCCAGAAGTTGCGCAACTCGGCCCAGCGCGTCAGGTAGTCGCGCGTGGATTCATTTGGCCCCTGGACGCACATGGAGAGCTAGCGAGGTTTGGGGGCGCTTGTACGTGTTGGTGAAGTTGCGGACGAAGGCATCGCTAAAATCCAACTAGCTGTTGATGTTATTGGACTTGAGGCTGTTCAGCCATGTCCGGGCGGTGCCCTGGAGCATGAGCAGAACGTACTTCACGGAAACGCACTCGTTGTCGTTTGCTATGCTAACGGCTGTGGAGTAGTCCATCAGCCAGTCCTCCGGCTTCACGGAGCCGGTGTACTTGGTAGTATCTCGAGGGATCGTGAACCATTTGCGGAAGGGCTCATCGCGGATGCGGGGGCCAAAGCAGGCCAGACCGATCATGTCTTCCTCCTCCACTACCAGGGACCGAGCCAGCTGCTCGATCCTGCATCGGGCGTCGTTCTCGTCGACTGCTTTGCGGGGGCCTAGCCGGCCACCGAGAGTTGGATGATCAGCCGACGGTGGAGAGGCACTCTCTCCCTGCAAAAAGGCGGGCGCTCCTCCAGCCAGCGCCGGACCTCTGGGTTGTGGGTGTCTTGCCGGCTAGCCACGATCGTGCCACGAGAGCGCCGGTTGCGGCTAGCTGCCGGCTCCGGGTCCCACTGATTGTGGCCGCTGCCGCTAGGGGACCGGGACGCCGCTCCATTCTTGCGGCGGGGTGGGTGGTTTCCGGCTTGCCAGTCGGCTCCCACCATGCGGTTGCACCTATCTTGCTGCGCGTTCGTAGTGTTGAGGAGCTCCCGAAGGCGCTCCATCTGGCTGCACCGCTCGTCGCCCTCCAGGTGCTCAAGTTTTTCTGGGCCGCCTGGCCGGCACGCAGATTTTGCGCTGCGGTCTCGTAGACGGGGAGTCCGACTCCCAACATGCTGGCGATCGCCACGTTGCGTTACCGGATGGTACCGGCCTGACTGGGCTCAGCCGCAGCCGGCGTGCCACCAACCACATGGTCGATCTTGGGCTGAGTGGCTTCATCGTGGCGCTTCGTAGCCGCCATCTTGGTGGCGCTGTCGAAGAGCTTGGCACGGAATTCCTCCAGCTCCCCCTGGCCGGCATCAGCACAGACAGGAGTCGCTAGGGCATGTATGGCCGCTTGCAATGGGTCTTGGTTGGACCCACCAATGTCCTGGCTACCACAAATGACCATCACCTCCGTGAAGGCGTCGGTGTCGAGCGCGCTGGCAGAGGCATCGCTGGCGACGGGAGGGAGTGGGTCATCGACGACCACCACGTCACTGGGGAAGTCGTCAGTGGTGGCCGCATCGGTGAGGGAGAGCTTGCGGAAGAGGTCATCGAGGCAGCTCGCAGGGGAGGCGGCGCCAGCGTCAGGCGATGCACCAGTGCTGGCGCAGGCGGGCGCATCGGGCTGGCTGATCGAACCAGACGCAATGTGCTCGCTGGAGAGGAAAAGGGTTCCCATCTAGAGCGTGTCTTCGGCCGATGCCGCGGATGGCCCCACGGTAGGCGCCAACTGTCGTGGTAATCTCACGTCATTTGCCAGGGGGTGGCTTATCATGGATGGGGTCAGAAGAACGTCATCGGATCCTGGAGGCGGGAGTGAGCACGATCTCGATCGGACATGAGATGTACCCAGGTTCAGGGCTCTCCGCAGAGATGAAACGCCTACTCCTGCTCTACGGGGTCTCCGCATGATGAATATGATCAATATGAGTACAATTGTTCCTCCTGAGTTGTGTTTCTAGAGGAGGAAGAAGGGCAAGGCTAGCTCTCTTCTCCCTAGTTGTGGTGTGTGGGTGAACTAAGGTTGGAACCCTTTGCATGGGTGAGGCCTGGGGTTTTTTATAGGCCAATCCCCTAGGGGTACAATGGTAATACGACCGGGTGTAGGACCCGGCCGTCAGCGTCTACGGTCCCCGGTTCTCCGTCGGCTGCTGGGGCCCGCCTCTGTAGGGCCCCGCTGGCGGCCGAGAATCTGGCCAACAGGTAGAGCCCGCTGCCTGTGGGCCCCGTTGATAGCTCTTCACTGCAGCGCCGCCCGTGCTGTTGTAGGCCGTGTCAGGGGCCGCATGGCTATAGTGCCGTGCCGGGCAGGTTAGTGTCCGCCTGGCGGCGCCTACTGTAGCAATGCTTGGCCGGGATTTGGGGCGAGCATATGGCACTGTTGCCATGCCCCAACTTGTCGCTTGGTCGGGCTCAGACTCCGAGGGAGGGGACGGGCCGCCTGTTAGATGTCGGCCCATACCCAAGCCGCCTTCTGGGAGCACACTGTCTTCCGGAGGCTGGCCGCGTGGCACCAGTTGGCTCTGGAAGCCGGCCGCGAGACCAGTCGGCTTGAGGGGCTCAGCTTGCCCCGATGTCTTGAAATGTCTTTGAGTGTGGATGAGGCTACCCGGGGTCTATCCCCCCGACAACAAGCGGCCTGACAACATGCCATAGAGGCAAGGAGTGAATCGGCAACGACAAACGGCTACGAGGTTCTATAAAACATGCGGATGCGATGCACATGATGCCATGATGAAATGCAACAAGAAAAATAAAACACACGGCGACAACGAGAAACATGGAAGGCATCTAGAGCGTCGGTCTCGAGTCGTTACAACTCTCCCCCACTTACAAGAGATCTCGCCCCGAGATCTAAGGATGGCACTGGAGTGAAGCGAAAGAGGAAGAGGTAAAACAAAGTTGCTTCTTCGATAAACGAGTGAAACCAGGAACCTTGAGAGGTTGTACAATTAAAAGAAAAAATACAACAGAGATGAATGAGATTGCAAACAATTTATTGGTCAAGAGCAACAAGGAATACGACGAGAACCAAGAGCTTAAGGGACAAGATAGACTTTGAAGTCACTCCAGGTAAAATTAGCTGGACAAGGAATAATAATAAAAGAATTCGGGCAGCACTCGGGTTTAAAAGAGACGCAAGACTTGATAAGATGAAAGAACTTGAATGAGAACACAACACTCCGATTAAATGGATAAGCAAGAAAAAAATATGATCTTGACAAAATGAGGTGATGGGTGAAGAGAGCAACATCACAATGCCTCCGGAACGAAAGAATAGAAGCTAGATTGTTGGAAAGAAAAGAATTGAGAAGAAAATGACATCTTCTACCACAAGTGAATTTGAAAAGCATCCTTACAAAGAAGGATTGAACATAGTTGTTAGAAAATCAACAAAGAAAAGAACAAGCTTGTTGTAGGCTTATGGAAAACATCTCAAAACTAGAGGTGAATTCTGCCACTAACGGAATCAATTAATTTGATTAAGAACCCTAAGAGATGAAAAACTTCTTTCACCGAGAGGATAGGAGGAAACTTGGACCGTTGATAAGCACCACAAATAGCAACATTCCTTAGGGAAGGCTTTAGGTGAAATATAACCCAAGATAACTCCAACAAAGAAATTGCTCAGTTGAAAAGATCTCATGAGTGAAGAGAAAATGTTTGTTTTAAAATATCTCATTCCTCACAAGTTGTGAATCATGAAACACGAACTCAAATTGTCAAGAATGACATAACCCACCTCAAAAGATAAGGTAGAAATAATTGCACTTCGGAATGCAAATAGAAGAATGCTTGCTCTCAACAAGGATGTCGATGAACACTTGGAAAATGAATGAAATATTTGATGAACCACCATGTAGAGCCTCCATGAAGAACTCTGAATAGGAAAGAATAAGATAAAACAATTTAAGGTTGAAGCGAACAAGATTGGAGCCTTGCAATGATTGAGATGAAGCTTCATAACAAGATAAACAAAAGAGAAGAAGACAACCAATAGAACTTGGAACTCCGGAAAAGAGAAGTTGAAATCAATGGGAAGAAACAAGAATAAGAATTATGTTATGTGTATCCTTCGTCAACTTAAACTGATTACAAGCAACGGATACGCATGCTACTTATCCTTCTTGAAAAGACTGAAGAGAGATATAGCACAAACATGGGAAGGTCTTCAACGTACCACCGGTAGGGTTTGGGAAAGAATGAGTGAAATCATATGATAATATAGGAAGAGGAATGTTGAACGGAACACCGTAAGAATCTGAAAATGAACGAAGAAAATAGAATAAAACACCGGATAGAATTAGAAAACGAATGAAGATACTTGAGGGAATTAAAATACTAGAGAGCTAAGAGATCACAAGGTGACTAGAGAATACTTGAACAAAGCACATGAAGAAATTGGAGATGAATGAAGAAATGAAAATTTAGAAGAATTGGTGAACAAGAGCTGAACATTGAGAATAAATAAATCTTCTGAGATTATGGCCTTTGGATGATCAAGAAACAAAAACAACTCCTGAAATGCTCCGGATGTGTATGAAAAGAATACTTGATGATCGGAAAAATTGAGAGGATGGCATCAAGCTTGAACCATGAAACTTCAAGAGAACGGACGAAGATTTAGGAGAAATTATTCTTCAGTCTTCAAATGGTGAGAAGGACAACGAGAAACACCTTGAAGAATTTTTAAATACTCCGGAAGAATGAAAAGATGAAAGGTTGAGCCAAAGAAGAATATAATTTTAGAATGATCTTGGAGGCATTTGACTCATGAAAATTCATACTTATGTCAAACTTTAAAAACAATTTGAGAATAGCTCCGGAAAAATAGAAGAGTTAGGTAAGATCCTGGGAAAAGACCTATGGGTTATGGTCGCACTCGAAAGAGACACCGTAGAATGATTTTTAAAGAGAGATTGCATCGGTTGAATTAAATAGCTTGAATGAGGTAACAACCACGAAATAGTACGAACGTGTCTTGAATGGAAACGTGAACCTTCTAAGATATCTTTTACACTCCGGATATGAATAGAGACAGGTGAACAAATAAGAGAGACTTGGATAAGATATTCCAACATGATAAAACATGTGAAACAAAAGAAAGAGATACGATTAAGACAGAAGCTTGAATTAAGTCCACCAGAGAAGAAAATGGAATGAAGAATGATGAGCTGGAAGCTCCTAAGCATCTTCACGAGGGAACACCGGATACAACATTGAAGGGGAACAACTGGATAGACTTCTCATGAATAAAATGGATACTTGATAAGATATATGAGTTCTTGAAGTAAAGGGTAGTGTCGGTGTCAAAACTGGCGGATCTCGGGTTGGGGGTCCCGAACTGTGCGTCTAGGCGGATGGTAACAGGAGACAAGGGACACGATGTTTTACCCAGGTTCGGGCCCTCTTGATGGAGGTAAAACCCTACGTCCTGCTTGATTAATATTGATGATGTGTGTTACAAGAGTAGATCTACCACGATATCAAGGAGGCTAAACTCTAGAAGCTAGCCTATGGTATGATTGTTGTTCGTCCTATGGACTAAAGCCATCCGGTTTATATAGACAACGGAGAGGGCTAGGGTTACACAGGGTCGGTTACAATGGTAGGAGATCTACATATCCGTATCGCCAAGCTTGCCTTCCACGCCAAGTAAAGTCCCATCCGGACACGGGACGAAGTCTTCAATCTTGTATCTTCATAGTCTTGGAGTCCGGCCGATTACGATATTTAGGCTATCCGGACACCCCCTAGTCCGGAACTCCCTCAGTAGCCCCTGAACCAGGCTTCAATGACGACGAGTCCGGCGCGCATGTTGTCTTCGGCATTGCAAGGCGGGTTCTTCCTCCGAATAATTTATAGAAGATTGTGAACACCAGGATAGTGTCCGGCTCTGCAAAAATAAATTCCACGTACCACCGTAGAGAGAATAATATTACACAAGTTCAATCTGCTGACGTATTTTGTGGCATGACGTCACACCATTACCAAGCCTTTACTCGAATTGTTTTTATTGTATCACCTCAGCGCATTTAGCGAGACGGTTTCCTTGGCACGTCTTGTCGAAGCAGAGATCATGTTCCCCTTATTCCGGGATTCCCATCAATACGGACATGGGTAACCCAACCGCGCCATTGATTGTGACGCTTGGGAGATAAGCGAGTTTTACCAGGCGGTGAGGACACATGTTTTTGTCCGCCCATATAAGGGGATAAAGATCCAATCCTTTCACCTGCGCCTTCTTCCTCCTTGGCTTATCCATCTCCGCGAACTCGAGCTCCAGCGCCCAAGTCCGCACTTCTCACTTCAACCTTCTCCAACTATGTCCGGAGCGGGAGGCAAGTGGATGGCCTCCTCCGTCACGGAGGGGCAGATCCATAAGCTGCACGACGCCGGATATTTGTCCAGCGACATCGCGCACCGGCTCCCCGACGAGGGAGAGCTCATCCCCACCCCCAGGCCCCATGAGAGGGTAGTATTTCTTCCCCATTTCCTCCGCGGACTGGGCTTCCCACTTCATCCCTTTGTCCGGGGGCTCATGTTCTACTACGGCCTAGATTTCCATGATCTGGCCCCGAATTTCATCCTCAACATCTCGGTGTTTATCTCGTGTGCGAGGCCTTCCTCTACATCCAGCCCCACTTCGGCTTGTGGCTCAAGACCCTCATTGTCAAGCCGAAGGTTGTGAAGGGCAGCCAAGCGGAGTGCGGAGGCGCCATGGTGGGTAGGATGTCCCACGTTACGTGGCTGGAGGGCACTTTCATGGAAACCATTAAGTGGTGGCAATCGGGGTGGTTCTACATCACCGAGCCGCGTGACCCTGATTGGGCAGCGGCCCCCGAATTCAGATCTGGCATCCCTACACGGCTCACCTCCTGGAAAGAGAGTGGCCGGATCTGAAGGGCAAGACCGTGATGCCAGCAGCCTCCGTCCAACCAGAGGCGCCGGATAGCTTGCTGGAGGCGCTTAATGGCGCCTCCATCGAAGAGGAACACCGCACCGTTATGAGTGCGGTGATTCAGAAGGTCTAGCTTGCCAAGAGCGGGCTGACCGAAGCCTGCAGCAGCCTTGTAATAGGCTTTGAGGTAAGAATTTTGATATATGTAAAATAGTACCGCATAGACAGTAGCCCCTGATGCTCGGTTCGGTGTTCGGAAAGAAAAGCCGGACTGAGGATCTAAAAAGATATACGCAGGAGTCATAAAAAATATGTCAATATGGGATTGCAGGCTGTGCTGCTGACCTCTGCCACACTGACTGCGGAGGTCAATACTTTGAAGGAAAACCTCGAGCGGTCCGAGAACGAGCTCGGCCGTGCCAAGAAGCAGCTCGAGGACAAGGAAGGTGAGTAACACCTTATTAAAATTGTACCTTACAGAAAAAGATTTTGGTTGCAAAAAGAATGACAAGGATAACGTGGGTATTGCAGGGGCCACTAATGAGGTGGCGACCCTGAAAGAGGCGGTGGCCACGGCCGAACGCAATGCAGCCGCGGAGCGCACCGAGCGAGAGAAGCAGGAGGCCCGGGTGGCGGAGGTACAGCAAGAGCTCCAGGATCTCGTGAAAAAACATGAGAGCCTGGAGCGTGACTCAAAGACTCGAGAGTCTGAGCTTGCAACGGCTCTTGAGAGTGCCAAAGCCGCTAAGGCCAAAGTCTACAAGGCCCTCCAGGAGATTGAGGCGGTGAAGAAAATAGCAGCGGGTAAGGCATTTTTCATGCAAAGTAAGCATGCGAGTGTTAATTACCTGTTGCTTACCCGAATTCGGAGCTCTCCAGGAGCGTTCGCAGATCTTCCTCGCAGCGTGTCCGATGCTGCCGCATTCTACTGGGCTGAGGAGGGGAGCTCGATGGAGAAGGTCTTCTGGTCTCAGTATGCTGAGGCCGGACATCCGGTGCCCCTTAGCGACCAGGTGAAGCAGCTGGTCGAGCTCCACAAGGCGGCCGAACAGGCCATGAAGGGCCTCATAGTTCGGCTGTGGCCTAAGGAGGCCATGCCTGGGAGCTACTTCGTCCTGGTGCGGCGGCTGGTGGATCCGTGCCCGTGGGTTGAAGTCGTCAAGCACTCCGCCTGTATTGAGGGTGCCTGTCGGGCCCTTGCCCGCGCAAAGGTGCACTGGGGCAAGATGGATGCCCAGAAGCTTGTGATGGACCCGCCACCAGAGGGCAAGGAGCATCGCACGCCCGAGATGTATTATAAGAGTGTGCTGAAGGGCGCCCGCACTATTGCGGGGGAGTGCTCCAAAGATGTAATTTTTTAGTAGACTCGCATTTTGTTATCCTGTGCGCTGAAAACTTAGTTCATATGCGCTAAGCAACGCTTGTTAATTTAAAATATTACCTTCTGTGCGGCTGTTTATCAAATCTGAGAGATGGCAAGTCGTCGGCTTCAGCCCCCATGCCACGAGTGCTGGGGTGTTCGGGATAAACTTGAGCACTCTTGTTCCCATTTTTGGGTCCATCTAGGGAGGCGCTCAACACAGCGAGGCAACCAGACTTATAATGCTTGAACACTCTCACTTAACCATAGAATTCTATAATTTTAAATTTCGGCGAAGCCCCTAGTCTTCGGAAGGCCGAATTTGGGGCGCTATCCACGCCTGGGCCGGACAAGATCCGGCTCCTCGCTCTAAGCGGCATAAGTCTTTAAGGACTCGCAAAAAACCTCTCGAACAGCGACTAGCTCTCGCCTCATCATGACGGTCAGTTTTAGCTTTCTCCACTCAAGCGTTAACACAGCTCAACTGGAGCGCAATAGCAGTGGTTCTCCCGGTGCTACCTTAGCCGATACAACGGAACGTAAGGTACCAAAACATGGGAGTCGGGCAAACCCAACTATTGACCCAAGACATGATTCGGAGCCGATGCATATAGTGCTATAAGTTCGGGGTGCCGCACTTGTGAAAGTGTTTGGACTTATCACACCATGATGCGGGAAACATAAGCCCCTGGTGTATTTTAGCTGTACCAAAGTGTACGGATGCAACATGCCATAAATGAACATATGTATAAAAAAGAAATGCAATTATAAGCAAAAGGGTGATGCATTGTTTTATTCAAGAAGTGCTGCTATTAATGCAGAATGATACAAATAGTGCGATAAGCAAGGGACGGGACTGTTAAACATGTCCCCCTCCAGGGGTAGGCTGCCGAATGGTGCGTAAAACAGATTTAATGCTCGTAATGGAGACCACCTGGATATTCGTTGTAGCCTTTATCCTTCCCTGGCTGTTGCATCGTGAGTTCGGCACGTTTGCTACCGGACAGGGCCTCTGACGAACGGAGTCCTGTGGGTTAAAAATAAAAAAGGAAAAAAAGGACACACTTGAGAGCCCCTGGTGTGGTTGAGCCGCAGTCTGGGCTGATCGTGGTCGTGCCCCTCTCCCCATGCCCATGGTATCTTCAGAGCGTAATGGTGTACGCGAAGGACCTATTTTGACGTTTTACAGGGGCTGGGGTTGGGGCCGCACTGCTACGCGTGCTCGGAATGTGCCAGGTGGTCTTGTTGTAGGTTACTCCGGGCGCGCTTAGCTATGTCCGGCCGCTTAACGGCCGGACTCGAGAATTGCCTTAAGAGGCTGCATTGTACTTCTGTCGCGAGAGCCGCTGTATGTTCCTCCGTTCGGAGAGAACGTTCAGTGTTTCCGTTGACCGTGATGACTCCTCGAGGGACTGGCATCTTGAGCTTGAGGTATGCGTAGTGCGGCACCGCGTTGAACTTTGCAAACGCGGTACGTCCGAGCAGGGCATGATAGCCGCTGCGGAACGGAACTATGTCAAAGATTAACTCCTCGCTCCGGAAGTTATCCGGGATCCAAAGACCACTTCCAGTGTAACTGAGCCTGTACAATTGGCTTCTACACCTGGTATGACGCCTTTAAAGGTCGTCTCGGTAGGTTTAATCCTTGAGGGGTCTATGCCCATTTTGCACACTGTATCCTGATAAAGCAGGTTTAGGCTGCTGCTGCCGTCCATCAGGACTCTGGTGAGGTGAAATCCATCGACGATTGGGTCTAGGACCAATGCGGCGAATCCGCCATGGCGGATGCTGGTGGGGTGGTCCCTTCGGTCAAAAGTGATCGGGCAGGAGGACCATGGATTGAACTTTGGGGCAACTGGCTCCATCGCGTATACATCCCTTAGCGCACGCTTCCGCTCCCTTTTGGGTATGTGCATTGCGTATAATTTGTTCACCGTCTGCACCTGTGGGGGGAAACCCTTCTGTCCTCTATTGTTCGGCGGTCGGGTCTCTTCCTCGTCATCGCTATGCAGCCCCTTGTCATTGTTTTCGACAATTAACTTGCCTGTCTGCTTGAATACCCAACAGTCCCTATTGGTGTGGTTAGCTGGCTTTTTGGGGGTGCCGTGTATCTGGCACAAGCGGTCGAGTATTCGGTCCAAATTGGACGGACCCGGAGCAGTTCTTTTGAATGGCTTTTTCCGCTGATCGGGTTTAGAGCCTCTGAATCCGGCATTGACTGCCGTATCCTCCCTATTGTCGCCGCTGACGCGGCATTTGCTTTTGTTACGACGCGCCCTGCCATTTCGGTCCTTGAAATCCGGACTGCCAGAATTTTTGCTGAGGTTGTTGCTGCATGCTAGCCAGCTGTCCTCACCCGCGCAGAAGCGTGTCATGAGTGATGTAAGGGCTGCCATGGATTTCGGCTTTTCCTGTCCCAGGTGTCGGGCAAGCCACTCGTCGCGGATGTTATGCTTGAAGGCCGCGAGGGCCTCCGCATCCGGACAGTCGACGATTTGGTTTTTCTTGGTTAAGAACCGTGTCCAGAATTGTCTGGCCGATTCGTCTGTCTACTGAATTATGTGTCTTAGGTCATCAGCGTCTGGTGGTCGCACATACGTGCCTTGGAAGTTATCGAGGAATGCGGCTTCCAGGTCTTCCCAACTCCCAATTGACTCTGCTGGCAAGCTGTTAAGCCAATGCTGGGCTGGTCCTTTAAGCTTGAGGGGGAGATATTTGATGGCGTGAAGATCGTCACCGCGGGCCATGTGGATGTGAAGAAGAGAGTCTTCGATCCAAACCGCGGGGTCTATTGTGCCATCGTAGGATTCGATATTCACGGGTTTAAACCCTTCGGGAATTTGATGATCCATTACTTCATCTGTGAAGCATAGTGGGTGTGCGGCGCCTCTGTACTGGGCGATATCACGACGGAGCTCAAAAGAGCTTTGTCTGTTTTGTTTGGCCCGGTTGGACTTACTGTGTCCGGCGCAACGGTTGTCGTCACGTACCGTGGGGCGCCCACGCGATCCATAGATCGATCTTGATTGTCTTGCCTTATCCTCCAATATATCTCGCAAGTTCGGAGCGTTCCCCTGTGACCTTGTGCTTTTCGAGCGATGCCGGGGTGCGGGTCTAGTGAAGGGCCTAGAGGCCTCTCTGTCACGACCACGGGGTGGTCGGTCAGCCGTATTGTCTCGTGGTGATGCGGGTTCATACGCTTCCTCCTCTAATCGGGGGAGCAGCTTGCGTTTAGGGTAGCTTTTGGAGGGGCGTTCGAGCTCATGCTCTTCGGCCGCGACGACTTCAGTCCATCTGTCGGCTAGCAGATCTTGATCAGCTCTAAGTTGTTGCTGCTTTTTCTTGAGGCTGTTCGTCGTGGCCATAAGCCTGCGTTTAAAATGCTCTTGTTCGACGGAATTCTCAGGCACGACGAATTCATTGTCGTCGAGGCTTGCCTCGTTTCCGGAGGGAGGCATATATTCCTCTACATCTTCTTCTGCCGCTCTCTCATGAGGGCTGGCATCTCCGTCCTCCTGCGCTAGATCTTGCTGGAGTGGGTTATCTTCGGCACTGTCTGGTGTATTATTATCTCCGGTGCCGGAATCTTCATTCTTGCTGTGGCGGGATTTAGAGCGGTGCCGCTGACGCCGACGCTTGGGCTGTTTCTTGGAGGGGTAATCCTCCGCTGTTCCTTCGCCATTCCCGTCCTTTGGGATATCCACCATGTATATGTCGTATGATGAGGTGGCTTTCCAGTGCCCAGTGGTGCTGGTTCTTGGTCGTCTCCGGCATCATCGTCCATACCGTCGATGTCTTCGGAGTTGTAGTCTAGCATGTCGGTTAGATCGTTGACAGCAGCTACCAAGTGGGTGGTGGGTGGGCTTTGAATTTCTTCGTCGTCCACATCCCAACCGTCCTGACCGCAGTCCGGCCAGGAATCTCCTGATAACGAGAGATACTTTAGCGAACTCAAGATGTCGCCGAAAGGTGAGTGTTGAAAGATGTCCGCTGCGGTGAACTCCATGATCGGCACCCAATCGGATTCGATCGGAGGGGGCGCGGGAGGTTCGGAGTCCGGTGAGGAGTCCGGCACCTCGGAGTCACGAGCTTTATGTGGGACAAGGTTAGTGTTCGGCTCTATCGCTGTAGAGGTTGCAGCCCTCGAGGCGGTGTCTAGCCATTCATGCTCGATCTGCGCAGCCGGCTCCAAATTGAAGATTGGAGGGGTTAGAGTGCGGCCTCCAGGGTACTGTCCGGCTGCAGAGCTAAATCATGCTCGTCGTGACAGTGCGGCACGCTCGGCTGTGGCTCGAATCCATCGAGGATCAAGTCCCCGCGGATGTCAGCCGTGAAGTCCAAACTTCCAAATCTGACCTGACGGCCAGGGGCGTAGCTTTCGATCTGCTCCAGACGGCCAAGCGAATTGGCCCGCAGTGCAAAGCCACCGAATATGAAGATCTGTCCGGGGAGAAAGGTCTCACCCTGGACTGTGTCGTTGATGATGGTCGAAGAAGCCATCGAGCCTATCGGTGACGACACAGAGGAACTCTCAATGAAAGCCAATGTCGGTGTCAAAACCGGCGGATCTCGGGTAGGGGGTCCGAACTGTGCGTCTAGGCGGATGGTAACAGGAGACAAGGGACACGATGTTTTACCCAGGTTCGGGCCCTCTGGATGGAGGTAAAACCCTACGTCCTGCTTGATTAATATTGATGATGTGTGTTACAAGAGTAGATCTACCATGAGATCAAGGAGGCTAAACCCTAGAAGCTAGCCTATGGTATGATTGTTGTTCGTCCTATGGACTAAAGCCATCCGGTTTATATAGACACCGGAGAGGGCTAGGGTTACACAGAGTCGGTTACAATGGTAGGAGATCTACATATCTGTATCGCCAAGCTTGCCTCCCACGCCAAGGAAAGTCCCATCCGGACACGGGACAAAGTCTTCAATCTTGTATCTTCATAGTCTTGGAGTCCGGCCGATTACGGTAGTTCGGCGATCCGGACACCCCCTAGTCCGGAACTCCCTCAGGTGGGATGGTGGGAAAACAAAGGCAACTTGGGATAGATAAAACAAACACCATTGCGAAGAACTCAGAAATGATCTAGCAAATATTTAAAGGATAGGATTAACTTGGAGAGAAGCACACCAGTTGGAAAAGAATTGACATGAAAATCGCAATGATCCAGAAGGATTAGCATTCACATAGAAATATGAGAACACCGCTTAGGAAAGGTATGGAATCAACACTTGACTTGGAAGCAACTCAAATACAACAAATAAAACCAAACAAAGGATTTGGCTTGCAGAATAAGCCAGAACAAATACATAACCCCTCATACATTTTTTGAAAGGATAAACCTAGGTAACTACTTGAAGTACCACCTGAGAACTCCCGAAACTGGTTGGTTATGCAATCTAGTCCCACGGCTACACGGAGAAAAAATCATCACAAAACTCCTAGCAGAATTCTACGCTCTAATGTTCCGAATGCGTTCAACACATAATGAAGAAATCTTGGAAACTCGTATACCTCAGACCTTCTAACACACAACGATACTAGTCATGGAATATCATCCATGCTATCCCCTCTAGTACCGGGGATAAGTCATGACACTATTTTCCACCATGAAAACTTTTGGAGCATGTTGATGTTAGCATCCTCTGGTATTCCGGAACTGAGATGATAACAACTATGACGAAAACGCCTTGGAGCTCAACTCCCCGAGTCCAATCCATACAATCGGGAGGCACCAAGACAGAATTCCCGTCACATCGATATCGCAACGATTCCAACAATACCCGCATGATCATAAAAAAATTGAGTGAAAAAGGAGAAAATTAATGGAAACAAAAACACCTACATCACGATTCCTAAACAGAGCGATGAAGGGTATAAGGAGAAAAAAGAATTCCTAATCTCCGATATAACTATGATTCAAAATAGTTTTTTTCTAGACTCAACAATGGCAATGGTTTGATCAATCAAGGGGGCTCCTACAGTCGGTAAGGCTCTGATACCAACTTGTAACGCCCAAGATGTGACTCTGTCCCCATCACATGATGAATTCATGATTGGGGCACAATCGCATTTCGAGCCCATAGCAAGGTGGATGTCATTACAACATACCATGTATTGAGTAGATGACAATACAAGATAAAGGCTTACACTCGCCACAAGCTACAACATGAGTACAATAGTTCATCAATACATAGCAATCATCATCCAGAAGAGCAGGATCCGACTACGGATGAAATCAAACAAAAAAAGAGGAACGACATCCACCCTGGTAGCCCAAGCTCCCAACCCGGAACCTATCCATTGATCGAGGAAGAAGAATCATAAGAACTCCAAAACAAGCAAGCATCGCTCTCACATTAAAGCATCTCTTTACCTGTACCTGCTACTATTGTTGTAATAATCTGTGAGCCACTAGGACTCGGCAATCCTCTTACCATGGGTAACAAGACTAGCAAAGCTTAATGGGTATGGAATGGATACGTGGTTAGGTTGTAGCAAGCGACTAAGCATCGTATGGTGGCTGACTTACAAGTACAAGAATAAGGTGAGAAACTACGCAAACGGTCGTGAACTAGTAATGATCAATAAGTGATCCTGATCTACATACAAGTCCAACATAGCCCGATGATGTTCTCTTCTCGAACTCACTCGAAAAGAGATAGTCACGGTTACACACGTGGTTAGTGTATTTTATTTCAGATCTGGTGTCAAGTTCTCTACAACCGGATATTAAAAACTCCCATCTGCCACATAACCGCGTGTAGTGCTTTCGAAAGATTAAACCCTGTAAGGGTGTCCCAACTTAGTCCATCACAAACTCTCATGATCAACGAAGGAAAATCCTCCTCCCGGAACAACCCGATCAAGCTCGGAATCCCGGTTCCCAAGACATTTCGGCAATGGTAAAACAAAACCAGCAAGACCACCCGGTGCGTCGATACCCCGATAGGAGCCGCGTGTATCTCGTTCTCAGGACAACACAATCTATGCTAAGTGGACGATAGCCAAATACCTCGAGTTACCCCGAGGTGGCACCGCCGACTGCTATGTAGGTGGGCCAACACTCATGAGGAGCACTGGCCCGGGGGGTTAATTAAGACACCTTGGGGGCCGGCAGGTCCCTATGCAAGTTTCAGTTGTTATTAGGTGGCAAAACTAATGTTGGGTCTTGCTGGAAGAGTTTTATTCAAAGCGAACTGTCAAGGGGGCCCATAAACCCAACCATGTTAGGAACGCAAAATCAAGGAACATAACACCAGTATGACGGTAAGTAGGCGGCAAGAGTGGAACAAAACACCAGGCAAAAGGCCGAGCCGTCCACCATTTACCAAGTATATAGATGCATTAATTAAATAAGAGATATTGTGATATCGCAAGATATCCATGTCCCAACATCGAACAACCTGCAATTGCACCTGCAACTAGCAACTCTATAAGAGGGGCAGAGCAAAGCGGTAACATAACCAAACAACGATTTTCTAAGATGGTGAAAAAGGTTAGAGGTTAATATGGCAATTTGGGAGGCTTGATAAACAAGTGGTAGGTAGCGTGACATAGTAATAGCATCGAGACAACTAGCAAAGCAAAGATAGTAGTGAGATCCAAGGTGACGGTCATCTTTCCTGAAATCCCGCTAGGAAGAAGACCGAATCCATGAAGAAGACGAACGAGCGTAGATGAACCAAACGTAGTCGAACGAATCCTAACAATCCGCAATGTTACCAAAACTAAGAAGCAACACCGGAAAGAAGCAAACGACATGGTAAAGACACAAGCATACATATGGCATGATACACAATCACGTACGATGAATGTCCAGTTTAAATATGCATGGCATGGCAAAGTGCAACAAACAATACTACAAATTAAGTGGAGCTCAATATGCAGCGAGCAGCATATTGACGAAACACCACATCCAAATAATCCTATTTACTTAACTCTCGTTTATGCTACTCACCAATATTAAATGTTGTTAAACATGGCAAGAGGTGAAGAATAATAAAACTACCTATCTAGGCAATTTAAATGAGGCCGGAAACAACGAACATCAATTCCGGAAAATCCTGATACGTCTCCAACGTATCTATAATTTTTTATTGTTCCATGCTATTATATTACCCGTTTTGGATGTTTATGGGCTTTTACTTTACACTTTTATATCATTTTTGGGACTAACCTACTAATCGGAGGCCCAGCCCGAATTGCTGTTTTTTGCCTATTTCAGTGTTTCGAACAAAAGGAATATCAAACGGAGTCCAAACGCGATGAAACCTTCGGGAACGATCTTTTTGGAACAAATGCAAACCTGGAGACTTGGAGTGGAAGTCAAGCAACAAGCGAGGCGGCCACGAGGGTGCTCGGCGCACCCCCTATAGGTGGGCGCCCCCACCCTCGTGGGCCCCTCGAGTGTCCACCGACCTACTTCTTCCTCCTATATATACCCACGTACCATGTAACCATCGAGGAGCACCACAAAAACCTAATTCCACCACCGCAACCTTCTATATCCACGAGATCCCATCTTCGAGCCTTCGCCGGTGCTCCGCCGGAGGGGGAATCGACCACGGAGGGCCTCTACATCATCTCCAAGGCCCTTCCGATGAGTTATGAGTAGTTTACCACAGACCTTCGGGTCCAGAGTTATTAGCTAGATGGATTCTTCTCTCTCTTTGAATCTCAATACAAAGTTCTCCTCGATCTTCTTGGAGATCTATTCGGTGTAACTCTTTTTGTGATGTGTTTGTAGAGATACGATGAATTGTGGGTTTATGATCAAGTTTATCTATGAGAAATATTTGAATCTCCTCTGAATTCTTTTATGTGTGATTGAGTTATCTTTGCAAGTCTCTTTGAATTATCAGTTTGGTTTGGCCTACTAGATTGATCTTTCTTGCAATGAGAGAAGTGCTTAGCTTTTGGTTCAATCTTGCGGTGTCCTTTCCCAGTGAAAGCAGGGGCAGCAAGGCACATAATGTATTGTTGCCATTGAGGATAAAAAGATGGTTTTTATATCATATTGCATGAGTTTATCCCTCTACATCATGTCATCTTTCTTAATGCGTTACTCTGTTCTTTATGAACTTAATACTCTAGATGCATGCTGGATAGCGGTTGATGTGTCGAGTAATAGTAGTAGATGCAGGCAGGAGTTGATCTACTTGTCGCGGACGTGATGCCTATATACATGATCATACATAGATAATCTCATAATTATTCGCTTTTCTATCAATTGCTCGATAGTAATTTGTTCACCCACTGTAATACTTATGCTATCTTGAGAGAAGCCACTAGTGAAACCTATGGCCCCCGGGTCTATCTCTTATCATATAAGCTTTTAATCTACTTCCATTTGCATCTTTTCCAATCTATATCATAAAAATACCAAAAATATATTTATCTTGTCATATTATCTCTATCAGATCTCACTTTCGCAAGTGGCCATGAAAGGATTGACAACCCCTTTATTGCGTTGGTTGCGAGTTCTTGTTTGTTTGTGTAGGTGCGTGGGACTTTTGGGGAGCCTCCTACTGGATTGATACCTTGGTTCTCAAAAACTGAGGGAAATACTTACGATACTTTGTTGCATCACCCTTTCCTCTTCAAGGAAAACCAACGCAAGCTCAAGACATAGCAAGAAGGGTTTCTAGCGCCGTTGCCGGGGAGGTCTTCGCTCAAGTGAAGACATACCAAGTACCCATCACAAAATCATCTCCCTCGCATTACATTATTGCCATTTGCCTCTTGTTTTCCACTCCCCCGCTTCACCCTTGCCGTTTTATTCGCCCTCTCTTTCCCAATCTCCTCTCTCTTTCGCTTGCCTTTTTTGTGCTCGTCGCTATGGCTAGTCCTCCTATTATAGTTAATACTCCCGATCATGAAGTTCTCAATTTTAAACAAAGGGAGGGAGAAAATTTAAAAGATGCTTGGCATAGAATTTGCAATGCTCAAAATAGATCTACTAGGAAGCAATCCACTTCCGCTCTTCTTTGCAATTTTATGTAGGAATTACTCCTTGGAATAGATATATCCTTGATACCATTACTGGAGGGAATTTCTTGGGTAGCCATACTTTTGATGCTTATAATGCTATGTTAGATTTGTTTGGTCCACCCCCTCTTTTGGTTAATGGAACTGTTTTAACTTTGGAACATGTGATGCAAAGGCTTGAAATTATTGAAAATAAAGTTGCCACTATTGAGTTAGTTGAAAACTTGGATAAAAAGATCCACAACCAAATTACCTAATATGGATCTAGGGTTGGAGTTACCTTGAATTTTTTTAAAGAAAAAGAACCTATAGTTAATGAAAGCATAGATCTAGATTCTACAAGAATTGGTAAACTGGAGGATATCATCACCAACTTAGGGTCCGCCTTTTCATCTGTGAAAAATAACCCAACTCCTCCTACCAAAATTGCCAAGGTCATGTATGTTCCTAAAAATAAGGGTGAATCTTCTAGTAAAGGAAGTGCGGATCTCAAATCAATAAATGTTCATCCCAATTTTCTTGCTATCCTTAAGGAACCTTTTGCTACAAACGAACTTCTTGATTTCTTGCCTAGGAGCTTAATCATTGCTAAAACGAAAGAAACTCCTAAGGATTATAAGTGCTCTATTGAAGAATTGAGTGCCAAAGATGGTACTACTTAGATCTATCTTCGCTTTTATGCCTAGCTTGGGGCGTTAAACAATAGCGCTAGTTGGGAGGCAACCCAATTTTATTTTTGTTTTTTTGTTTTTGCTTCTATTTAGTAATAAATATTTCATCTAGCTTCTGTTTGGATGTGTTTTCATGTTTTAATTAGTGTTTGTGCCAAGTAGAACCTATAGGATAACCTACGGTGATAGTTATTTTGATTCTGCTGAAAAACAGAAACTTTACACGCACGAAAGTAATTTTAGTAATTCACAGAAATGTAGTTTTGCGTTTATTATTTTTGCTGTAGATAAATAGACAAATTTCCCAGGACTTCCTATTTTGGTAGGATTTTTAGAGTTCCAGAAGTATTCGATAGTTACAGATTACTACAGACTATTCTGTTTTTGACAGATTCTGTTTTTCGTGTGTTGTTTGCTTATTTTGATGCATCTATGGCTAGTATGTAGGGTATGAACCATAGATAAGTTGGAATACAGTAGGTTTAACACCAATATAAATAAAGAATGAGTTCATTACAGTACCTTATGTGGTGGTTCTTCTTTCTTGCACTAACGGAGCTTATGAGATTTCCTATTGAGTTTTGTGTTGTGAAGTTTTCAAGTTTTGGGTAAAGATTTGATGGACTATGGAATAAGGAGTAGCAAGAGCCAAGATTGGGGATGCCCATGGCACCCCAAGATATTCAAGGATAACCAAAAGCCTAAGCTTGGGGATGCCCCGGAAGGCATCCCCTCTTTCGTCTTCGTCTATCGGTAACTTTACTTGGAGCTACATTTTTATTCGCCACATGATATGTATTTTGCTTGGGGCGTCTTGTATGATATTAGTCTTTTCTTTTTAGTTTACCACAATCATCCTTGCTGTACACATATTTTGGGAGAAGCCCACTTGATTAGAATTTATTAGAATACGCTATGTGCTTCACTTATATCTTTTGAGCTAGATAGTTTTTGCTCTAGTGCTTCACTTATATCTTTTAGAGCACGGCGGTGGATTGATTTTGTAGAAATTGTTGATCTCTCATGATTCACTTATATTATCTTGAGAGTCTCTTAGAACATCATGGTATTTTCTATGGTTATAAAATTGGTCTTAGAATGATGGGCATCCATGTTGGCTATAATAAAAACTATCATAGAAATTGAATTGGATGCTATGATCAATTTGATACTTGATAATTGTTTTGAGATATAGAGGTGGTGATATTAGAGTCATGCTAGTTGGGTGATTATGAATTTAAAGAATACTTGTGTTGAAGTTTGTGATTCCCGTAGCATGCACGTATAGTGAACCGCTTTGTGATGAAGTTGGAGCGCAATTTTATTTATTGATTCTCTTCCTTATGAGTGGTGGTCGGGGATGAGCGATGGTCTTTTCCTACCAATCTATCACCCTAGGAGCATGTCCGTAGTACCTTGTTTTCAATGGATTGTAGATTTTTTTAATAAGTATATGAGTTCTTTATGACTAATGTTGAGTCCATGGATTATACGCACTCTCACCCTTCCACCATTGCTAGCTTCTCTTGTGCCGTGCAACTTTCGCCGGTACCATAAACCCACCATATACCTTCCACAAAACAGCCACCATACCTACCTATTATGGCATTTCCATAGCCATTCCGAGCTATATTGCCATGCAACTTTTCACCGTTCCGTTTATATGACACGCATCATCATTGTCATATTGCTCTTTGCATGATCATGTAGTTGACATCGTATTTGTGGCAAGGCCACCTTCATAATTTTCATACATGTCACTCTTGATTCATTGCATATCCCGGTACATCGCTTGAGGCATTCATATAGAGTCATATCTTGTTCTAAGTATCAAGTTGTAATCTTGAGTTGTAAGTAAATAAAAGTGTGATGATTTTCATTATTAGAGCATTGTCCCAGTGAGGAAAGGATGATGGAGACTATGATTCCCCCACAAATCGGGATGAGACTTCGGACTTAAAAAAAAGAAAGAGAAAGGCCAAATAAAAAAAAAGAGAAAGGCCAAATAAAAAAATGAGAGAAAAAGAGAGAAGGGACAATGCTACTATCCTTTTTTACCACACTTGTGCTTCAAAGTAGCACCATGATCTTCATGATAGAGAGTCTCCTATGTTGTCACTTTCATATGCTAGTGGGAATTTTTCATTATAGAACTTGGCTTGTATATTCCAATGATGGGCTTCCTCAAAATGCCCTAGGTCTTTGTGAGAAAGCGAGTTGGATGCACACCCACTTAGTTTGTTTTGTAGAGCTTCCATACATTTACAACTCTAGTGCATCAGTTGCATGGAAATCCCTACTCACTCACATTGATATATATTAATGGGCATCTCCATAGCCCGTTGATATGCCTAGTTGATGTGAGACTATCTTCTCCTTTTTTGTCTTCTCCACAACGACCATTCTATTCCACATATAGTGCTATGTCCATGGCTCACGCTCATGTATTGCGTGAAAGTTGAAAAAGTTTGAGATTACTAAAGTATGAAACAATTGCTTGGCTTGTCATCGGGGTTGTGCATGGTTAAATACTTTGTGTGATGAAGATAGAGCAACAGCCAGACTATATGATTTTGTAGGGATAACTTTCTTTAGCCATGTTATTTTGAGAAGACATGATTGCTTGATTTGTATGCTTGAAGTATTACTATTTCTTATGTCAATATGAACTTCTATTTTGAATCATTTGGATCCGAAAAATCATGCCACAATAAATAAAATTACATTGAGAATTATGCTAGGTAGCATTCCACATCAAAAATTCTGTTTTTATCATTTACCTACTCGAGGACGAGCAGGAATTAAGCTTGGGGATGCTTGATACGTCTCCAACGTATCTATAATTTTTTTATTGTTCCTTGCTATTATATTACCCGTTTTGGATGTTTATGGGCTTTACTTTACACTTTTATATCATTTTTGGGACTAACCTACTAACCGGAGGCCCAGACCGAATTGCTGTTTATTTTGCCTATTTCTGTGTTTCGAAGAAAAGGAATATCAAACGGAGTCCAAACGCGATGAAACCTTCAGGAACGATCTTTTTGGAACAAATGAAAACCTGGAGACTTGGAGTCGAAGTCAAGCAACACGCGAGGCGGCCACGAGGGTGCCCGGCACGCCCCCTACAGGTGGGCGCGCCCCCACCCTCGTGGGCCCCTCGAGCGTCCATCGACCTACTTCTTCCTCCTATATATACCCACGTGCCCTGAAACCATCGAGGAGCACCACGAAAACCTAATTCCACCACCGCAACCTTCTGTATCCGCGAGATCCCATCTTGGAGCCTTCGCCGGCGCTCCACCGGAGGGGGAATCGACCATGGAGGGCCTCTACATCATCTCCAAGGCCCTTCCAATGAGTTGTGAGTAGTTTACCACAGACCTTCAGGTCCAGAGTTATTAGCTAGATGGATTCTTCTCTCTCTTTGAATCTCAATACAAAGTTCTTCTCGATCTTCTTAGGGATTTATTCGATGTAACTCTTTTTGTGGTGTGTTTGTCGAAATCCTATGAATTGTGGGTTTATGATCAAGTTTATCTATGAGAAATATTTGAATCTCCTCTGAATTCTTTTATGTGTGAATAAGTTATCTTTGCAAGCTCTTCGAATTATCAGTTTGGTTTGGCCTACTAGATTGATCTTTCTTGCAATGGGCGAAGTGCTTAGCTTTGGGTTCAATCTTGCGGTGTCCTTTCCCAGTGACAGCAGGGGCAGCAAGGCACATATTTTATTGTTGCCATCGAGGATAAAAAGATGGGGTTTATATCGTATTTCATGAGTTTATCCCTCTACATCATGTCATCTTTCTTAATGCGTTACTCCGTTGCAGACTAAGGCATAGCCTAGTGGTGGGAAGGGGCTGATGCATTCCCACCCTCCCAGGTTCAAGGCATGGTACTTTCAATTTGGGTTAGTTGCACCAATTATACTATAGGGGGTTCCCTTATAGACTTTCTGTCAAAAAAATGTGTTACTTTGTTCTTTATGAACTTAATACTCTAGATGCATGCTGGATAGCGGGTGATGTGTGGAGTAATAGTAGTAGATACAGGCAGGAGTAGGTCTACTTGTCACGGACGTGATGCCTATATACATGATCATGCCTAGATAATCTCATAATTATTCACTTTTCTATCAATTGCTCGACAGTAATTTGTTCACCCACCGTAATACTTATGCTATCTTGAGAGAAGTCACTAGTGAAACCTATGGCCCCGGGGTCTATCTCTTATCTTATAAGCTTTCAATCTACTTTTATTTGCATATTTACTTTTCCAATCTATATCTTAAAAATACCAAAAATATATTTATCTTATCATATTATCTCGATCAGATCTCACTTTCGCAAGTGGCCGTGAAGGGATTGACAACCCCTTTATTGCGTTGGTTGCGAGTTCTCTTTTGTTTGTGTAGGTGCGTGAGACTTTTGGATAGCCTCCTACTGGATTGATACCTTGGTTCTCAAAAACTAAGGGAAATATTTACGCTACTTTGCTGCATCACACTTTCCTCTTCAAGGAAAACCAACGCAAGCTCAAGACGTAGAAAATCCCCATATGCATATTTCAAATTTTCTATTGTTCTGCCCTAACTCATATTGTAATGTTGTTAAACAGGAAAATAAAGTGCACCATTTTAATCTATGCATTTTTCTACCCCATTTACATTTAAAGTTTATTTAATTCCGAGCTAAGGTTATTTAAGTATGAAATAAACCATTGTAGAAAGTCATTTATACAAATTAATGGAAACAACAATATTAAACATTTTTAACATGGATGAAAGCAGCATATTATGAAACTAGATGAAATTCTAATCATTTTACATATATGACATATTTAAATGCGATGCACGGTTAATTAGTTATTAGCAATTCAAATGCATGGCAGTTTTCTGTAATTTTGTAGTTGAGTGGATAACTGTCAAATTCTCAGAGCTGGAAAAAAACTACACTGGCTGAATCTGCTGGCCCAACAGTGCATAGGGGGGTTTTCAGGTGGCTGCTCACATCAGGCCTCTTGGGACTGTTGGTGCTGGGCTGCGGCCCACGCACACACTCGTGCACGAGCGGGCGAGGTCGTCATGGGGGAGCTCCTATTGGGCACTACAGGCGCCAGAGGTCCTCCCTGGCGCCTACTACAACGCCTAGTTGGGCCGGCCCCAAAACGCATACAACATTGGAAATCATATATCGTAAAAAAGCCAGAAAAATAAAAGCTCTCTCCAGGTTTCGAACTTGCACAGTTGAACTAACGTACGTGTTCTGCTGACCACTCGACCTACCTGCCATTAGTGATAGATAACAACACCAATTGCATAATAACAATGTCGTCGTGCTATTTTATTGCACAGAACTGTACTGATGTATATTTTCTGAATTATTTGACCCAAAAAATCGTGAATTTGAAAAGGTTAATAGATTCGAAAAAAGTTCGCTAATTTTCAAGAAAAGTTCACCAACTTGAAAAACAATTCATCAAATTTGAAAATTGTTCGTGTATTGAAAAAAGTTCATTGAATTAGAAACAGTTCATCGATTTTAGAAAAAGTTCATCAAAATTGGAAAAAGTTCACGGATTTTCAAAAAAGTTCATTGAATTTGAAAGATAAATTCATGGATTATTGAAAAAAGTTCATTGAATGGTTAAAAAGGTTCACAAATTTTGAGAAAAGTTCATCGATTTGGATAAAAGTTCATGGAGTTTTGAAAAAAAAAGTTCATTCATTTTCAAAGAAAAAGTTCATCGATTAACAATCTTGCATTTTAGAAAAAGAAATAAATAGGAAAATAAAAAATAAAAGAAGAAAAAAAAATTAAAAAGTAAATGTGAACTGGAGAAAGAGTAAAAAGAAAGCAAGAACTTACCGTGCATAAGCTTGTTGTTGGCCGAGTGGTTGGCGCTGTGCGGTGGGAACGTGCAGGTCTTCGGTTCGATTCCTCACTGCACACTTTTTTTGCAGTTAAAGATATAAAGCAAAACGCTATCATGGGCCGGCCCATCTCACGATAGTGGGGTAGTTCGCTGCAGGCGCTCGTTTGCAAAAATACCTGTAACAAGCGCCTCTGGCACTAAATAGGAAACGCCATCGTGGGGAGCTGCAGGAGGTCAACGCGAGCAGTGGCTCACTATGAAGCACGAGCGGGCTGGCGCTGGACTTGGTGACGGGCAGCGGCGGCGGACCAAGGCGAAGCATGGGAGGTCCGGGACGGCGGGATCCGGCCAGGAACGGGCGACCTATCGGAGGCCGGCCGGACCTGGAGCGAACAGTGCCGTCTTGAGGCGCTTGATGGGGTTATGTACCTAGGCTAGGGTCATGGACCTAATCCAAGTAACTTACCCCAAGACATCCTTAGAAGAGGTCGCCTTCCAGTTGACCAACGAAGATTCACTCGACTGGCCTGAAGGACTCGACCACGAAGACTCACTCGACCACCAGGAGGTCAAGAGGCACTCTGCTCTGCAACGGCCTATAATCAAGTAGACTTTATGATAGTAAAGGCCTTTATGTGGGGCGTTACCAGTAACGCCCCAGACTTAACTCACCTTAAACCCTCTCCTACGTAGGCTGGCTGGGGTCCTGGCGCACTCTATATAAGCCACCCCCCTCCACAGGCAGAGGGGTTCGGCACCTTGTAGTTCATACACTCATAATCCACTCGACCGCCTCCGGGCTCCGAGACGTAGGGCTGTTACTTCTTCCGAGAAGGGCCTGAACTCGTACATCCTTTGTGCTTACAACCTCTCCATAGCTAGGACCTTGCCTCTCCATACCTACCCCCCACTCTACTGTCAGGCTTAGAACCACGACAGTTGGCGCCCACCTTGGGGCAGGTGTTTTAGCGATTTTGTGGAGAAGTTGCAATTCTTCCGAGTACTTTCATCATGGTGTCTGCTGGAGTTTTGGTAGAGGGTCAAGAGATCCGTCTCGGCACTCTCACCTTCATCGCCGACGACTCCGCATGGCTCCAGGAGGCTCCACTCGACGTAGACGCGCTCCCCGTCCGCGGTGCGACGCATTTTCGCGCATGTGTCCGCGGCGTTCTGCTGCGGCAACCGTCGACCCAGTATCGGTCGGCTCCTCCATCATCCACCCTCCCGGTCTCCCGCCAGCGCAAGCGCTCAGGCCGGTCGAGGCTTCAGCGATGGGTGAGTCACGCGGTGGCTCGCCAATCGGCCACTACCCAAGTTGCGGCAATCGAGCCCAACGAATCTCTCTACGGCTTGTTCGATCAGTCGACTGGCTCCGTAGGGACTGCATCCGAGTGTGGAAACAGTGATCCAGCGGCGGAAATCTTGATGGTCGACGGGCCCCACAGCCCTCCTGGCTTCGCCCGTGGTGGTGGAGCAGGTGACGGCGGCGACCCTGCACGAGGCTACGAAGAGTACCAGCCCGAGCCACTCGACTCTCTGCAAAGAGAAGAGCTTCGCCGCAGGAACGAGGATCCCCTGCGTATTCCCATCGCAGGAGAAACCCCCGAGGCTCGTGCCTTGGAGGAGGCACGTCTGGCCAATTTGGCCGAGCGCACTCGGCTGGAGAACCTTCAGCGAGCACTCAACGAGCGCGCGCGGCAACGAGTTCCCGACACCAGTCGACGTCAACTCTTCCCGCCGACTCAGGTATATCGAACCCCAATTCAGAATTTAGCAGCTACGACCCGTATAGCAGAGTCCATCCAACCCTCGTAGTCGGAAGCTGGCAGAGGTTTGCTGCAGATCAGGGATCTGCTCCGGGCAGCGGGAGATCAGAATTCAGCCGTGTCTCAGTCGCGCAACAGAATTCACAGTCGATCCGTCACTGTGAATACGGTTCAGTCGGCTCACAGCCCCAGATCGCCTCGGTGGCGCGAAGGGCGTGAGAATCGGCGAGATCAATATGGCGACAGACTCGACCAAGATGATAGGCGTCGAGTGCCCTATTCCCCTCCGAGGGGTGGGTCTTACGCTCCTCGGCAGCCAGATGATAGGCGTCAGTACAGTACAGGGCGTAGGGTTCCAGTTGACCCCAGAGAGCCAGGCTTCGACGCGCGATCCATTATCGTGCAAGGGTTGGTCGACCGGAACAGAGCCCATCGAGGCGCACTCGACAGAGATGTACCCACAAGCAGTCGAGTGCATGTTTCTGGTCCTGAATGTTTCAGCAGAGCTATCAGAGCCGCAGTTATTCCCCCCAATTTCAGGTTGGCAACAGGAGTCAGCAAGTTCACTGGTGAGTCTAAGCCTGAAACTTGGCTTGAAGACTACCGAGTGGCAGTTCAGATTGGTGGTGGGAACGACGAGGTGGCCATGAAGCATTTACCCCTCATGTTGGAAGGTTCTGCCAGGGCATGGTTGACTCAATTACCTCCTAGCAGCATTTACACTTGGGAAGATCTGTCCCGAGTGTTCGTCAGAACGTTTGAAGGGACTTGCAAGCGACCAGCTGGATTGACAGAGTTGCAAGTCTGCGTGCAGAAGGCTAATGAGACTCTCAGAGAGTATATTCAGAGGTGGATCACTTTGCACCACACTGTAGAAAATGTCTCTGATCATCAGGCAGTATGCGCCTTCAAAGACGGCGTCAAGAACAGAGAACTGAGTTTGAAATTTGGTCGAACCGGTGACATGACTTTGAGTCGGATGATGGAGATTGCTACCAAGTACGCCAATGGCGAAGAAGAAGACCGACTCCGAAGCGGCAAGCACAAGCCGAGTCAGTTGGAAAAGGGAAACACCAGTCGGAAACAGAAGCGGAAGGCTGAACCGGCAGCTCCTGGAGAGGCTTTGGCCGTGACTCAAGGAAAGTTTAAGGGGAAACCAAAAGGATCCTGGAACCCCAAGAAGGAGAAGGAGTCGGACAAGGCCGAAGACAAAGAGGACAGTGAGGGAGGATATCCGCATATCAACTCCACTCTGATGATCTTTGCAGATGTGGAAAGCAGAAGTCGACTGAAAGTGATTAACCGAGAGGTGAACATGGTTGCCCCAGCAAAGGCAAATTATCTGAAGTGGTCTCAAACACCCATCACATTCGACCAATCTGATCACCCGACTCATATTGCCACCCCTGGGAGGCAAGCTTTGGTGGTCGATCCAGTTGTCGAAGGCACTCGACTGACAAAGGTGCTGATGGATGGTGGAAGTGGGCTGAACTTGTTGTATGCTGACACGTTGAAAGGTATGGGCATTCCGATGTCCCGACTGAGCACTAGTAACATGAGCTTCCATGGAGTTATACCAGGGAAGAAGGCCGAGTCACTCGGCCAGATAGCTTTGGACGTGGTGTTTGGTGATTCGAAGCATTTTCGCAAAGAAAAGTTGACGTTTGAGGTCATGGATTTTCAAAGTGCATATCATGCCATTTTGGGGAGACCAGCCTATGCACGGTTCATGGCTCGACCATGTTACGTGTACCTCAAATTGAAGATGCCCGGTCCCAAAGGTGTGATCACTGTCACCGGTGATAGGAAAAAGGCAGAGGAGTGCTTTCAGAAGGGCTCCAAGATTGCCGATTCCCAAGTGACAGCGGTCGAGTTCGAAGAATACAAGCAAAACGCAGATCCGAGTGACTTGCTGCGATCCAAGAAGCCCGCCACAGAGTCTGCATTCCAGTCGTCCGGTGAGACGAAGCCTGTTCACATTCACCCGACCGACCCCGAAGCAGCTCCGACCCGCATCTCTACAACACTCGACCCAAAATAGGAAGAAGCGCTCATCCAGTTCCTCCGTGAGAACTGGGACATTTTTGCATGGAAGCCCGCTGACATGCCAGGTGTTCCCAGGGGACTGGCTGAGCATCGCCTAAGAGTCGACTCGTCTGCAAAACCAGTCAAAGAGCATCTTCGGCGGTCCGCCGTCCAGAAGAGAAAGGCCATTGGTGAAGAAGTGGCTCGACTGTTGGCGGCAGGATTTATCCGAGAGATATACCACTCCGAGTGGCTCGCTAATGTCGTCATGGTTCCTAAGAAGGACAAGTCGCTCCGAATGTGCATTGATTTCAAGCACATCAACCGGGCCTGCCCGAAAGATCACTTTCCTCTCCCTCGCATAGATCAAATTGTCGACTCGACCGCGGGATGCGAGAGGTTGTCTTTTTTAGATGCTTACTCCGGGTACCACCAGATCCGTCTGTACGGGCCCGATGAGGTAAAAACAGCTTTCATCACTCCATTCGGGTGCTTCTGCTATATCACCATGCCATTCGGCCTCAAGAATGCCGGAGCCACATTTATGCGAATGATTCAGAAGTGTCTACTCACTCAAATCAGTCGGAATGTGGAAGCTTATATGGATGATATTGTTGTCAAGTCACGAAAAGGTTCCGACCTGCTCGCTGACCTCGCCGAAACATTTGCCAACCTCAGAAGGTATGATATCAAGCTCAATCCATCAAAGTGCACATTTGGAGTTCCTGGTGGCAAGTTACTCGGTTTTCTCGTTTCCGAACGAGGAATCGACGCTAACCCAGAGAAGATTGGCACTATTCTCCGAATGAAACGCCCTGTGCGAGTGCACGATGTCTAGAAGCTTACTGGATGCTTGGCCGCATTAAGTCGATTCATCTCACGACTCGGTGAAAAGGCACTGCCTCTTTACCGACTGATGAAGAAGGCTGACAAGTTCGAGTGGACTCCAGAAGCTGATGCAGCGTTTGCCGAGCTAAAAGCTCTGCTCTCCACCCAGCCGGTGCTTGCTGCTCCAATCAGCAAAGAGCCTCTGTTGCTCTACATCGCAGCCACAGGACAAGTCGTCAGTACTGTGCTAACGGTCGAGCGGGAAGAAGAAGGAAAAGCTCTCAAAGTTCAGCGCCCAGTGTATTATTTGTCTGAAGTCTTGACTCCATCCAAGCAAAGATATCCTCATTATCAGAAGCTTGTGTATGGAATATACATGACCGCAAAGAAGGTTGCTCATTATTTCTCTGACCATTCCATTACAGTCGTCAGCGACGCTCCACTATCAGAGATTTTGCACAATAGAGATGCAACTGGTCGAGTGGCCAAATGGGCGATTGAACTTCTTCCCCTTGATATCAAGTTTGAGGCAAAGAAAGCCATTAAGTCCCAGGCGATAGCAGATTTCCTCGCCGAGTGGATTGAACAACAGCAGCCGACTGAAGTTCACTCGGAGCATTGGACCATGTTTTTTGATGGCTCTAAGATGTTGAATGGTTCCGGTGCTGGGGTTGTCCTGGTTTCCCCCAGAGGAGATAAGCTCAGATATGTGCTCCAGATTCACTTTGATTCCTCCAACAATGAGGCAGAATATGAGGCCCTCCTATATGGGTTGCGCATGGCCATTTCACTCGGCGTCCGTCGCCTAATGGTTTATGGCGACTCGGATTTAGTGGTCAACCAGGTGATGAAAGAATGGGACGTGAGAAGCCCAGCCATGACTGGATACTGCAGTGCAGTGAGGAAGCTGGAAAAGAAGTTCGAGGGGTTGGAGCTCCATCATATACCCCGACTGAAAAATCAAGCGGCTGATGATCTAGCAAAGATAGGTTCCAAGAGAGAAGCCATTCCGAGTGGTGTGTTCTTGGAGCATATACAAACTCCGTCAGTCAAAGAAGATCCTTTCACCGAAGAAACTCCGCAGCCCAAGAGCGCCACAGATCCGACTGAAGTTGAAATCCCAGCGGTGGTCGACTTGATCATGGAGGTGTTGATGGTCATTCCCGACTGGACGATTCCGTATGTCGCATATATCTTGAGGAAAGAGCTTCCGGAGGATGAGGAAGAGGCTCGACAGATCGTCCGTCGATCTAAGGCCTTTACCGTAATCAAAGGACAATTATACAGAGAAAGCGCGACTGGAGTTGGTCAGAAGTGCATAACACCAGAAGAAGGTCGACTCATCCTCAATGATATTCACTCGGGGACCTGCGGTCATCATGCATCTTCTCGGACCATCGTGGCCAAAGCATACCGAGCCGGATTTTACTGGCCCAAGGCGAATGAGATGGCAAAAGAGATAGTGGATAAGTGCGAGGGATGTCAGTTCTACTCGAATATGTCGCACAAGCCTGCGTCAGCTTTGAAGACCATCCCACTTGTCTGGCCTTTTGCAGTTTGGGGGCTGGACATGGTCGGTCCTTTGAGAACAGGACGAAGCGGTTTCACGCATGTACTGGTGGCAGTTGACAAGTTCACCAAATGGATCGAGGCTAAACGAATCAAGAGCCTTGACACCGGTACTGCTGTTAGCTTCATCAGGGAACTAATATTCAGATATGGAGTCCCGCACAGCATCATTACGGATAATGGGTCGAACTTTGACTCAGAGGAATTCAGAGCTTTCTGCAACTCCCAGGGCACACGGGTCGACTATGCTTCAATCGCCCATCCGCAGTCGAATGGACAAGCAGAACGAGCTAATGGACTGATTCTTAAGGGATTGAAGCCTCGACTGATGCGTGATCTCAAACACGCGGCTGGAGCTCGGGTCGATGAACTTCCCTCTGTACTCTGGGGACTGCGGACTACACCTAATCGGTCGACCGGAAGAACTCCATTCTTCTTGGTCTACGGAGCCGAAGCGGTCTTACCAAGTGATCTTCTGCATAATGCTCCCCGAGTCGAAATCTACAACGAAGCAGAAGCTGAACAAGCGCGGCAGGACGCAGTCGACCTTTTAGAGGAAGAAAGGGAGATGGCTCTGATCCGGTCGACCATCTACCAACAAGATCTGCGCCGTTTCCACGCCCGAAATGTGAGAGGTCGAGCCTTCCAGGAAGGAGATTTGGTTCTCCGAGTGGATCAGCACAAACCACACAAGCTTGCTCCTTCTTGGGAAGGCCCCTTCATAGTCACCAAGGTCCTCCACAATGGGGCGTACCGT
>NC_041393.1:338076099-338125550 GCF_002162155.2 Triticum dicoccoides
CAATCCCCTCACTCGGAGGCTTAGCTGCAGCCTCGTGCTCTCCTAAGTTATAAAAATCCTACCGAGTGAAGAGCAACCCTCTCACTCGGGGGCTTAGCTGCAGTCCAAGCACTCGCCTAAGTTGTAAAAATCCGACCGAGTGAAGAGCAACCCTCTCACTCGGGGGCTTAGCTGCAGTCCAAGCACTCGCCTAAGTTGTAAAAATCCTACCGAGTGAAGAGCAACCCTCTCACTCGGAGGCTTGGCTGCAGTCCAAGCACTCGCCTAAGTTGTAAAAATCCTACCGAGTGAAGAGCAACCCTCTCACTCGGAGGCTTAGCTGCAGTCCAAGCACTCGCCTAAGTTATAAAAATTCCACCGAGTGAAGAGCAACCCTCTCACTCGGGGGCTTAGCTGCAGCCATGTGCTCGCCTAAGTTATAAAAATCCTACCGAGTGGTAAGCCTGACTTCCACTCGGAGGTTTAGCCGCGGCCCAGTGCTCGCCTAAGTGGACCGCAGGATAAGTCGATTGCAATAAAGGCGCCTTTCTTTGAACCTGCAAAAGACATTTCGAGCCGAAGGCAATCGTATTCAAGCACCAAATTCAAGTTTGAATCGGCATCTAAAGGAACCGAAAGTGCTCAGGCATCAAGCCCGTTAAGGTTTGTCGGTTACAATTCCACTCGGCATACCGAGGCAAATTTAAAAGTATCGAGCCAGAAGAAGTTTTTTACCCCTCCTGTGGAGGGCTGGAAGGTGCAACGAATTCATCAAGGTCAACTCCGTCAGCGATCCGAGTGGCAGCTGCAAGGAAAGTTTCCATAAAGGATCTGAAGTCGTGCTTCTTGGTATTGGCCACCCGAAGGGCCGCCAGCTTCTCTTCTCGCGCATCTTTGCAGTGGACTCGGGCCAGACACAGAGCGACATCTGCACCACACCGAGCCGAGGACTTCTTCCACTCCTGCACTCGACCAGGGATTGTGTTCAAGCGGGCCATCAGCGACTCAAGGTCATTCTGAAGTGTCTCCTCAGGCCAGAGCGTCGAGTCGATGCGAGATGTGGCGGCCTTCAGCCTTGCGAGATAGTCCACGACAGCTGCAACACGAGACTCCAGTCGGAAAACATCCATGGCAACTTCGTCGTTCACCGGAGAATTGACGGGGTCGAGGTTTGGCTCCAGTCGGCTGGTTTCTTCTTCAAAGTTTTGACAAAATTCTGCAAGGATGATCACTAAGTCAAGGGGATAGTCGAAGGGAAAAAACCACAATTGGAAATATTTGCCAAACATGGAGGTTTACCTTCAAGCATAAGAAACAGCTTCTTGGCAAGGCCACTCAGGAAGGCCTCCAGTTCAGTTTTCTTCTCAGTCAATTTGTTGACTTGGTCGGTCAGGGCAGCTTTATCAGTTTTCAGTCGACTGACCTCTTTGTTGGCAATCCCAAGAGCAGCTTTCAGATTGGTATTGTCTTGTTCGAGCTTGGTGACTGAAGCTAACTTCTCGTCAGCAAGCTTGATCTTCTCAGCTAGCTCAAGGTCTTTCTTCTGCTGGGCTTCCCTTACCTTACCTGCAAGTTACAGCAAGATCCGATTTTGAAATAAGCAAGGGGAAAAGCAGTCGTCAGGGTCTCACCAAACATACCTTCAGTCTCCTCCTTTGCCTTTGTCAGCTTCTCCTGAACCAGCTTTAAGCTCAGCTCGACTTGAGTATGTTTTTGTTCCAGCTCCGAGTAGCGAGCCACAAGATCAAAGGAGTTCTGCGAAGAACCAATCGACTAAATGTCAAATATAATTCACTTCCGGGTGAAAAAGGGAAAAACACACGTTTCTAAGACTACAGCCAAATACACGTATTCGACCGTAGTCTCGGGGACTACACCCAGTGGGTGCACTCAGGTGTGCCCCCACTAACCCGATGAGGACAAAGTCGACCAGTCGACCTCAAAAAAAAAGAGCATTCTCTAAGACTGTGATCAACTGCAAGCAGTCGACCACAGTCTCGGGGACTACACCCAGTGGGTGCACTCAGCGTGCCCCCACCGGTTTGTGAAATCCAGTCGACCAGTCGACTGACAGAAAAATTGACATCATAAAGCCTAAGGCCGACTGCCAGCAGTCGACCTTAGCCTTGGGGACTACACCCAGTGGGTGCACTCAGCGTGCCCCCACCGGTTTATGAAATCCAGTCGACCAGTCGACTGGCAGAAAGATTGACATCATAAATCCTAAGGCCGACTGCCAACAGTCGACCTTAGCCTTGGGGACTACACCCAGCGGGTGCACTCAGCGTGCCCCCGCTAACACGGAGTTTATTCGACACACCCACTGGGTGACTACTATAAATTCCGGAAAAGAAAAGTTTTTGGTAGCATATCCAACAGAACAAACAGTGGTCGACTGACCTGGACATTGCTTTGGAGGGCAGAACTGGCGTCATAAGCTGCCTGGCTCGCATCCCGGATGGTCTTCAGCTGCTCCATCATGAGTCCCGCCTGGCGTATCGCTTCCTTCGCTGCGCCATCTTGGTCCTCAGGGACGTGGTGCATCGTGAAGAGGGAGGGCTGCTGAGCACTCGTCAGTGGATTTGCGAAGGACACCGTGTGTCGAGTGGTGTTCTCTCCCTCCACAGTCAGAGTCTCAGGCGCCGTCACATCCTGAGGCACCTTACTGGCGGATGCTTTCCGACTCCTCCTGCGCGTCAGTGGTTCTTCATCCTCGTCGTAGTCAGGGAGATTGATAACAGTGTTGGGTGGAGCTACGGAGAAGAATCAGGATCAGAGATCGCGAGTCAGTCGACTAAGAACGGTGTTAAGAATACAGTACCTGGGTTCGAGGTTGCTGCATCCTCCATCTCGTGGTCGTCAGCCCGAGCTGAGGTTTCAGAAGTAGCAGCACTGCAACTCCAAAGGATCAGTCGACTAACTTCAGCGTCGACCAGAGATAAAGTTCACACAAAATGAGAAGACTCAAACGACACAATTACCCTGATATGGTGGGGTTGGACACCTTCATCTTCGGAAGGAGCTTGGTCGGCTTTGGCGGAGCCCGCCTAGGCTGCTTCGGCGCCTTTTCAGTCGGCGCTGGAGAAGTGGTCCTAGGGCGCTTGGTCGACTGCGTCGCAACCCCCTTGCCACGTTCAGTCGAAGGGTCGTGGACGAGCTTCGACCGCCTTTCCGAGCGCGGTGGCACGACCTCCTCCTCTTCCTCCTCGTCTTCGGCATCATCATCATCGCCGTCGTCATCATCGTCGTCGTCGTCGTCCCCTGCAACGTCCGAGTCCCATTCCTCCTCGTCCTGGCTCTCGCCCCCACTCGCCTCACCCTCCTCAGTCGGAGTTTTTGCCCCATTGGGCATCGAGTATAGCTCGGTGAGGGCCTAGCAGATATCAAGACAATGATCAGTCGACCAGTCGGCAGAGTAGACAAAGATGAATGCGACAAGAATGCAGTGGAGAGCAGGGCTGTTGTGGTCGAGTGGAGGAATTCTCCTGGCTCCGCGTGGGTTGTCCTTGTTTCCGGTGACGGCTACCATCCATCTCTCCAGAGTGACATCGTCGACTGCTTCTGGATGGACTCTAGTCTCGTCTTCGGTCCCGCAGTACAACCACATGCAGTGGCTCCGGAACTGGAGAGGCTGGATGCGACGCCTGAGGAAAACTTCCAGGAGGTCCATGCCCGTCACTCCCTCCCGAACCAACTGCACCACGCGCTCCATCAACATCTTCACGTCAGCTTTCTCCTCCGGAATCAGCTTCAGAGGGGAAGGCTTGCTCACTCGGTCCATGGTGAACGGAGGGAGTCCACTCGACTGCCCTGGCGTCGACTGGACCTGGCAGTAGAACCAAGTCGACTGCCAGCCTCTGACGGACTCGGGAAAGGTCATGGGCGGGAAGGTGCTCTTATTCCTCACTTGAATCCCCAGGCCTCCGCACATTTGGACGACTCGGGTTCTCTCATCACCTGGGCTCGCCTTCTTCACGGACTGAGATCGACACGTGAATATGTGTTTGAACAAACCCCAGTGCGGTCGACAGCCCAAGAAACCCTCACACATGGATACGAATGCGGAAAGATAGGCAATGGAGTTTGGGGTAAAGTGGTGGAGCTGCGCTCCGAAGAAGTTCAAAAAGCCACGAAAGAAAACACTCGGCGGCAAGGAAAACCCACGATCCACATGGGTGGCCAAAAGCACACACTCACCCTCTTCTGGCTGAGGCTGCCACTCCTTCCCCGGAAGCCTCGCAGCTCCGTGGGGGATCAAGCCCTCATTGGCCATGTCGAGAATGTCATTCTCAGTGATGGTCGACTGGATCCAGTCTCCTTGGACCCAGCCTTTCGGCAGGCGGGATCTGGACGAGGATCCTCCGCGGCTGGTGGATCTCCCCTTCGCCTTCTCCGATGCCGACGCCTTCTTTGCACGCTCTAGCGCCGCCGTCTTCTCCTTGGCCATGGTCGCCGGCGAGATGCGCGAAGGGAAGTGGTGCGGGGACGAGAGCGAGCGCGCTGAGCAGGGAGGAAGGAAGCAGAGAGAGGGGGAGAACGCTAAGGCGCAACACAGAAATCCTCGCCGGGCACATTTATAAGGTCCCTTCCGAGTGGATGACAGGTGGACCCGGTCGATCTAATCATATCTGGAACAGTTATGCAGACGGGATACGTGGCGAAAAAGGCGGCGCGGAGATCGAGGCATCTATGCCCCGTCCCATCCGAACGCCGCGGTCCGCCCCGCTTCGCGCGCGCCCCCAAATTTCGCATCCCGCGGAATCCGTGAGCAACAAATCAGTCTGTCAGGAGCGGTGTTTCTGGCGATCCGTCGCTCGGAGATCGTCGAAGCCTGAAAGATCACTCGACGCAAAAACAGAATGGATCAAGTCGACTGAAGGCAAGTTGTTTCCTGTCGACGAAGGGATTCTTTGGTCCAGAACAGCGCACAACCGGAGCGCAAAGGTTAATCGGAAATGACATCGACTCCTTCTTCACTCGAAGCCTCAATCCATTCGGGGGCTAATGATGGGGTTATGTACCTAGGGTAGGGTCATGGACCTAATCCAAGTAACTTACCCCAAGACATCCTTAGAAGAGGTCGCCTTCCAGTCGACCAACGAAGATTCACTCGACTGGCCTGAAGGACTCGACCACGAAGACTCACTCGACCACCAGGAGGTCAAGAGGCACTCTGCTCTGCAACGGCCTGTAATCAAGTAGACTTTATGATAGTAAAGGCCTTTATGTGGGGCGTTACCAGTAACGCCCCAGACTTAACTCAGCTTAAACCCTCTCCTACGTGGGCTGGCTGGGGTCCTGGCGCACTCTATATAAGCCACCCCCCTCCACAGGCAGAGGGGTTCGGCACCTTGTAGTTCATACACTCATAATCCACTCGACCGCCTCCGGGCTCCGAGACGTAGGGCTGTTACTTCTTCCGAGAAGGGCCTGAACTCGTACATCCTTTGTGCTTACAACCTCTCCATAGCTAGGACCTTGCCTCTCCATACCTACCCCCCACTCTACTGTCAGGCTTAGAACCACGACAGCGCTGGCATGGGCAGAGCTCGGCGAGGCCATGGCATACGTTGCAGAGGAAGCGGGAGGCATTGATGTCGTTTCCCTCGTGGATGTAGGCAAGCGACGGTGCACACCTCGTCGGGCGTGGAGATTGGAGCTGGATCGAGGAATAAGAAGGCTCCGGGCGGCCATGGCGCTAGAGCTCCTATGACAGAGAGACAGAGAGAAACTGAGAGATGTGAGACAAGGAAGGACCAGAGGAAAACGGGAGCAAGGGGAGGTAGCAGAAGGAAAGATAGGGGCGCGGCGAAGCTGCTGGTCCGGCGGCTGGACTCCGGCGAGGCGCGCATGGATCGGGACGAGGAGGCTGCGGCCTCGGGTGTGGATGCAGGGGAGCGAGGAGGGCTGTCGGGATCTCTGGTTGGTAGGAATCGATGGGATTAGTTGAAAGGGGAGATCAAGCAGAGGAGTGGCGGCTGCGGGAAATTGAGGAGAAGGTGGAGGCTTGGTTGTGTGGGGTTGGACGATGAGGATCTAGGAGGATCCCGAGGAAGAGAGTGGCGGCACGGTGATGGGATGGATGGGACATCTCCCAAGATTTTAGGGTTTGGTTTGGTTATATAGCAAGTGGATTAGCTTAGGGGTGATACGTCCATTTTGCATCATGCTTTTATATCAATATTTATTGCATTATGGTATGTTATTACACGTTATGTCACAATACTTATGGCTATTCTCTCTTATTTTACAAGGATTAACATGAAGAGGGAGAATGCCGGCAGCTGAGGTTCTGGGCTGGAAAAGGAGCAAATATTGGAGACCTATTCTGCACAGCTCCAAAAGTCCTGAAACTCCATGGAAGTCATTTTTGGAATTAATGATAATTATTCAGTGGAAGAAATACCTGAGGGGGGCCAGCCACCGTCCACGAGGGTGGGGGGCGCGCCCCCTGCCTCGTGGGCCACCTGGCAGCCCTCCGATGCCCATCTTCTACTATATGAATCATTTTACCCTGGTAAAATCAGAAGCAAGCTTACGGGATGAAACTCCGCCGCCACGAGGCGGAACCAATCTAGGGCTCCGGCAGAGCTGGTCTGCCGGGGAAACTTCCCTCCAGGAGCGGGAAATCATCACCATCATCATCACCAACGATCCTCTCATTGGGAGGGGGTCAATCTCCATCAACATCTTCACCAGCACCATCTCCTCTCAAACCCTAGTTCATCTCTTGTATCCAATCTTTGTACTAAAACCTCAGATTGGTACTTGTGGGTTGCTAGTAGTGTTGATTACTCCTTGTAGTTGATGCTAGTTGTTTATCCGATGGAAGATCATATGTTCAGATCCTTAATGCATATTAATACCCAGTACAAAAAAATACACTTCTGTGATGATACGTGTTTGTCACAGTAGGTCGCGTTTTTTTGTCATGCATGTACATCCCTGACAAATTTATGACAGAATCAAGATAGTCATACTTGTGCTGTCGTAGAAGTGTTCCATGACATTACCAAAATTATCATCACGGAAGTGTCCACTTCCATGATGATAAATCGCGTGTCACAGAAGTGCTTTCGTCAAGAGTGACCGACACGTGGCATCCACCGTAACAGAACACCGTTAAGCTATCGGGTCAGGTTTTGGATCCGGTAACCCGTTAACAGCCCCGACCAATGGGGATTTTCCACGTGTAAAATCATCATTGGCTGGAGGAGACACGTGTCAGGTCTGCGCTGGCACAGGTGTCACTCCTCCAATGGGCAAGACGCGCCTATGATATGTTGACACGTGGACTGGCCCATCAAGTTTAAAAGGGCCGGCCCAACTAAAGGCCCACAAGATTTTGCGGACCATAATGGGCCGGCACAGCTAAAGGCCCACTAGATTTTGCGGACCATAATGGGCTAGCCCAGCTAACGACCCACAAGATTTTGCGGGCCATAATGGGCCGGCCCAGGTAAAGGCCCATAAGATTTTTGTTTGCCATAATGGGCCGGCCTAGGTAAAGGCCCACAAGATTCTTGCGGATCATAATGGGCTAGCCCGGCTAAAGGCCCATGAGATTTCGCCGACATTAACGGGCCGGCCCAGCTGTAGGCCCACAAGAATTTGAGGACCCTAGTAGGTCGGCCCATTAACTGGCTGCCATGTTTTGGGCCAAATGCCGGCCCATATTTGATCCGGTCCATTAATGGCCTGGCACGTTCCTGTCCTAATAGTGGCCCATATGAGATCTTGCCCGTTAAAAGCCTACCACGTTCTGGGCCAAATTACGGCCCAGATCAGGTACGTCCCTTTAAGAGGCTATGGGCTCAATTATGGCCCATATCAAATTCGGCCCGTCAACTGGACACTATGCTTTTGGGCCCACTTGCTAGAGGCCCACTTAGTAATTCGTCCTGACATTAGTTTTGGCCTCTTAAGGACCCGTTTAACATTTCGGCCCTATATTAATTTCGGCCTGTTAAATGCCTGTCATATAGTTGGGCCTAACTACGGCCCGATTTGCATCCGGCTTGCTCGCAGCCGATATCTGATTGGCCCAAACAAGGACCGGGACAATTTTGGCCTATTAAAAGCCCGTGATTTGATTCGCACAATCATGGGCCGGGGTTCATTTCGGGCTGCTACCGGCCCGTTAGCTGTTCGGCACATTTTAGACCCAACCTACATCGTGATTGCATGATGGCCCGATTATGTACCGTAATTTTACGGTTTCGCCGGTTTACTGCGAAGACAGGATAAATATACAGTAAAATAACTACAGCATCGTGAATAAGAAAAAACCCTAGACTATACAATAGAGAAATTACAACGTATTACATCCACTGGGCATCAAAGTTCGCCACTATGATAATAAAGCACAAGCAGACAGCAGATTACATACACTAGGCATCAAAGAGTCGGTCCTACGTTTTGTGTCACAGCACTATCGAACATGGTAAAGAAGAGCAAGCAGATTTTGGATAATAAAATGTTGGTTGCATAGTGCCCACACATGATGAACCAGAGCGCATTAAGAATGCAACTCCCAGCTGTCTCTCGACCATTTCAGGCGGTTGGATGAAGATCCTACGTCTCCTAACCCTTCTTCTTCCTCGTCTCTGATTCTTCCCATACAGAACACCGCACGGGCCGCCGGCCGGACCACCGGCCCCCACCGCCTGTTCCTCCGCCACCCTCACCCCCCACCCGCGTCGAGTTTTCTTCGTTCGACGAGGCCCCACAACCACCCGAGCCCCTTGGATCGCACCGGCGAACTCTGGCGAGCTCTGAAAAATCGACTGACCCAATTTTGAAATTTAGTCTACTGTGATTTAACTAGTGTGGAATATAAAAGGGGAAAACCATAAGCAATGGGAGTATAGTGTTGAGCATGCCATGGTGGATTTGAAGGTGCAAACCGTACAAAGGCAACTTCACAACCAAGACAAGAAATCAGAGTAAAGCAGTGGCGATCTATTTTCTTGCTGCGATAAATAAGTTGAGCAGATACGAAAGAGTACCGCCTCTGGTGTGGCGCCATTTACGCATCTGGTGAGAATTTGACGATGCTGCGGTAATGATGGTTGTCGGCGGCGTGGAACCAGATCTAGGAGGGTAGACGGTGGCGGCGGGGCGTGGTGGACGAGACGGTCATAGGAGCGGCGCTGGCAAGGTGGACGACGGCGGGGATGAAGCGAGAGGGCGGGATGCAAGGATCCCGATCCGAAGGCGTGGATGAGAGAGGTCGATCTCTTATAATGGATGGCGGCGTCGGGGTATCAGCTCTGGCATGGTGGAGGAGGACGGCGGTGGATGGGGTGGCGGACGGCGGCGGACGGAGGAGGGTGGGGTGGAGAGGGTGTTTTGGCGCCCATGGAGTACGAATGGGGAAAAGGGAGGTAGAGAGGAAGGGGGAGAACCATGTATTCAGGGCGCGCTTGTCTCAAATGCGAGGAAATTTACAAACTTAGCCCCCGTTTCAAATTTCTACTACATCGCAGCAACATTAGTCGGTTGGGGATAGGACGGTAATCTCGCATACACCGAATATTTGCCGACGAGAGTGTGTTTTTGGCGCCCACCGTGTATGAATATGAATTGGGGAGGGAGTCGATTTCGGCCGAGGGCACACTGTGTTTTGGCGCCCACCGTGTATGAATCCGGGTGAGAGGAGGTTACGTCACGTTTGGGTGAAATTACAAACCTACCCCTATCGAAACCTATAGAAATCCAGCAGATAGGCTTTGCGCGGTAGGGATAGGCAGTAGTGATTTCCATCTCGCGGATTTTGGTTTCGGGCGGTTACTGCGACTTTCCCTGCTTCGTTCAAATTTTGCACAGTGCACGTTTACCGTGCCAACTCAATTCGAATCCCGTTTGTATTCTACTATTTATTTTGGGCGGGATCCATTTTCAATTGGAGTTACATTCTATATACATCATTTTATATATATATACTTTCAAAAGCACAACAAAGAATTCTGCTCCTTTATATGTATAATATGATTTACAAATACAACGATCTCGAAATCTTAAGGTTGAATTCGAAAAAATTTAACCAAATTATGTTCTACTAAAATGTATGGATCAGTAATATCTACATATTAAATAACATAGATGTGCGTGAGTTCATATGAGTATGCATGTTTGATAGATCAATTTTGGTTCGAGTATGGATTACATGTATCATCATCTCGAATTCAAATATTTGAATCCCTTTTTTGTTCACTGCTTTCACGCCCATCTCTCTCGCATGCATGCTCCTTCAGGTAGCCATCACTCTCTTTTCTCCAGCTCACCCACATGCTCACTTCATGTTTCTCCTATCCTCGCAAACATGGTCTCTCGATGTCTCCCTTGAGAAGTGGCACACTCTCCCTATCGTTATACATTACCCGGTTTTCATTATCTCTCACGTCTCTACTATTCTCTGGTATCACTCGGTAACTAAGCTTTCTTTTTCACCGCGACACACACAGTCTCCACTCGTCTTTCACTTTGTCTTTCTCTATATGGGATTCTCTCACACATCCTATATGCCTCTACATATCACTCATACCACTAAAATTACTCTCTCTCTCTCTCTCTCCTGTAGACACAACATTTGTTGCGGTCTCCTTTTCGTCTCCATCACAGACTGACACCGATCAGACAACCCCGACTACCGTCTCCTCTCTCACACACACATACACACACACACAACTCCTGCTTCCACTCCCCTTCCCGACTATCATCTCTCTCACACACACAAAACTCTCGCTTTCACACCCTGACTCGTATTTCTCTCACAAACATTTATCGACTAGCTAGCCTCTAGATAGGTTTATACACCCGCATACTCATGCTTCCACCATCGCATACATGTCTCTCTCCCGCTCCTTGTATCTATGTAGCTTTTTCTTCCCTTCTTGAGACACGCCCTCTCGATCATGCACACACACACTATCGCCTCATTTTAAGCTGATACCTATCGCACACACACTACTTGTGTCTTTGTCACACATGCACTCCGTCCTCCTCCACTCTCCCTCTCTCTCTCACACACACATGGGCTTTTTGCAACAACTAGCAAGATGACCATGCGTTGCACGGAACATCAAGATGCATTTGTATGAGTAATTTATCTTGTGGGGGAAAAGGATGAACGAGGGAAGACCTTATTTGCAAATGTGGAGAGGGGTGTGGATATCTTTTTGCAAAATTGCCATAGTTTCCTTCCTATCCGTCAGATATAGATCGGACGGCCTATATTGCAGGATGGCAGGCACACGATCATCACCGGTAATGCTTTTTATAAGAGTAGGGATAAAAAATAGAGTTGGTGATGATGGTGGGCCTGCCTCCTGCAATGTAGGTCATTCGATTTATATCTGACGGATAGGAAGGAAAATATGGCAATTTACCAACACTCTTCACCACATTTGCAGATAAGGCCTTCCCTCGTTCATCCTTTTCTCCCACAAGATTTTGATGTTCCGTGCAACGCACGGGCATCTTGCTAGTAAGAGTATAAATTAGACATATACCACTTCTCAAATCTTGAAACCAACAAGATGCCTCCCTTATCTCATCAAAACCGCCAAAGGAATATATTTTTAGTGAAACATAATATATTTTTAGTCATATACGTATTCGAAACTAGACTTTTTTTCTATCAAATCGGTGAATATGTATTAATCTACTTTGATCGTGTGGCAACGCATTGCCACATTGCTAATAGTTATTATAATTTTTTGGACACCTGACAAACGGTGGAGTACATATACAAAGAGAAGAGGTGCACGCACGCAGTCGGCCTCTCGCTGTCTTGCACATGAGTGTTACATAAAGGCGACGTTAACAAATAAACCCTAAAATCCTAGGTGCACGATTGCTACATTCGCGGGTACCGGGTACGTGGTGGAGCACCTTTGTAGGAGTTGATGGTCGGGACCACACGTGAACGACTTGGAGCACGGTGGCTCGCCAGTTGCCACAGATCGAGTAGCCACGTTTAAAATATCGTTTTTTTAGCGGGGTTAAGTGTTCCGATTTTAAATGGAACGCTATAAGTAGTAAGTAGTTTTTAGAACGATTGGTATGGAGCGAAAATGGAATTCATAGTACTACGTACCTCCTTGGCGTATGGTTGTATGGCATTATGTTACGAGATGTTGAACCTGGTAGTTCTAGGGCAAATACTATGGTTTAGATTTAGATGCTGGTTTTCAGTAATCGAAAGGGGAAACCCTTCTTTGATTGAAAAAACTACTACCTCCATTCTGGTTTACTAGTCCCCATTGTACTTTGGGTCAAAGTTTGTCCACGAATTTTACTTGTAAAATGTGAATGGAAAACGAGAATTTGTTATACCCAAACAAAAAAGGACTGGAGGGAGTGATTGCTCTGACACAGACGCGACCTCTCATAGCGCAGGCATTGAACCGGCGCGCCGGCCAAGAGAGCCGCACTCGCTGCAGGCCCGGCTGAGCATGCCTCCTCACCGTGTGCAACCAGCTTAAGACTGCCCCGCCTGCTTTCATTGAATCCGTGCGTGTGCCGGTAACACGTCCTTCCGTGAGCCGGCAGGCATTTTAGAACACAAAAAATGACTAAAATATAATTAATTTATGCATGGTCTTGACTTGTTGTGCTCGCACTGGTAGCAGGAACTAGTAGAGGTTTTTCTTTATTTATAAAACTCCTCACATTTTTTTGGCTTTGAAGTGAATCATGGTTGCGGACATTATGTATGAATGTGCAGATATCTGTGAACATGAGTTCGTGTTGGGGAACCTAGCAGAAATTCAAAATTTTCCTATGTGTCACCAAGATCTATCTATGGACAAACCAACAACGAGGGGAAGGAGAGTGCATCTACGTACCCTTGTAGATCGCTAAGCGGATGCGTTCAAGAGAACGGGGTTGAAGGAGTCGTACTCGTCGTGATCCAAATCACCGGAGATCCTAGTGCCGAACGGACGGCACCTCCGCGTTCAACACACGTACAGCCCGGTGTCGTCTCCCATGCCTTGATCCAGCAAGGAGAGAGGGAGAGGTTGAGGAAGACTCCGTCCAGCAGCAACACAACGGCGTGGTGGTGATGGAGGAGCGTGGCAATCCTGCAGGGCTTCGCCAAGCACCGCGGGAGAGGAGGAGGGAGAGAGGTAGGGCTGCGCCAGGGAGAGGTGAAACTCCTGTGTTGGCAGCCCCAAAACCCTCAAGTATATATAGGGGGAGAGGGAGGGTTGTGCCCCCACCTAGGGTTCCACCCCTAGGGGCGACGGCCAGCCCAAACCCATCTAGGGTGCGGCCAAGGGGGGGAAGAGAGGACACTTGCCCCCCAAGTTAGGTGGGTGCGCCCCCTCCCCCAAACCCTAGGCGCCTTGGGCCCTTGTGGGGGGGCGCACCAGCCCACCTGGGGCTGGTCCCCTCCCACACTTGGCCCATGCAGCCCTCCGGGGATGGTGGCCCCACTTGGTGGACCCCCGGGGCCCTCCCGATGGTCCCGGTACGTTACCGATAAAACCCAAAACTTTTCCGGTGACCAAAACAGGACTTCCCATATATAAATCTTTACCTCCGGACCATTTCGGAACTCCTCGTGACGTCTGTGATATCATCCGGGACTCCGAACAACATTTGGTAACCACATACAAACTTCCTTTATAACCCTAGCGTCATTGAACCTTAAGTGTGTAGACCCTACGGGTTCGGGAACCATGCAGACATGACCGACACGTTCTCCGGCCAATAACCAACAGCGGGATCTAGATACCCATGTTGTCTCCCACATGTTCCAAGATGATCTCATCGGATGAACCACGATGTCAAGGACTCAATCGATCCTGTATACAATTCCCTTTGTCCAGCGGTATAGTACTTGCCCGAGATTCGATCATCGGTATACCGATACCTTGTTCAATCTCGTTACCGGCAAGTCTCTTTACTCGTTCCGTAACACATCATCCCGTGATCAACCCCTTGGTCACATTGTGCACATTATGATGATGTCCTACCGAGTGGGCCCAGAGATACCTCTCCGTTTACCGGAGTGACAAATCCTAGTCTCGATTCGTGCCAACCCAACAGACACTTTCGGAGATACCTGTAGTGCACCTTTATAGCCACCCAGTTACGTTGTGACGTTTGGTAAACCCAAAGCATTCCTACGGTATCTGGGAGTTGCACAATCTCATGGTCTAAGGAAATGATACTTGACATTATAAAAGCTTTAGCATACGAACTACAATCTTTGTGCTAGGCTTAGGATTGGGTCTTGTCCATCACATCATTCTCCTAATGATGTGATCCCGTTATCAATGACATCCAATGTCCATGGTCAGGAAACCGTAACCATCTATTGATCAACGAGCTAGTCAATTAGAGGCTTACTAGGGACATGGTGTTGTCTATGTATCCACACATGTATCTGAGCTTCCTATCAATACAATTATAGCATGGATAATAAACGATTATCATGAACAACGAAATATAGTAATAATAACTAATTTATTATTGCCTCTAGGGCATATTTCCAACAGTCTCCCACTTGCACTAGAGTCAATAATCTAGTTCACATCGCCATGTGATTAACACTCACAGGTCACATCGTCATGTGACCAACACCCAAGAGTTTACTAGTGTCACTAAACTAGTTCACATCATCATGTGATTAAGACTCAATGAGTTCTCGGGTTTGATCATGTTTTTCTTGTAAGAGAGGTTTTAGTCAACGGGTCTGCAACATTCAGATCCGTATGTACTTCGCAAATCTCTAGGTCATATTGTAAATTCTGCTTCCACGCTCCACTTGGAGCTATTCCAAATGGTTGCTCCACTATATGTATCCGGTTTGCTACTCAGGGTCATTCGGATAGGTGTTAAAGCTTGCATCGACGTAACTCTTTACGTCGAACTCTTTATCACCTCCATAACCGAGAAACATATCCTTTTCCTCTAAGGATAATTTTGACCGCCATCTGGTGATCCACTCCTTGATCACCTTTGTACCCTCTTGCCAGACATGTGGCAAGGCATACACCAGGTGCGGTACTTAGCATAGCATACTACAGAGCCTACGTCTAAAGCATAGGGGACAACCTTCGTCCTTTCTCTCTTTTCTGCCGTGGTCAAGCTTTAAGTCTCAACTTCGTACCTTACTACTCAGGCAAGAACTCCTTCTTTGACTGATCCATCTTGAACACCTTCAAGATCATGTCAAGGTATGTGCTCATTTGAAAGTACTATTGAGCGGTTTTTGATCTATCCTCATAGATCTTGATGCTCAATGTTCAAGCAGCTTAATCCAGGTTTTCTATTGAAAAACACTTTTCAAATAACCCTATATGCTTTCCAGAAATTCTATATCATTTCTGATCAACAATATGTCAACAACATATACTCATCAGAAATTCTATAGTGCTCCCACTCACTTCTTCGGAAATACAAGTTTCTCAAAAAACTTTGATCATCTTATCAATGTGCATATTCCAACTCCGAGATGCTTACTCCAGTCCATGGAAGGATCGCTAGAGCTAGCTTACCTTTTAGCATCCTTAGGATCGACAAAACCTTTCTGATTGTATCACATACAACCTTTCCTTACGAAAACTGGTAAGGAAACTCGTTTTGACATCCATCTGCCAGATTTCATAAATGTAGCTAATGCTAACATGATTCCGACGGACTTTAAGCATCACTACGGATTAGAAAATCTCATCGTAGTCAACTCCTTGAACTTGTGAAAAACTCTTCGCCACAAGTCGAGCTTCATAGATGGTGACATTACCATCCACGTCTGTCTTCTTCTTAAATATCCATTTATCTCAATGGCTTGCCGATCATTGGGCAAGTCCACCAAAGTCCATGCTTTGTTCTGATACATGGATCCTATCTCGGATTTCATGGCTTCTAACCATTTGTCAGAATTTGGGCCCACCATCGCTTCTCCATAGCTCGTAGGTTCATTGTTGTCTAGCAACATGACCTTCAAGACAGGATTACTGTACCACTCTGAAGCAGTACGCATCCTTGTCACCCTACGAGGTACGTAGTGACTTGATCCGAAGTTTCATGTTCACTATCATAAGCTTCTACTTCAATTGGTGCAGGTGCCATAGGAACAACTTCCTGTGCCCTGTTGCACACTAGTTGTAGTGATGGTTCAATAACCATATCAAGTCTCCACCATCCTCCCACTCAACTTTTCGAGACAAACTTTTCCTCGAGAAAGGACCCGGTTTAAGAAACAATCCCTATTGCTTTCGGATCTGAATTAGGAGGTATACCCAATTGTTTGGGTGTCCTATGAAGATGCATTTTATCCGCTTTCGGTTCGAGCTTATCAACCTGAAACTTTTTCACATAAGCATCGCAGCCCCAAACTTTTAAGAAACGACAACTTAGGTTTCTCCAAACCATAGTTCAAATGGTGTCGTCTCAACGGAATTACGTGGTGCCCCATTAAAGTGATTGCGGTTGTCTCTAATGCCTAACCCATGAACGATAGTGGTAATTCGATAAGAGATATCATGGTATGCACCATATCCAATAGGGTGCAACTATGATGTTCGGACACACCATCACACTATGGTGTTCCAGGCGGTATTAATTGTGAAGCAATTTCCACAATGTCTTAATTGCGTGCCAAAGCTTGTAACTCAGATACTCATCTCTATGATCATATCATATACATTTTATCCTCTTGTCACAATGATCTTCAACTTCACTCTGAAATTACTTAAACCATTCAATAATTCAGACTTGTGTTTCATCAAGTAAATATACTCAACATCTGCTCGAATCATCTGTGAAGTAAGAACATATAACGATATTCACTGCATGCCTCAGCACTCATTGGACTGCACACATCAAAATGTGTTACTTCCAACAAGTTGCTATCTTGTTCCATCTTACTGAAAACGAGGCTTCTCAGTCATCTTGCCCATGTGGTATGATTTGCATATCTCAAGTGATTCAAAATCAAGTGAGTCCAAACGATCCATCTGCATGGAGTTTCTTCATGCGTATACACCAATAGACGCGGTTCGCATGTCTCAAACTTTTCAAAAACGAGTGAGTCCAAAGATCCATCAACATGGAGCTTCTTCATGCGTTTTATACCAATATGACTTACATGGCAGTGCCACAAGTAAGTGGTACTATCATTACTATCTTATATCTTTTGGCATGAAAATGTGTATCACTACGATCGAGATTCAATAAACCATTCGTATCAGGTGCAAGACCATTGAAGGTATTATTCAAATAAACAGAGTAACCATTATTCTCCTTAAATGAATAATCGTATTGCGATAGAAATAATCCAATCATGTCTATGCTCAACGCAAACACCAAATGACAATTATTCATGTTTAATACTAATCTTGATGGTAGAGGGAGCATGCGATGTTTGATCACATCAAACTTGGAAATACTTCCAACACATATCGTCAGCTCACCTTTAGCTAGTATCCATTTATTCCGTAGCTCTTTTATTTCGAGTTACTAACACTTAGCAACCGAACCGGTATCTAATACCCTGGTGCTACTAGGAGTACTAGTAAAGTACACATTAACATAATGTATATCCAATATACTTCTAGTGACCTTGCCAGCCTTCTCATCTACCAAGTATCTAGGGTAATTCCGCTCTAGTGACTATTCCCCTTATCACAGAAGCACTTAGTCTCGGGTTTGGGTTCAACCTTGGGTTTCTTCACTGGAGCAGCAGCTGATTTGCCATTTCATGAAGTATCCCTTCTTGCCCTTGCCCTTCTTGAAACTAGTGGTTTCACCAACCATCAACAATTGATGCTCCTTCTTGATTTCTATTTTCGCGGTGTCAAACATCGTGAATACCTCAAGGATCATCATATCTATCCCTGATATGTTATAGTTCATCACGAAGCTCTAGCAGCTTGGTGGCAATGACTTTGGAGAAACATCACTATCTCATCTGGAAGATCAACTCCCACTCGATTCAAGTGATTGTTGCATTCAGACAATCTGAGCACAAGCTCAACGATTGAGCTTTTCTCCCTTAGTTTGCAGGATAAGAAAATTGCCGGAGGTCTTATACCTCTTGACGTGGGCACGAGCCTGAAATCCCAATTTCAGCCCTCGAAAACATCTCATATGTTCCACAACGTTTCGAAAACGTCTTTGGTGCCTCAACTCTAAACCGTTTAAATGAACTATCACGTAGTTATCAAAACATGTATGTCCGATGTTCGCAACATCCACAAACGACGTTTGGGGTTCAACACACTGAGCGGTGCATTAAGGACATAAGCTTTCTACTGTCCGCATAATCGCTACTGTCAACTTTCAACTATATTTACTCTAGGAACATATCTAAATAGTGGAACTAAAGCACGAGCTTACGACATAATTTGCAAAGATCTTTTGACTATGTTCAGGATAATTAAGTTCATCTGATGAACTCCCACTCAGATAGACATCCCTCTAGTCATCTAAGTGATTACATGATCCGAGTCAACTCGGCCGTGTCCGATCATCACGTGAGACGGACTAGTCATCATCGGTGAACATCTTCATGTTGATCGTATCTACTATACGACTCATGCTCGACCTTTCGGTCTCTTGTGTTCCGAGGCCATGTCTATACATGCTAGGCTCGTCAAGTCAACCTAAGTGTTTCGCGTGTGTAAATCTGGCTTACACCCGTTGTATGTGAACATAAGAATCTATCACACCCGATCATCATGTGGTGCTTTGAAATGACAAACTTTTGCAACGGTGCACAGTTAGGGGGAACACTTTCTTGAAATTTTAATGAGGGATCATCTTACTACCGTCGTTCTAAGCAAATAAGATGCATAAACATGATAAACATCACATGCAATCAAAAAGTGACATGATATGGCCAATAGCATATTGCTCCTTTTGATCTCCATCTTCGGGGCTCCATGATCACCTTCGTCACCGGCATGACACCATGATCTCCATCATCATGATCTCCATCATCGTGTCTCCATGAAGTTGTCTCACCAACTTATTACTTCTACTACTATGGCTACCGGTTAGCAATAAAGTAAAGTAATTACATGGTGTTGTTCAATGACACGCAGGTCATACAATAAATAAAGACAACTCCTATGGCTCCTGCCGGTTGTCATACTCATCGACATGCAAGTCGTGATTCCTATTACAAGAACATGATCAATCTCATACATCACATATCATTCATCACATTCTTCTTGGCCATATCACATCACATAACATACCCTGCAAAAACAAGTTAGACGTCCTCTAATTGTTGTTTGCATGTTTTACATGGCTGCTATGGGTTTCTAGCAAGAACGTTTCTTACCTACGCAAAAACCACAACGTGATATGTCAATTGCTATTTACCCTTCATAAGGACCCTTTTCATCGAATCCGATCCAACTAAAGTGGGAGAGACTGGCACCCGCTAGCCACCTTATGCAACAAGTGCATGTCAATCGGTGGAACCTGTCTCACGTAAGAGTACGTGTAAGGTCGGTCCGGGCCTCTTCATCCCATGATGCCGCCGAATCAAGATTGGACTAGTAACGGTAAGAATATTGAACAGCATCAACGCCCACAACTACTTTGTGTTCTACTCGTGCAAAGAATCTACGTAATAGACCTAGTTCATGATGCCACTGTTGGGGAACGTAGCAGAAATTCAAAATTTTCCTATGTGTCACCAAGATCTATCTATGTAGAGACCAGCAACGAGGGGAAGGAGAGTGCATCTACATACCCTTGTAGATCGCTAAGCGGAAGCGTTCAAGAGAACGGGGTTGAAGGAGTCGTACTCGTCGTGATCCAAATCACCGGAGATCCTAGTGCCGAACGGACGGCACCACCGCGTTCAACACACGTACAACCCGGTGACATCTCACATGCCTTGATCCAGTAAGGAGAGAGGGAGAGGTTGAGGAAGACTCCGTCCAGCAGCAGCACAACGGCGTAGTGGTGATGGAGGAGCGTGGCAATCCTGCAGGGCTTCGCCAAGCACCGCGGGAGAGGAGGAGGGAGAGAGGTAGGGCTGCGCCAGGGAGAGGTGAAACTCCTGTGTTGGCAGCCCCAAAACCCTCAAGTATATATAGGGGGAGAGGGAGGGCTGCACCCCCACCTAGGGTTCCACCCCTAGGGGCGGCGGCCAGCCCAAACCCATCTAGGGTGCGGCCAAGGGGGGGAAGAGGGGAAACTTGCCCCCCAAGTTCGGTGGGTGCGCCCCTTCCCCCAAACCCTAGGCGCCTTGGGCCCTTGTGGGGGGGGGCGCACCAGCCCACCTGGGGCTGGTCCCCTCCCACACTGGGCCCATGCAGCCTTCCGGGGATGGTGGCCCCACTTGGTGGACCCCCGGGACCCTCCCGGTGGTCCCGGTACGTTACCGATAAAACCCGAAACTTTTCCGGTGACCAAAACAGGACTTCCCATATATAAATCTTTACCTCCGGACCATTCCGGAACTCCTCGTGGCGTCCGGGATCTCATCCGGGACTCCGAACAACATTCGGTAACCACATACAAACTTCCTTTATAACCCTAGCGTCATCGAACCTTAAGTGTGTAGACCCTACGGGTTCGGGAACGATGCAGACATGACCGAGACGTTCTCCGGCCAATAACCAACAGCGGGATCTGGATACCCATGTTGGCTCCCACATGTTCCACGATGATCTCATCGGATGAACCACGATGTCAAGGACTCAATCGATCCCGTATACATTTCCCTTTGTCTAGCAGTATAGTACTTGCCCGAGATTCGATCATCGGTATACCGATACCTTGTTCAATCTCGTTACCGGCAAGTCTCTTTACTCATTCCGTAACACATCATCCCATGATCAATCCCTGGTCACATTGTGCACATTATGATGATGTCCTACCGAGTGGGCCCAGAGATACCTCTCCGTTTACCGGAGTGACAAATCCCAGTCTCGATTCGTGCCAACCCAACAGACACTTTCGAAGATACCTGTAGTGCACCTTTATAGCCACCCAGTTACGTTGTGACGTTTGGTACACCAAAAGCATTCCTACGGTATTCGGGAATTGCACAATCTCATGGTCTAAGGAAATGATACTTGACATTATAAAAGCTTTAGCATACGAACTACGATCTTTGTGCTAGGCTTAAGATTGGGTCTTGTCCATCACATCATTCTCCTAATGATGTGATCCCGTTATCAACGACATCCAATGTCCATGGTCAGGAAACCCTAACCATCTATTGATCAGCGAGCTAGTGAATTAGAGGCTTACTAGGGACATGGTGTTGTCTATGTATCCACACATGTATCTGAGTTTCCTATCAATACAATTATAGCATGGATAATAAACGATTATCATGAACAAGAAAATATAGTAATAATAACTAATTTATTATTTCCTCTAGGGCATATTTCCAACAGTTCGATGTGGAAGTTGGACTTGGAATGTCGGGCTTGCGTGTGAACTATCCATGTCCAATGCTTTGTCAATTATTGTTTGGAAAGTAATTGCTGTTATTACATGACCCGAAAAAAACATTTTGTGCCACATCAGTAGATGCACAGACATCACAACAGGCATGCTGACTGGATAAACATTTGAACCTAGCTATTATGAAGGAAATTTTGTATTGACAACAGTTTTAGATTGCAGGAGACACCTAGCCTGCTCTGCCTCTGCTAGCTTATTTCTGGCTTCTTCCATCTCTTATTTGGCATGGCTGAAGAGAGCATCTGATTGCTCTTTTCGCTTCTTTAGGAACTCAGCTACATTCTCAAGGGCTGCTGCACACTTTCTTTCAGCCTTTACTAATGCCACGAGGACACGAACAGCTGATGACTCCACCTGGCTTGTGTGTAATCCAGCATCATCTGCGAATTTGCACCTTGTGTCTAATCCAGCATCATTAAGGAACTGGCACCTTGTGTGTAATCCAGCCTCATTTTGGAAACATGATCTCGAGGTTGACCATACTTCCCTCCTCGCAGGAACTGCATCCTGACATGAAGTTACTTCTTTTTTAGATCAATACTCAGAGAAACCTAGATCCATTTAGTAGAAGCCAGATAAACAGAACTTGGAGAAGTGAATTCAAAAGGAAAAGAAATATAAAAACAGACTACACGGTGAGAACACCCACTTCCTACATCAAGTTAAAAATGAAAGCATTAGGACGATTGGGACTCTTCTTATTACACATCGAAGAACACCACGCTTAAGAGAAACAGAAACTACAACATTTACACATAGAAGAACACGAGGCTAAACAAAAGTAATTGAAAGGGTGTTACTTACCAAACCTCGTTTTACAGGTTCGGTGCAGCTCCTCTTTAACTTGCCATGCTCCTTGAAGATGTCCCAAATATCCCGTGTTTGGTCTTCATTGCTCCTCTGCATGTTCACACTCGTGGTTTCAAAATCTCAACATGGCAAAAAAATACTACTAGTAATACTCGCGCATCTTGTGGGCAACATTAAAGCACTCGTCTGCCATGTTAGAGCATCTCCACAGAATCGCAACGCGCGGTGCTTTAAAAAAGCGTTTACAGTGCTGAGATCGAGAAGTAGATACTAGAGAGTAGAGGATAGTTCTCAGCATAGATAGATAAAAAAAGATAATTCAACTACTCCTCGTCGTCCGACTGCTCCTCGGTGATGTCCTCCTCCGACGTCTGACTGTAGGCGTGAAGATACCGATCGTCGTCGGATTCCCAGGGCGACGCTGCTCCTAGCCTCATGTTGAATTGAGCGCCCGCTTTTCGCCTACACTTGTCCTCGCGATAGGCGGCTCGCTCCGCCCTCCTCTTATCCCTCTCCGCCCTCCTTTGCGTGTAGAACTCGCGCTCGTTGATGATGTCCTGCGGGAAGTGTTGGCGCCACAGGGCAATGGCTTCCTCGTCCATCTCGGCGATGCCAAGACGGTGCTCCCGCCTCCGGTTGTCGCGACGATCCTCGTCGGTGCTAAGCCGCGGCAGAGGTGCACGCTCCTGCGCCCGCTCCCGCGTTGGCACATTGGGGAAGTTCAATGTTCTATGAGGCCACCGGAGGCGCCACGCCGCCATGTCGTACATGCGGGCGGCCTCGGTTGCGGTGTCGAAATTGCCGAGGCCGAGGCGCATCACGCGGAACCGGATCTCGGCGGAGAAGCCGCCGGAGGGGCGCGCGCGGACTCCGCGGTATCCCCAAGTTTCCCGGTGATGCGGCGGCATGGTGGTGCATCGGCGGTGAGGCGAAAAAGAGCGGGGAGAGAGCGGTGGCGAGGCACAGAGCGGTGGCAAGGCACAGAGCGGTTGGAGGGCATTGGATTTTATGAAGCGCACCGGACGCCGCGCGCCAAAACTAGCGCATGCTCGGCCGCTTTTTCCCGCGCGCGCGATCCTTTCCCGACGTCTCTGCTATCTCTAGTCTCTTCTCTATGATTATATTTATTTAATATTTAATATTTAATATTTATCTCTACTTCCTTTACTGTCTACTTTTTTTTCTCTATACTTTTTTTTCTTGCAATATAGGCCGTACGATTTATAACTGACAGATAGGAGGGAAACAAATGGGAATTTTGCAAAAAGACACCCATACCCATCTCCAGATTTGCAAATAAGGCTTTCCCTCGTTCATTCTTTTCTCCCACAAGATAAACTACTCATACAAATGCATCTTGATGCGTGCAACGCATGGGCATCTTGCTAGTTCTAAAACCCTTTCCATCATTTGCCACACTGCTGGTTGTAGATGAAAAACTTACCCAAGCAGAGCGCGATACAGGAGCGACGCACAATTACAGACTGATATTATGTTGGACAATGGAGGCTATAACTAATTACTTTTACGGGAACAATAGCACCCAGGAAAATTGAAGGGTAGGTATGAACAAAAATGGAACTGCACATGTACTGCTAAGTGATTCAATACACACATTACCAATCGAGGAGGAGAACGATGGTCGCGGCGGCCTTTGTGAGTCATGGTCGGCAACGGGAGTCAGTTCATTGTCCACGACGGTGGTACTTCTGCGCTTGGCGTCGGCTTTCGGGAAGCAGATCCGAGACCGTGGAAGACGATGCCAGGGAAGAGGCTCCGTCTACGATGATGACGGTGGATCGGCTCCAGTGCGGCATACGAGGTCGTCGATGAGGCAGATGCGCTGCGGTGGAAGAGTGCGCCGACATAAAGGGGAGGAGCACGATGGCTGCGGTGCCGTGGAGAAGTCTATTTTGCGGTGGGGATAGAAAATGGGGAGTATTCAGGTGTACTACTCTGGGTGCCGGGGTGGGGCTGGCTGGGTAGGGTGAACCTGAAGTTACGAAAACAGCCCCCTACCAAGCATCGTCCGTAGGCCTGTTCCGAAGGCTATGATGGTAACTTTCCACTGCTCGAATCAGGGTCGCGGGAGATTTTCCCGCCGACCTCAAAATTTTGTGACACTGGACTCCCCGTGTGGCGTGTTGAGTGATTCGGCTAAGCAACTAGCGAGTAGTAGTAGTAAACTCTGCATATTTGGTTTGACCGAAGTCAAACTTCCTAAAGTTTCACCAAGTTTATATAAAAATATAAACATTTACCATAACAAATATGTATGATGTGGAAGAACATTCAATAGTGAATCTAATGGTATTTATTTGTTATTGTATATGTTTATATTTTTTGTTATAAGCTTTCTGAGAGTTTACAAAACTTGACTTTGACCAATGCTAATACACGGACTTAAATAAAAACGGAGGGAGTACACATTTGTTTTCTTAGTTTGTAGTGAACTAATCATTTGTTGAAATTGTGAAATAAATATATTAGGCTATTGACTTTGAATGTAATGGTCTATACAATTCAATAGTTACAATCATTGTCGAATCCCAAGATGTATACAAGGTCTATAGTACTTCACAACATGCTCAAACTCACATAATCCCAGTCAAATGAGAATCTAAATGCATTTCATAGTTATTACTTTGTAGGATGCAACAAAAACAACCAAAACTCTATAGCAGCCATTATAGAAGCAACATTTTGACATATCCCATTGTGTGAATGAAACATGCAGAGAGAGCTTTTGAAGATGGAGCAGATAGGGAGGGAAGATTGTATGTATGTGGACGAGAGAGTAGGAAACAAACCTAACAAGACAGAGAGAGAGAGAGAAAGAGACAGAGAGATGAAGAAGTTAGGTCTGTGAGAAAGATGGAGACATGTAATATACGTGATTCTGTATATGTGGAAGGAGAAGAGACAACATGTTTGATGAGAGAGCTGAAAAAACATGGACGAGAGGGGAAAGATCTCATGGGTTGAGGGATTGGTAATTTTGTGCAAGAGAGAGAGAGAGGGCGGGGGAGGAGTCAGCCAGTCGTCGTCACATCACCCTGCTTCCAAATGACCCCGCATTCTCTAGCGCGGTGTGGTCGCCGTCTTTGATCTGCTCGATGCCCTCTTTGAAGATTGAGGTGTTGTGCATGTTGGGGTGCAAAGAAGAACAAGCGAGAGTGGTCGTCGTATAACCTTGGATGGGGATGAATTGTGTGCTCGGGGGAGTGTGTGTGTGTGTTGTGCTGTGTGTGTGTGTGTGTGTCAGATATTGAGCGAAAACAAACCTAAGGAGAGAAATGGGTATTCATGAAGAGATTGTGCGGGCCTTGAGGTGGGCAGGGGCCGAGTGAGGGTGTCAAAATGTGCGCGTTGATGCATATGTTGCATGCGATCGTGCGAGGGACCGACGAATCGAGAGAGATGGTTGTTGTGTTACGGATGCTCCTCTCTCTCTCTCACACACACACACACACACAAGTAAACTAGAAGACCGTTCTCTCATGTATACACAATGTATCGGCATCTGTCTATGTCTCACTCATGCATGATCATTTGGACATTCACACCTCTCTATGTCTGTATCACACGCACACCATCTCCTCATTGCCCTTCCACCACAACACACATATGGACACATACACACGTTCTCTCTCAGTCACACACACAAAATAAGTATTAAAAAAAACTAGGGCGCACCTAAAACGTCCAAATCCAAATAAACACAAACTGGAGCTAAATTCAAATATATGGAAATATTGCAGCGTCAAGAACTTTCCCAGGAAAAAAAAGTTGAGTAATATTCGAGGATTGTTTTCAGACACACAAAAAGGTTCGGTGGATGTCCTTCGAGCGCGACATGGTGATGCACCGTTCGATCGACCGCACGGCCGCGGTTCACGCGCTTGCATAGGATTCCGTATCGTGGCTGTGGTACTAACTTCAAAAAAAAGCGCTGCCTAAGTCCAATGTTTACATGTACTAGTACGGTTTTCTTTTAAGTTTGACCAACCTCATATAAAACTAAAGTTAGCTCCCATAGGCGCACTCATCAATATGCCGCCGCCACCGTTGCGCATACCGGCGCCGGCCTGCTCCGGCCAACAATTTCTCGCCCATCACCGCCGTCTCGCCGCCATCCCTGTGACATGAAGCCGAAGGCTTGCCCGCTCACGTCGTCTACAGTCCCTCCTTGCCATGCCGCCGCGCTGCCAAGCACGCGAGCAACTGGTGGAGCCGCGTCTATGCAAGCAGCATACAAAGAGGAGGACGAGCGCGTGCTCCAGCATGCCGGTGAGGAGGAACTAGCGTGTCATTGTCGTCTCCGCCCGCATGGAGGAGGCGTGCGGTGGAAGCCGATCGCGCGCGCGTTGAGCCCGTAAACCGGGTGCAGACGCAGAATCTACCTTTGAGACCTTGAATGCCACGTGGATCCTGCAATCTGAAGGAGCAATTTGGGTCAGTCGACTCATGTGAGCCGTTTGATGCAACATGGATGGCTACAAGGGCTTCTTCCACCTCTTCTGTCGTCTTCTTCCTTCGCTCCGTCGAACTTCTTTCACAAATCGACTGACCCAAATTATACTACTAGTACGAACGTATTAAGTACAGTAGGAACACGAAGGTACGAGCAGTAGTACCAACTACAAGAAGAACAGTAGTAAGACATAGTACTTGTACTACTCTATGTACTAAACAGTTCAAATAACGAGAAAGAACATAAATATAGTTCTGCTGGGGCCTCCGCACAACACACCCGTGAAAATAAACTAAGCAACTAGTCAGCTTGACACTACAGTAGAACCAGCATGAGCGACGGCACTGCCACCTATTCGGAGTCCGAGTCCACGTCCTTGACTTCGTCCTCGTGCCTCTTCTTCCTCCTCTTCGCCGACGCTTCTTTGCTTGAACCGGACACTGGGCTCTGCTTCTTCATCCAACCCATGTAGATATTTAAACAAAGGTAGGCATCCATTGCTGTGACAGGATGTGATCTTCATCTAATGTCTTCGACTCCCATGCATGATGAAACTCGTGATGAGGTTTCTTCAGTTTAGCGTACGAAGGATCAATCATGGTTGCTGCTAGGGTCAGCATTGAAGGTTAAGAGGAGGACACCATGCTTGCCTTCTGGAGATCGAAGGGCTGGCCTACAACGAGACCTATCCGACGCAGGACTTCTTTGTCGTTCTTAAAGCCTACAGTAACGAGTTTCACTCTTTTGTCCTTGAGGAAGTTCTTAAAATCCTAGCACTCAACGTCGGCATGGCATATGTGGTAGACCAAGCAAATGTTATGTACGCAAACCTGGATCATGGCAGGCTTCTTCCTCTCTTCGTCCTTTAGATCCTTCTCTTGTCCCAGGACTATGGTGTAGTCAACATCTAGCCCAGCGACCCACTCATCCGTTGAACTGTTGAACATGCGTAGGAAGCGAGCAAGCCATGCTTTCACCGTCGCGGATCCACGTGTGTAGATGACGATGAACTGATCGCCGGTGATGGCTCTAACATAGTACTCAGCGGCGACCATGGAGATTTGGGAGGCCATGGATTTTGGAGGAGGGTTAGGAGAAGTTGAACTGTTGTACCCCGCAAAAACTGGGAGCGAACTAATGTGAAAAGACGGGACGACTCGGAGCGAACTGTTGTGAGGTAGAAGACGGGGATGAGTACGCCATGCGAACGGCGTGGGGTTGCTGGCTTGCCCGGTGGATAAACGGTTGCAAGCCCCCAAAGAGTTCTCAAGAACTATGCGGGACCCACTAGATGTCATGTCTACTAGACCCATATCGTAGGCCTGACGGTATAGCTTCTGCCTGTTCGGACGCCATGTCGGCGCGTGGATGTAACTTCACTTAATTCCATCTACCATCGCGCCTCCCATGACCTTTGCCTCCCTCGCGCGGTCGCGCCCTTTGAGACTTCGACCGGCTATAAATGAGCAATTTTTTTGCCTACTCCGCATGCATGATACTCCCTCTGGTCCTATCTACTCCCGTCAACCGTTTGCAAAGTGTTTGACCAAATATATACTTTTTTTTGAACACCACCTTATATTAATTAACCAGCCACACCAGGACACTCATTAGATACAATATTCACCACACAGGGCGGTACGTTATTTACAAGAATACCATCTAATCTATTGTCAAAGCTATACTTAGCGATTAAGTGTGCCACCTTATTGGCCGAACGTCTAATCTTTGACAATTGAAGATTGTTGATCAACTTCGAGATGCTCTACGCTTTCATCTTCAGGTCACGCATAGCAGACTTGTCATAGTCCCCCGATGCAAGAGACACTACCACAAAAGCGCAATCAGTCTCTAAAATTACAGGATTATGAAGAGAAATACCTATGTAGAGACCGGCAATGCAAGCCCTAAAATTACAGGATTATCAAGATCGTAGCTGAGGTACAAGCTACTCGTCGAAGTCCACGAGAACACTAGTAAGACCGAAGTCTCCGCTGCAAAAACATAAATAAAGCAACATGAGTACAAAGGTACTCAGCAAGACTTACATCAGATCCTATCATACATGCATTTGTATCAAGAGGGTAATGTGGGGTTTAGTTGCAACAAGCCAACTTTGACTCTGTGGCTATCCTGTTCTATGACTACCAGAACTATTGAGATGATATGGCGCACACGAGTCCACTAATCACCACACAATACACTACTATGGATTCATCCCCGTCTCCCTACGAGAAGGCCATCCATAGCACTCACACTTGTCTTGAGCATTTTATAGTATCCACTTCAAGTTATCTATGTACCATGTAAGCATCCAAGAAGTCCATAACCGCGGACCCGGCTATTCGAATAGATCATGTTAACCCTGCAGGGGTGTACTTCTTCACACACGCTCTCGCCACTTACCGCCATATACACGTCATGTAACTTGGCAACCTTCAAGCGGAAGCCTGGCGAGGGTGTCGGCCACGACCTGACTAACCACACAAGACTCTAGTCTAGGTTTATCGCCTATTCGGGTTCCATCCATAAGGAGATCCGGCCGGGGTGTCGCTCATGGCCCCAAATGATGTGAGCAGGGTTCCCAAGCCCACCATCCGGGTGCCACTTGGTACACCGTGTCACTGTGCCTAGTCTGTCCCAAGCCCACCTGGTCGGGTGCCATTTGGTAGACTACTAACACTACCTACAAACACCAGAAACTAGTTGCAACTCCTGGACAGAGATCAAGTTGGTTAATAAGCCGAGAGGGGTCGAGTTACCGGAACCCAATGTGTGGTAGTATCGAGTCATTGGACGACATACACAGAACTCAGTTCTTAAGGACGGTTCTAGTGAGACAACCCACCATGTACTCCTACATGGCCTCTCACCGCTACCTTTACCAAATCGTGTTCACACACTTAACTCTCAGCACCAGAACATATCATAACACTCCTATTCATTCCCAACGAATCATACCTGACACAACTCTAAGCAATAGCAGGCATAGCATGGTAGGAACACAACATGGCTCAATCAACTCCTACACATGCTAGTGGGTTTCAACTATTTACTGTGGCAATGACAGGTCATGCAGAGGAATGGGTTCAACTACCGCAGCACAAAGTAGCAGATGAATTGTTGTTGTCCTAATGCAATAACTGAGAGCAGGAGCGAGAGAGTAGGATTGTATCGGAATGAACAAGGGGGTTTGCTTGCCTGGTAGATTAACAAGAGGAGGCACTGCTTCACAGACAGGTACTCTGGAACGGATTCCGGAGCAGGACCTATCGAGAAGGAACAGTGTCGCCAATCAAAACACAAGCATATGCAACAAAATGATGCATGAACATGGCATGAAGATGTGATGTTGTTTGAGCTAGTGCAACTAGTATTCAAAATGAATGAAGTCCATTTGAATCAAGGGTTCAAATGCAACTCCAAATTAAGCTCTTATAAATGCCATTTACATGTTTTCACTTATCAAGTAGGTATAAGTTGGTTTGTCATGCATGAAACTGGTACATATTGAAAGATTGCATTTTTCTGATAATTTTTCATATATAAATTATTTCAATCTGAGTTAGGGTTGAATTTCTATGATTTTTTGAAGTATGGCTAATTTTCGGGAATTTCCTGATTAGTTTAAATCCAGAAAATAAATAATTGCGTCAGCACTGCATCATGCTTGCGTCAGCAAGTCAACAGCACTGACTGGTCAAACCTGACGTGTGGGGTCCACACGTTAGTGACAGGGGTTAAACAGGGGGGTTAGTTTATGTTAATTAAAGATTAGGGGGCACTAGGGCCCACACGTCAGCGTCAGGGGTTAGGTTAGTTGGTGATTAGCTTAAGCTAATCACCTGACGGCGGGGTCCACCTGTCAGGCCGGCGAGGTCGTCGCCGGCGACCACGGGACACGGCGGTGTCCGCGTTACACGCCACGGGGACGGCGTCTGAGAGCACCGGGGCGTAGCCCGGGCTCTCGCGCATCTGGTTGAGCAGGTGGGAGGAGCTGGGGGGGCCGGAGCTCGCCGGAGCGAAGCTCACGGCGGCGGCCGGAGCACGGGCTCCGAGCGGGAGCGGGCTGTGGGGCACGTGGAGGCCACTCGAGGGGCTCTACGGCACCCTCGTGGCACCAGGAGCACGGTGACGAGCTCGGTTGTGGGCTGCGGTGGCCAGGGCGACGGCGGTGAGATGGACGGCTGCGAGAGGCTTCGGCCGTGGTGGGGAAAAGGGGATACGGCATGCGGGCGGCTAAAAGGAGAGAGGGGAACGGGGCAGGAGCTCACTGTGGTTCCGGTGGCGTCTTCAGCGGGCTCGGGGGAGGTCGGACGACGGCGTGGCGGCGAGGACGATCTCCAGCGGCCGGAGATGAAGACGACGGCGCCGAGGACGAAGCAGAGCTCTCCCGGGTTGCTTGGCTCGGTGAGGAGGGAGAGGGGGTCGCGGCGGAGCTCTCGAGCGCGTCGGGGAGGTGCGGCAGTGGTCGAGGGCGCGGCAGCAGTGGCCGGTGGCGGCGGTGGCGCTCGGCCGTGAGAGAGAGAGAGAGAGTGAGGGAGAGGAGAGGAGAGGACCAGGGGAGAGTGAGAGGGTCCGGGGGGCGCGTGGCGACGTGCGGGTCATCCAGAGCGATGAGGGGGAGGACAGGCAGGCAGGGAGGAGGTGGTGGCGCGGCTGCGGCATGCCGGCCACGCAGTTGCTCCTACTGGCAGGACCTTGAAGAAGCTCCTGTCAGTTGGGATGGGCAGCTGCTGGGCTGGCCACTTGGCCCGCCAGGTGGCTGCACAGGGAAGTAAGCCCAGGTAAGCTCCCCTTTTCCCATTTTCTTTTATTTTCTATTTTTCTGACATTTGATTTGATTTAATAATAATATTAAATCATTTTATTTACTTATGCCAATTTTTGTAGGAACTAGTGGTATTATTCCAGAGCTCCTCAACAAATGGCATAATTTTTGGACATATATTATATATATAACAAATATATATCCAATGCAAATAATTATGCATTAATTCCAAATGCCCAAAATAAATACTTATGAGCTCCTAAAAAGATTGGTTTGATTTTTATCTCTGTCCAATATTTTCAGAGAGCAACATGAGCATTTACTTGGACCTTTTTCGAGCAATTTTTATTTGGGTCATTTCCAGAAATGATTCTGAGGGTTTCACAAATCCCCATTTCAAATTTAAATGGAATTTAAACATGATGCACAAATGACTAGCTAGCCTAGGTCATACCAAAACTAGGGATGTGACAACTCGCCCCCACTTGAAAGAATCTCGTCTCGAGATTCAGGGGTCGACGAAAAGAAAGCAGGGTACTCCATTCGAAGACGATCTTCTCGCTCCCAAGTAGCTTCTCTCTCAGAATGATGAGAACACTGAACCTTGAGAAACTTGATGTTATGACGTCGAGTGACATGCTCTGCTTGATCAAGAATGCGAACCGGGTACTCTCGATATGTGAGGTTATCTTGGAGATCAAGTGTTTCGTGGTCCACTTGGCGGATAGGATCCGAGAAGCAACGCCTGAGTTGAGAGACGTGGAAGACATCATGGACTCGAGAAAGATGTGGGGGTAGTTCCAACTGGTAGGCAACCTCTCCTCGTTTAGCGAGAATGCGAAAAGGACCAATGTAACGAGGAGCCAACTTGCCCTTGATACCGAAGCGATGGGTACCCTTCAAAGGAGTGACCCGAAGGTAAGCTTTGTCTCCAATTTCATAAGTCATATCCTTATGATGACGATCATACTGGCTCTTTTGACGAGACTGGGCTGTTTTCAAATTCTCACGAATGATGCGAACTTGCTCTTCTGCCTCCTGGATCATGTCCGGTCCAAAGAATTGTCTTTCACCGGTTTCTGACCAGTTCAAAGGTGTTCGACATCTTCGTCCATAGAGAATCTCAAAAGGAGCTTTCTTGAGACTGGATTGATAGCTATTGTTATAAGAAAACTCGGTGAAAGGAAGACATTTCTCCCAATCCATACCGAATAAGATAACGCAAGCTCTAAGCATGTCTTCGAGAATTTGGTTGACCCTTTCCACCTGAGCACTCGACTGAGGGTGGAAAGCGGTACTGAAGGAAAGATGGGTTCCCATGGCAGTTTGGAAACTCTCCCAGAAATGAGAAGTGAAAAGACTACCACGGTCTGAATTGATCTCTAGTGGAACACCATGAAGTGAAACTATTCGAGAAATATATAAGTCAGCGAGCTGACTAGCGGTGATACTCTCTCAAACAGGTAGGAAGTGAGCCACTTTGGAGAGACGATCAATGACTACGAAGATAGCATTATTCCCTCTCTTGGTCCTGGGAAAGCCGATGATGAAGTCCATACCAACTTTATCCCATTTCCATTCAGGAATAGCTAAAGGCTGAAGGGTGCCAGCAGGTCTTTGATGCTCTGCCTTAACGCGACGACAAACGTCACAGTTGGCAATAAACTGAGCAATTTCTCTCTTCATCCTAGTCCACCAGAACCTCTGGCGTAGGTCCTGATACATCTTAGTACTACCGGGATGAATCATGAGAGGAGATTCATGAGCTTCATTAAGTATCAGTTGCCGAAGATGTTGCTTCTTGGGAACCACCAGGCGGTTCCCAAAGAAAACGACACCTCGATCATCTATAGAGAAACTTCCAGCAACACCTTTGGCAATGTTTCTCTTGATCCGGGTAATCCCCGTATCATGCTTCTGGGCTTCTATGATATGATCCACAAGAGTAGGTTTCGCCACCAAGGTAGAAAGGAATCCATGAGGAGCAATGTGAAGGTTAAGCTTACAGAATTCCTCATGGAGAAGTGGTTGGCCCTGCTGCAAACATGAGATTATTGCAATAGGATTTACGACTTAGCGCATCAGCCATGACATTAGCTTTGCCTGGGGTGTAGGTAATCCCTAGATCATAATCTGAGATCAACTCCAACCAACGTCTTTGTCTAAGATTCAGATCTGGTTGTGTGAAGATATACTTGAGACTCTGGTGATCGGTGTAGATCTCGCAACGTTTACCAAGAAGGTAATGTCGCCAGGTCTTGAGTGCATAGACTACGGCTGCAAGCTCTAGATCATGTGTAGGATAATTCTCCTCATGTGGATGCAACTTTCGAGATGCATAGGCAATCACATGACGATCCTGCATAAGAATGCAACCTAGTCCCTGTCATGAGGCGTCGCAGTAGATAACAAAGTCTTTAGTGAAATCCGGTGGCACAAGTTTGGGAGCAGAAGTCAGGCGCCTTTTCAGTTCCTGAAAACTGTACTCACACTGTGGGGACCACTCAAACTTTTTTTATCTTTCTTGAGAAGTTCTGTGAGGGGTTTGGCTACTTTGGAGAAGTTTTCAACAAAACGGCGGCAATAGCTGGCTAGACCAAGGAAACTCCCAACTTGTTTAACGGTTTCAGGTGGAGTCCAATCGAGAACGGCCTTAACTCTCTCGGGGTTGACCGCAATGCCCTTACCAGAGATTACGTGGCCTAGGTAGGTCACTTCTGGCAACCAAAATTCGCACTTGGAGAACTTGGCATAAAGGCGGTGCTCTCTGAGTTTTTCTAACACAAGTCTAAGATGTTCGGCATGCTCTTCCTCATTCTTCGAGTAAATAAGAATATCATCGAGGTAAACCACGACGAACTTATCTAAGTACTCCATGAAGATCGAGTTCATCAAGCGGGAGAATGTGGCTGGAGCGTTGGTTAGACCGAAGGACATGACGGTGTACTCGTACTGACCATAACGAGTGACAAAAGCTGTTTTAGGGATGTCCCCGTTTCTGATCTTGATTTGGTGGTAGCCTAACCTCAAATCCATCTTGGAGAAGATTGAGGATCCAGCGAGCTGATCATACAGGTCGTTGATCCTGGGGAGCGGATATTTGTTCTTTATCGTGACCAAATTAACGGGACGATAATCTACAACCATCCGGTCCGTACCATCCTTCTTCTTGACGAAGAGGACGGGGCAAGCCCAAGGAGAAGAACTAGGATGGATGAAACCCTTTTGCAAGGACTCATCAAGTTGTTTCTTAAGCTCGGCTAGTTCTAAGGGTGCCATCTTGTAAGGTCTCCTAGAAATTGGGGCGGTTCCTGGGATAAGATCTATGACGAACTCTACATCTCTGTCAGGTGGAACACCTGGTAGTTCCTCTGGAAAGACATCCGGAAAGTCACGGACTACCGGGATATCTTCAAGGTCTGGAAGAGGGCTGGCATTAAGAGAATAGAGTTGACGCCTTGCAACTCTAGTGGAGACAGTGACTATCTTGCCAGATGGGTGTGTAAGCTGAATGGACCTGGTGTAACAATCAATCTTGGCATAATGAGCTGTCATCCAGTCCATACCCAAGATGATGTTAATATCTGTAGACTTTAGGGCTATATGTGAGGCAAGGAATACAAGTCTGTCAACAAGGATTTCGTTACCATGGCTTACACTAGAGGTTTGCCATTTGGATCCAGGAGTTTGAATGACTAGTGGAGAGGGCATATCACAAAATGACATGTTGTGCAAGTTAGCATAGCTTTCAGAAATGAAGGAATGAGATGCTCCAGTATCGAACAGAACCGATGCTGGGTGACAGTTGACAAGGAGTGTACCAAGAACGACATCCGGATCATCATGAGCGTCTTTAGCTGAGACGTGATGCACACGTCCACGTTCAGTGGGAGCTGACTTGACACTGATCATCTTGCATGGTGGCTTAACACAGGCAACGGACTTCTCGGGCTGGGGTGGAGCATAACTAGTCTGAGAGTAGTCACATGCATAGTGTCCTGGCTTCCCGCATGTGAAGCAGGTCCCTGAAGTTGGACGTGGACCCGCACTGACAAGCGGTTTACCAGTAGGCCTGGTTGGAACATACGACTGAACTAGGGGAGGCACCACATAAGATGGCCTCGGTGTATAAGCGGAAGGAAGAGCGGAGTTTGGAACCCAAATCCGGCGCTTCTGAGAACTAGAACTGGAGGAAGATCCCAAATCACGGGTGTGCTTACGAGACTCCTCGTAAGTGAGTTGAGTTGTATCTGCATTAATGGCCTTGTTCACCAGAGCTTGGAATGTATCACAATGATGCAGGTGGAGATCATGACGCAACTTGGGGTTGAGACCCTTCCGGAACCTAGCCTGCTTCTTGGCGTTCGTGGACACCTCTTCTGAAGCATAGCGGGCAAGGTTCTCAAACTCTCTACTGTAGGCATCAACAGCCATCTTACCCTGGGTGAAACTACAGAACTCTTCTCTCTTGCGATCGATGAGGGCTTCAGGAATGTGATGCTCGCAAAAAGCCTCAATGAAATCCCTCCAAGTAGGAATCTGACCAGCTGGAAGCATAGCCTCATAGTTCTGCCACCAAAGACTAGCAGGACCTTCCAGGTGGTATGTGGCATAGGTGACCTTGTCATCTTCAGCTACGTTCGCGGAACGCAGCTTATGAGTGATGCTACGGAGCCAGTCATCTGCATCGAGTGGCTCAATGGAATGATGAAAGGTGGGTGGGTGCAAGCGAATGAAGTCATGAATGGTTACAGACCCTTTGAACTGATGTGCGGTGTTCTCCTCGATACGTGCCAACAAGCAGTTGGACTCACGCTTGTTCCTCTCCATTTCTAACATGAACTCTATCAACGAAGGCTGGTCGGGAGGATCATCATCCCTATCATCTCCGTGGTTCTGGCTACGAGCAACAGAACTTCACTTAGCTGATGACATCCTAAGAAACGAAACCAAGGACGGAATCAGCATCAACTATAGGCTATAGAATGTAGGACAAGGAAATTTAGTATCTCTCAAACTCCTAGGGCATTTCTGGCAGCATAACGGCAGTAACATGCTCAGAATGAGACATCCTGCTAAAACTAGAGTAGTACAACAACTCAACATCACCACTCAAGGTTCTGGGATAGTACTAAACAGACTACACCGGAAGTACTCGAAACTGGGATATGACTCTGATTAATCAATCCTATGGGACTACGGAGTAGTAACACATGATCCTGATAGACGGAAGAGAGAGCCTAGTTCCTTAACCCCGTAGGAAAGATAGGATGACTCAGATCAGAAGGCCATGAGGTATAAGGAGTAAAAAGAGCCTTACGTTCCTTCCCACAATCAATTCCCTTATATAACTAAAGAATTTCTAGACTCAACTTCGACCAGTTTGGCTTGGTAATCCTACAGGCAGTCAGGCTCTGATACCAAAGCTGTCAGGACCCCGATTCTATGCCACACCGATCTAGCATGTAACACCTCATATCACTTTGCGGCCTCACACACAGTATTCCCACGGCTGTCGCCTTACCATGCCCGGGACCGTTTGCGCCTTTTGGCACACATATATGATAGTGTCGCTAGCATCCATATGACAGAGAACCCGGGCTGACATGGCTAGTCGTGAACCCAAAGTGGCACTAACTTACAGGGACAGGCATACATGACCCAGCATCAAACGTGTCGGTCATCAGCGAGTGAATCCGGGCTGTAGCAACTAGGCTAGCAGGACTCCGGTAAGCCGGGCTGTAGCAGGCTAACAGGACTCCGGTAGACACCGCATGACATTTCCCCGAAGGGACAGACACATGCCGGCCAGCCTAAGTGTTCCGGAGCAGTAGCAAGCTACCAGGGCTTAGTGGAAGCACTAGGAGACATTTCCCGGTAAGAGAGGCTACTAAGGATAAACAACTAGATAGTCAGATCCCACACATAGCAATACACATTACATGTACGCATAACATGCAAGTATGTGTTGTACAACATGGCATCACAGCATAACTCAACAACTCATATAGATAAGGCTCAAAGAGCCATCATAACATTTATTGCAAACAGGGGTCACAGGACCCATCATACAGAGCATACAAGCAACAAGCGGAAACATTACATGTCTGAGTACAGACATCTACAAATGAAAAAGGCTAAAGAGCCTGACTATCTACAACGTCCGATCAAGATCGTAGCCGAGGTACAAGCTACTTGTCGAAGTCCACGAGAACACTAGTAAGACCGAAGTCTCCGCTGCAAAAACATAAATAAAGAAACATGAGTACAAAGGTACTCAGCAAGACTTACATCAAATCCTATCATACATGCATTTGTATCAAGAGGGTAATGTGGGGTTTAGTTGCAGCAAGCCAGCTTTGACTCTGTGGCTATCCTGTTCTACGACTACCAGAACTATTGAGGTGATATGGCGCACACGAGTCCACTAATCACCACACAATACACTACTATGGATTCATCCCCGTCTCCCTACGAGAAGGCCATCCATAGCACTCACACTTGTCTTGAGCATTTCATAGTATCCACTTCAAGTTATCTATGTACCATGTAAGCATCCAAGAAGTCCATAACCGCGGACCCGGCTATTCGAATAGATCATGTTAACCCTGCAGGGGTGTACTTCTTCACACACGCTCTCGCCACTTACTGCCATGTACACTTCATGTAACTCGGCAACCTTCAAGCGGAAGCCTGGCGAGGGTGTCGGCCACGACCTGACTAACCACACAAGACTCTAGTCCAGGTTTATCGCCTATTCGGGTTCCATCCGTAAGGAGATCCGGCCGGGGTGTCGCTCACGGCCCCAAACGATGTGAGCAGGGTTCCCAAGCCCACCATCCGGGTGCCACTTGGTACACCGTGCCACTGTGCCTAGTCTGTCCCAAGCCCACCTGGCCGGGTGCCACTTGGTAGACTACTAACACTACCTACAAACACCAGAAACTAGTTGCAACTCCTGGACAGAGATCAAGTTGGTTAATAAGCCGAGAGGGGTCGAGTTACCGGAACCCAATGTGTGGTAGTATCGAGTCATTGGACGACATACACAGAACTCAGTGCTTAAGGACGGCTCCAGTGAGACAACCCACCATGTACTCCTACATGGCCTCTCACCGCTACCTTTACCAAATCATGTTCACACACTTAACTCTCAGCACCAGAAAATATCATAACACTCCAATTCATTCCCAATGAATCAGACCTGACACAACTCTAAGCAATAGCAGGCATAGCATGGTAGGAACACAACATGGCTCAATCAACTCCTACACATGCTAGTGGGTTTCAACTATTTACTGTGGCAATGACAGGTCATGCAGAGGAATGGGTTCAACTACCGCAGCACAAAGTAGCAGATGAATCGTTGTTGTCCTAATGCAATAACTGAGATCAGGAGCAAGAGAGTAGGATTGTATCAGAATGAACAAGGGGGTTTGCTTGCCTGGTAGATCAACAAGAGGAGGCACTACTTCATAGAGAGGTACTCTGGGACGGACTCCGGAGCAGGACCTATCGAGAAGGAACAGTGTCGGCAATCAAAACACAAGCATACGCAAGAAAATGATGCATGAACATGGCATGAAGATGTGATGTTGTTTGAGCTAGTGCAACTAGTATTCAAAATGAATGAAGTCCATTTGAATCAAGGGTTCAAATGCAACTCCAAATTAAGCTCTTATAAATGCCATTTACATGTTTTCACTTATACAGTAGGTATAAGTTGATTTTTCATGCATGAAACTGGCACAGATGGAAAGATTGCATTTTTCTGATAATTTTTCATATATAAATTATTTCAATCTGAGTTACGGTTGAATTTATATGATTTTTTGAAGTTTGGCTAATTTTCTGGAATTTCCTGATTAATTTAAATCCAGAAAATAAATAATTGCGTCAGCACTGCATCATGCTTGTGTCAGCAAGTCAACAGCGCTGACTGGTCAAACCTGACGTGTGGGGTCCACACGTCAGTGACACGGGTTAAACAGGGGGTTAGTTTATCTTAATTAAAGATTAGGGGGCACTGGGGCCCACACGTCAGCGTCAGGGGTTAGGTTAGTTGGTGATTAGCTTAAGCTAATCACCTGACGGCGGGGTCCACCTGTCAGGCCGGCGAGGTCGTCGCCGGTGACCACGGGACACGGCGGTGTCCGTGTTACAGGCCACGGGGACGGCGTCTGAGAGCACCGGGGCGTAGCCCGGGCTCTCGCGCATCTGGTGGAGCAAGTGGGAGGAGCTGGGGGGCCGGAGCGAAGCCGGAGCGAAGCTCACGGCGGCGGCCGGAGCACGGGCTCCGAGCGGGAGCGGGCTGTGGGGCACGGGGAGGCCACTTGAGGGGCTCTGCGGTACACTCGTGGCACCAGGAGCACGGTGACGAGCTCGGTTGTGGGCTGCGGTGGCCAGGCGACGGTGGCGACATGGACGACGGTGAGAGGCTTCGGCCGTGGTGGGGAAAGGGGGCTACGGCAAGCGGGTGGCTAAACGGAGAGAGGGGAACGGGGCAGGAGCTCACTGTGGTTCCGGTGGCGTCTTCAGCGGGCTCGGGGGAGGTCGGACGGCGGCGTGGCGGCGAGGATGATCTCCGGCGGCCGGAGATGAAGACGACGGCACCGAGGACGAAGAAGAGCTCTCCCGGGTTGCTTGGCTCGGTGAGGAGGGAGAGGGGGTCGCGGTGGAGGTGTCGAGCGCGTCGGGGAGGTGCGGCAGTGGTCGAGGGCGCGGCAGCAGTGGCCGGTGGCGGCGGTGGTGCTCGGCCGTGAGAGAGAGAGAGAGCGAGGGAGAGGAGAGGAGAGGACCGGGGGAAAGTGAGAGGGTCCGGGGGGAGCATGGCGACGTGCGGGTCATCCAGAGCGACGAGGGGGAGGACAGGCAGGCAGGGAAGAGGTGGTGGCGCGGCTGCGGCATGCCGGCCACGCAGCTGCTCCTACTGGCAGGAGCTTGAAGAAGCTCTTGTCAGTTGGGCTGGGCCGCTGCTGGGCTGGCCACTTGGCCCGCCAGGTGGCTGCATAGGGAAGTAAGCCCAGGTAAGCTCCCTTTTTCCCATTTTCTTTTATTTTCTATTTTTCTGACATTTGTTTTGATTTAATAATAATATTAAATCATTTTATTTACTTATGCCAATTTTTGTAGGAACTAGTGGTATTATTCCAGAGCTCCTCAACAAATGGCATAACAAATATATATCCAATGCAAATAATTATGCATTAATTTCAAATGCCCAAAATAAATACTTATGAGCTCCTAAAAATATTGGTTTTATTTTTGTCTCTGTCCAATATTTTCAGAGAGCAACATGAGCATTTTCTTGGACCTTTTTGGAGCAATTTTTATTTGGGTCATTTCCAGAAATGATTCTGAGGGTTTCACAAATCCCCATTTCAAATTTAAATGGAATTTAAACATGATTCACAAATGACTAGCTAGCCTAGGTCATACCAGAACTAGGGATGTGACAGATGAAATGCGAAAAAGACAGAGGGATGTGTTGGTTGCTTGTCCATTTATTTTATCAGGCCATTTATTACTGGGAGTGGTTGGGTTTTGTGATATGACGGCTTTACTACCGCGCCACGAGTGGGGTGAGAGGTGAAACTCACATGCAGCGCCGCCCTCTACACTTGTACTACATCGGTCGTGGTTTATTAGTCCCCCATTGAATTTGACTAAAGATTTAACTGACAAAATGTTAGTGCATGTCAACAAAAACTATATCGTTGGATTCGTATTTGAACATAGTTTTGAATGATATAATTTTAGGTGACATGCATCAGTATTTATCGTACTATATATAATGTTAGTTCAATTTTTGGTCGTACTAATCTATAGTAGTAAGGTGCCCGTGCGTTGCACCGAAGAGTGAAATGCATTGATCGGGGAGTTGTTTATTTTGACAAAGGATGTGGGGTCATCTCATGTGTAACGGGTATCGATAGGTTTCTTCGGATATTATCTCATCTCTAGAGATCACAAACATCCGGGTGAAATAGATAAAAAGGTATCTTTTGCAAACAAAAGCGTTCAACTGTTCAACCTGCATCCAAAACTTGTGAAGAAATAACACTTATTGTGCTTTGAAAGAAATGATCTTTAAGAATTAATTTTTGAGTATCGATTGTTATACATGTTGGCTACAGATGACATGGCACTTTCTTATAGTCAACAGTTGGCTATACTATTAAGTAATATTAACCATGCCCTTATACACCTAGACGGAGGGATTAAATCAGGATGACTTGCAAGGGGGCAGAGGAGATGTAAGAAATGGTTCATCGTAAGTCTTTTAGGCTAGTCATAGTGGGGAGTAACTTAGACTAGTGTCATGCATATAACACTAGTCTTTGTTACTACCTTCATAGTACAAAGTAACATACAAGTAGTATCATAGATGATAGCATTTATTACATTATACACTCATTTTGCTTTGGGTTGTGTTATGTTACAGTAACATATTATGTTACTTCATACACATTTTTCCTCATTAACTCTATGCCACATAAGCAAACCTATCTTGAAATGCGCTATGTTACTTGCTAAGTTACTCCCACTATGACCAACCTCACCAGTACTGTAGTAAAAATTCATACATGGAAGATTCTAGACTAAACCATAAATGGATACACGTTTATTCATGCGCGATACTCCAGTAGAGCAAGATCATGCATCAAAGTCTCCACATGCTTAGACAGCGGATTACATTGAGCGGAGACTAATGATCAACATTTAACTTGATAATGTGTATTTTTTTAGAAGAACAGGGAGGCTCCTCCCCAGTTCCATTATCAAATGAAACCCAAAGTGTCTTACATCAGCTCACTGAGAGGAGCAGTTCAAAGGAAGGACTGCGGCGAAAGCCGCTCAAGTTTAACGACAAGCTTACAGAATCAAAAGCGGCAAAGACACGGGCCATAAGTGCCCACACACACACTATATGTTTTCTAAGTGCACTTGATAATGCGTATGTCCAGGTGAACCTCCTTGGAGTCCCCGTGCACCGAGTCGGCGGGTAAAGGATGGAATGGATGCCATGGGTTTTCCAAGTCCACATTGGCGGGATAGTCCCAGCTCCTCAGAGTCCAAGTCTGTCCGATGAGGCCGGTTTTGCCGCACGCGCCCGGAGGGGTAGTAACATTGACCACGCACCCGTACATCTGCCTCATGTCAGTGTTAGCGTCAGCTGCGACGCCCCTGACGCACATTACAGAGACGGGGCAACGGCCTGCGCGGGCCTCGCCGGTGCCCATGATCAAGAGGAAGACGCTGCCATCCTCCTCCGAGACTAGCAGGCGGCGGTGATCCTCCATCGACTCCGGCATGGTGAACCGGTAGCATGTGTCATACTTGATGTTCTCCGCCAAGGGCCAACAGTGACCGCTGCACGCATCCGTGAGGTGATGCACCATGTCCGCCGGCGAGCCACAAAACGGCATCGGGCACTCATAGCAGTGGACGAAGGGCTCCTTGGAGGCATCGACCAGGCCGTCCATGAAACGGGAGTGGCTGTAGGGGACGTTGCGCCAGTTGAATATGTGAGCAAGTTACTATGAGATTTAATCCGAATAAGCACAAAATAAATCATGACTACTATAACCTAGATGAAACTAATCATGTGGACTAGCATAGTAGTTGGATACAGAGTAGAAACATGAATTCTACCACGATTTTGAACAGGAAGGACAGAAACACATACGGTGCAACGGGAGGAGCCCCGTTGGCGTTGAGGTTGTCACCCATGTCGTTGAGGAAGAGGTTGCCGAGGTCGGGGAAGAAGTCGTCGTCGGTGAAGTCGTGGCTGCCAGCAATCGCGAGAGTGCGCTCCCTAGATTTCAACAGCGCCCGCCGAATGGAGCATAGGAGGGAGTGGCTGTAGGGGATGTTGCGGCCGCCGAATGGAGCGCAGGAGTAGCACACGAAGCAGTAGATGGTGTCCTTACTAGTACTCCCTAGTCTCTATCTATCTATATCTATAGGAGTATATATCTACTCTTATAGAAAACCGAGTTGGTGATGATGGTTTGCCTGCCATCTTGTAATATAGACCGTCCGATCTATATCCGACGGATATAAAGACAACTATGACAATTTTACAAAATATACCCGCACCTCTCTCCACATTTACAGATAAGGCCTTACCTCGTGCTCCTCCCTATGTCTCTATCTCTACAAGTACTTTTTTATAACAAATAAAATAGTGATGCACCGTCCGCTGCACGCCCAGCTGAACACGCCTCCTCGCCTCCATCATCACCAACTGAGTCTTTTAGAGGAGTAGGAGTAGAGAAAAACCCGAGTTGGTGATGATGGTGTGCCGTCCAATGCACGAGCATCTTGCTATTTTTTTTCATATAAGTCCAAACACCACATAGACACGGTTTTTGAGCACGGTTCGTAGTCGTTCCACAATCGGGCATCGAAGTTTGTAACTATTTTAGATTAGAATATACTACTCCTCTGGTGCTAGTAGTAGAACAGAGTCCTACTCTACTACTCTACTCTAGCAAGCTAGGGCATAGTACTGTAGTAGGTACTATAGCGAGTAACAGTACTGTGATCACTCAAGCAAGTTGTGTGGCATCGATATGACCCTATGCTACTGGTATGTGTCTCGTAAGTCAAGCGGCATGCTGTAGTCATCATCACCTATCCACTTCTCGCAGCACATATTCCCTTCTCCATCTTCTTCCGCACACAATCTCGTCCAAGCTTCCATCCCCGCTAAGGCGCCTCCCCCCATCGTCGGAAACCCAAGCAATAACAATGGCAGAACCGAGCAGCGTCCGCCGAAAGAGTGGCTAGAATTCGCTCCCCACAGAGGTAATCAAGCTCATTGTTTCGCGTGTGGACAATCTCAGTACCATGCCGCTCGTCGCGTGCTCGTCGGGGTTGTACCGTTTACTCAAAGCCCTCAGGCCGGAGCTTTTTAAGCCAGCTCCTTGCTTGCTGATGCCGCCTGATCTTCAGAAACGACATGTCATGCAGCATAACGATCGTAGGGTGGCAAGCATCAACCCCCTTCACTGCAGTCCGATCCCCGTCAGCCTCAGCTACATTAACGGTATGTACTGGGTCGGCATGAACACGTCTTGGATGGTGCTTGTCGACGGTCACGATAGCTGGATGCTCGTGGAGGTCTACACCCGGCGATTGATCCCCCTTCCTTTGATTAACACTGCACTGATTTGGCACCGCGGCCCAGAATACTCAGAATCTTACAATATCCAACATGATACCAAGTTTGATTTACTCAAGGTTGTAATCTGCCAAGTGCCCACAAGATCTGGGAATTATAAAGATTTCAGGCTAATTGCGTTCTTCAACCGCGGTCTCGCCTATCTGACAGGTCACTGCGGTAAGTGGATAAATCTGCATGTCCATCGCAGGATCATACATCCTCCATGGTTCTCTGATGCCATTGAACACAAGGGCTTCATTTACGCTGTCGACTCCTTCTATGGCTGGACGTATTGCTGGCCTACTCCAGTCATCGCTACAAACGGCTGTTACAACAGTATGTTACTTTCCTATGATATCATTATGGCCTGCTTATATTACTGTCAACATTTACTGAAAAAATATTCATGCTCATAACATGTTGTTCTTAAGATTGACTAAATTAAGAGCCCTTTTTTATTTGACTCCAACTTGATATGATGTTGTAGGCCGCCTGGTGTCCCTACCCTTCCTAATCCCAGAACCTTTCAAAGAAAAGCGGCATGGCAGTTGCAGGTGGTTCCTGGCTCGATCAGACAACGACGAAAGATTGATGATCGTTCGCACGTACCAGACGTGTTGTTTCGCGGAATACAATCACAGTCACTGCAAGGTCTTTGAGCAGGATCCCAGCTTCTCTGTGCCTTCAGAAATTTTTGACTGGAGGCTGGTAAGTAGCCTTGGTACGTGCTCTCTGTTTGTCGGACTGAATTATCCGATTAACCAGGAGATAACCGACGGCAAGGATCATGATGGCAGCGCGGTTTTGTTCATCAGGAAAAATTGTGTGTACACAATGTACCATGCGTCTCTGCATGCACCATACCCTGATATGTGCCGCCACGCTCTGCAGCCCAAAGTAGGAGAGAGGGTCGCAAGTATCAGACTTAGACCTGCTGGCTGGAGTTTCCCCCATCAGTCACCCATCTGGTTCAAGCCATCAGCCAATCTCCACAGCTTAATAAATAGTAACGTCTAACTGAGCCAGTTAGTTAGATGAGTACACTTGGTGTAGTAGGATCTTTATTTACTTTGATGCATACACTTGTTTTTTTGGTAGCCATTTTGTAATGATGGCTGATGTTTAGTTTGGAAGAGAGAGCTGCGTCTTCACTCTTCTGGCCTGCTTACTGCTGCTGTTGCTGCTGCTGCTGTTTTCAATGTACAATCAGTAGTATATTTCGTCTGTTGGTTGAATATAAATGTGTTGTTAGAATGACAAACACAATGTTTTGGAAGTCGTTGCACGGTTCGATCCTTTAGTGCCCCGTACCGTACGTAGCTCATACTATTTTTCGTACGGAACACATTTTCCACTTGTTGATAACATGCAACCCACTAATAAAGGCCCAATAGAGAAGCCCATAATTAACTGGAAGGGACGCTCTCACATGAATCCGGCCCAGGTACATGCTCATGGTCCCCTAAATATAAATAAGTAAATAAATAAATAAAGCTAAATGCTCATGCACCAATTCTTTAGGAAAATAGGTAGCCCAATATTTCTTTTTGAAGAATACCCAAGCTAGGCCTATTTGTTTTCTCCGAATTACTGGGCTGCAAATCTTTCAAGACGAGCAAATGGGATATTAGTTTTTTTTAATTTTGTTCTTCACTGATATCTTATACGTATTTCATTGGATTTAACATGACATAGTACTAACTTATTTTTAAATTTGTTTTAGTATGGCTATTAATTTTTGGATTAAGAATATTTCGCTCCGCAACAAAAATTTCCCACATATTTAGTTAATTTTTTGACCCTGGTACTGACCAGAAAATGGGCGGCAATTCTAAAAATGGAAAACGGGCTGCAATAAATTCCATATGAATTAGAAAATGAGTAAAAATTATAAAAATAATAGCAAATGGGTTGTACACGCCATAGATTTCGAGGCTGACTTGTTTACGCAAGGCTTTGTCAGTGAACACGCGATTCTAGCCGCCGTGCTTCTTCAATCTCTGATCTTCCTGCTCCCGCCGCCTAAACTAGTGCGGGCGGGACTGCCTGCTCCCTCCTCTTGTGGCCAGCTGTGATGTCGCGCAGGCTTCCCCGGCCCACCGTACTCCCTCCGCTGGCCTGGCCGCACGTAATCAACTGCCTCCTTATTACACACAAAAAAAATGATTCCTCCCACTGACATCTGGGGCACATCGGTTGGGAGGCTGACCTGTGGGCCTACTACGTTGACGCGTACGCAGGGCTTGTCAACTTAGTCAACAAGCGATTCTAGCAGCATTAACCGTTGGATTCGAATCGAACAGTCCCGCTGCTTCTTCAATCGCTGCTCTTCTTGCACCAGCCGCCCAAAGCAACGCCGGGGAGACCACCTGCTCCTGCCTCCAGTGGCCGGCTGTGCTGCCGTTGAGGCCTCATCGCCCCCTACTACTCACACCGCTAGCCAGGCCCTGCGGCGACGGCAGCCTCACACCGCAGCCGAACCAGTGAACCCTCGTACTCCTCTCCTCGTGGGCATTCACTGCCGCGTCTTCCCCGGCTCCGCGTCGTCCCCTTCCTATGCCTCGCCGTCGTCCATCGCCTTGGTGCTCTCGGCGTGGCGTGGTCAATGTGGTCAACGACATTCCATCGGGAGAGTATTGTACGTGTAGAGGCTGACAGTTGGGTCCATGGCCACAGCCCTGTTTTTTTGTGATTTGCCAAGTAAGTCGCTTTGTCAGGCCTGTTGGGCTGCAAATCTTTCAAGACGAGGAGAGCTTTCATTCGGCTGGCCGAGAAAATGGCCCATCGGTAATGAGAAATGGGTTGTACATTTTTAAAACACATCAAACCGGCAATTAGTTTCAAATATCTTTTTTTCATTTCGAGATTTTAAATTACATTAATTTTTATGCGTGGAGAATTTGTTGGATTTTATATTGATATACATTTATTTTTAAAATCAGTTTGAATGTGAGTCGAAATTTCGGGATTAAAAACAGTTCGGACCGCACCGAAATATGCAAAATTTCATATAAGTTTTTAACCGTGGCCACAATATGGGCTGTAATGCTAACAAAAAGAATATGGGATCCAAAAAACCTTAAGAATTAGCAAATGGGCTGTAAATTATTAAAAATAATGGCAGATGGGATGTATGATGTTTTCCACAGATTTGAGGCTTTCCTAAAGAAAAGGTTGATGCACAACCAGTGACTATTCGATGGCCATCCAACGGCCGTCGTGCTTCTTCAATCTCTGCTCTTCCTGCTCCAGCCGCTCAAACAAGCGCTGGCGGGACTGCCTGCTCCCTCCTCCCCGCGGCCGGCTCTGACAGCTCGAACCCACCAGCTATATCTTCGTACACAAGGAAGTGCCTCCTTATTACGCACAAAAAAAAGAATACTCCCCCTGTTAGCTGGGACCCAGTATAGTGGCAGGCTGACTTGTGGGCCTAATAAGTTGACGGGGACGGAGGGCTTTGTCAACTTAGTCAATATGCACGATTCTAGCTCCAGTGACCGTATGATGTCCATCCAACGGCCGTAGTGCTTCTTCAACCTCTGGTCTTTTTGCTCCAGCCGCCCAAACCAGCGCCGGTCGTGCCTTGTGCTCCTGCCTCCCGTGGCCGGCTAAGATGTGGCGGAGGCCTCACCACCCCCTACTACTCCCACCACTGGCCAGGCCATCCCTCTGCTCACCCACACCCCCTATTATTCTACGATGATGGCAGCCACACACCGCAGCGAAACAGTGAACCCTCGTACTCCTCTACGCGTGGGCATCCTCTGCCGCGTCTTCCCCGGCTCCGCGTCGTCCCCTTCCTAGGCCTCGCCGTCGTCCACCGCCCTAGTGCTCTCGGTGCGGCGTGGTCAACGTGGTAAAGGAACGGCTTCCATCGGACATGGACTGTACGTGGAGAGGCTGATAGCTGGGTCCACAGCCGCAGCAAGGAAGTGGCTCCTTATTACGCGCAAAATAATTATTCCTCCACCTGACAGCAGGGACCCACCGGACAGGCCACCATAATTCACGAAAAAAACATTTCCCCCTAACTGCTGGGACCCACCACCTACACCTTCGCACGCAAGGAAGTGCGTCCGGGCAAAAAAACAAAATAAAATGATTCGCCCCCCTGACTGCTGGGACGCACCAGCTACATCTTTGCAGGCAAGGAAGTGCCTGACAGTCGGGACCCACCTGGTCGAAGCGTACGTAGCGTTGTCATCCTGGTCGCGAACGTGTACATACATACTAGTCAATGTAGAGGCGCGCACGTGTCGTAGTAGAGGCGCGCACGTAGCATGTACACGTACGTACAGCGGCCAGGGTGCAAGAAAGAAAATACGGCCACGTACGTACATACGGGCGGGGTCTCGAACGCCTACTCGCGCATACGTACATGGCTGGGTCGGAACGGAGAAACAGAGTCCTCGCCGTGTTCATGGGGAGGCAACGGAATGCGTCGTGTTCATCGGGAGGCAACAGAACGCGTGGGATCCAATCGGCTTGGACGGAACAGGCGATGAAAATGAGGCCTGGCGTACCGCACAACAGAGGAAACGGACCTCCTATGTTCGAAACGGGGTCTTGTTGATCGGGAGGGGTCTGGCGTACCACAAAACGGAGGAAACGGACCTCCTACGGTCGAAACGGGGGTCCTGTTGATCGGGAGGGGTGTGGCGTACCGCAAAACGGAGGAAACGGACCTCCTACGGTCGAAATGGGGGTCCTGTTGATCGGGAGGGGTGTGGCGTACCGCAAAACGACAAAACGGACTTGTGTTGGAGCGCTACGGTCGAAACGGGGGTCCTGTTCAT
>NC_041393.1:338125855-338257904 GCF_002162155.2 Triticum dicoccoides
GCTCACTGTTCATCCCAGAGGCAGCATCAATTGGCTTCAGTTAGCAGCAGTAGCGAAGGAATCGCTTCATCGGGTTCAGTTAACAGCCATCGATCGATCGCTCGGGTTCAGTAACGCGTAGCCTGCAGTGCAATCGCTCGGGTTCAGTTAGAGCCCAACGCTTCGCTCGGGTTCAGTTAGAGCCAACGCCTCGCACACACACGCGTAACTGTACGAGAGAAACGCGCATCGCTCTCCCACCATAACCGGCAACTCCCCGAAATTTTCCTCCCCCTCGCTTCTACCATGGTTTTTTCCGTCATGGACGGCCCAAAGAATGTCATGCAGCTGCGTCTCCGGCCCGCCCAGGACGAAAAGCCCATTTTCTGTCATGATTTTTTGTCATCGAAGTAGGAGCCCACCACATCTATGATGATACCGGGTTTTGTCACAATTATCGTCATAGAAGTGTCATATGTATGACAGGAAAAAAATTCGTTCGGCCCAAAATGTCACGGATGTGTCTTTTTTTGTAGTGACCCCTCTGATTATGAACATCAATATGCTTTGTGAGTACTTACGTTTGTTCCCGAGGACATGGGAGAAGTCTTGCTATTAGTAGTCATGTGAATTTGCTATTCGTTCGATATATTTGATGAGATGTATGTTGTCTCTCCTCTAGTGGTGTTGTGTAAACGTCGACTACACGACAGTTCACCATTACTTGGGCCTAGAGGAAGGCATTGGGAAGTAATAAGTAGATGATGGGTTGCTAGAGTGACAGAAGCTTAAACCCTAGTTTATGCATTGCTTCGTAAGGGGCTGATTTGGATCCATATGTTTCATGCTATGGTTAGGTTTACCTTAATACTTCTTTTGTAGTTGCAGATGCTTGCAATAGGGGTTAATCATAAGTGGGATGCTTGTCCAAGAAAGGGTAGTACCCAAGCACCAGTCCACCCACATATCAATTATCAAAGTAACGAACGTGAATCATATGAGCGTGATGAAAACTAGCTTGACGATAATTTCCATGTGTCCTCGGGAGCGCTTTTATCATTATAAGAATTTTTCCAGGATTGTCCTTTGCTACAAAAAGGATTGGGCCACCTTGCTGCACCTTATTTACTTTTATTGCTTGCTACTCATTACAAATTATCTTATCACAAAACTATCTGTTACCTACAATTTCAGTCCTTGAAAAGAATACCTTACTAAAACCCGCTTGTCATTTCCTTCTGATCCTCGTTGGGTTCGACACTCTTACTTATTGAAAGGACTACGATAGATCCCCTACACTTGTGGGTCATCAAGACTCTTTTCTTGCGCCATTGCCGGGGAGTGAAGCGCCTTTGGTGAGTGGAACTTGGTAAGGAAACATTTATATAGTGTGCTGAAATTTACTGTCACTTGTTACTATGGAAACTAATCCTTTGAGGGGCTTGTTCGGGGTATCTTCACCCCGACCAGTAGAGCAAAGATTTGCTCCTCAACCTACTGAACCTACTGAAAATGTTTACTTTGAAATTCCTTTGGGTATGGTAGAGAAACTGTTAGCTAATCCCTTTGAAGGAGATGGAACATTGCATCCCGATTTACACCTTATCTATGTGGATGAAGTTTGTGGATTATTTAAGCTTGCAGGTATGCCCGATGATGTTGTTAAGAAGAAGGTCTTCACTTTATCTTTGAGGGAGATGCATTGACATGGTATAGGCTATGTGATGATATGGGATCTTGGGACTATAAACGATTGAAATTGGAATTTCACCAGAAGTTTTATCCTATGCATCTTGTTCATAGTGATTGTAATTATATATATAATTTTTGGCCTCGCGAAGGAGAAAGCATCGCTCAACCTTGGGGGAGGCTTAATTCAATGTTATATTCATGCCCCAATCATGAGCTCTCAAGAGAAATGATTATTCAAAAAAATTATGCTCGGCTTTCTCTCAATGACCGCACCATGCTCAATACTTATTGTGTTGGTTCTTATATGATGAAAGACTATTGAATTCAAGTGGGACTTATTGGGAAGAATTAAATGCAACTCTGAAGATTGGGATTCCGATGATGGTAAGGAGTCAGGTATGACACCTAAGTTTGATTGTGTTAAATCTTTTATGAACACCGATGCTTTTCGTGGATTTAGCACTAAATATGGACTTGACTCTGAGATAGTAGCTTCTTTCTGTGAATCATTTGCTACTCATGTTCATCTCCCTAAGGAGAATTGGTTTAAATATAATCCTCCCACTGAAGTAAAACTAGTTGAACCTGTTACAGTTGAAGAAACGACTATCACTTATAATGATCCTATTGTTCCGACTACTTATGTTGAGAAACCACCTTTCCCTGTTAGGATAAAGGATCATGCTAAAGCTTCAACTGTGGTTCGTAAGAGTAATACTAGAACATATACACCTCCTGAGCAAATTAAAGTTGAACCTAGTATTGCTATGGTTAAAGATCTCTTGGCTGATAATATTGATGGGCATGTTATTTATTTCTGTGAATAGGCTGCTAACATTGCTAGACCCGATGCTAAGATACATAGACCTATTGTAGGCATGCCTGTTATTTCTATTAAAATAGGAGATCATTGTTATCATGGATTATGTGATATGGGTGCTAGTGCTAGTGCAATACCTCATTCCTTATACAAAGAAATCATGCATGACATTGCACCTGCTGAGATTGAAGATATCTCTATTACAATTAAGCTTGCCAATAGGGATACTATTTCACCAATTGCGATTGTTAGAGATGTTAAAGTCTTGTGTGAGAAAGTTAAATACCCTGCTGATTTTCTTGTTCTTGGTTTCCCACAAGATGACTTTTGTCCCATTATATTTGGTAGACCCTTCTTGAATACAGTTAATGCTACGATTGATTGCGAAAAGGATGTTGTTACAATTGGCTTAGGAGATATGTCTCATGAGTTTAATTTTGCTAAATTTTGTAGACAACCCCATGATAAAGATTGCCTAGTAAGGATGAAATTATTGTTCTTGCTTCTATTGCCGTGCCTTCTACTGATCCGTTAGAAGAATATTTGCTAGACCATGAAAATGATATGTTTATGAATGAAAGAAGGGAAATCGATGAAGTATTCTTTAAACAGGGTCCTATTTTGAAACACAACTTACCTGTTGAAATCCTAGGGGATCCTCCTCCACCCAAGGGTGATCCCGTGTTTGAGCTTAAACCTTTACCTGATAGTCTTAAATATGCTTATCTTGATGAAAAGAAGATATATCATGTTATTATTAGTGCTAACCTTTCAGAGCAGGAAGAGCAAAGATTATTGAAAACTCTGAAGAAGCATCGTGCTGCTATTGGATATACTCTTGATGATCTTAAGGGCATTAGCTCCACCTTGTGCCAACACAAAATAAAATTGGAAGAAGACGCCAAACCAGTTAGAGATCATCAACGACGGTTAAATCCTAAGATGAAAGAAGTGGTAAGAAATGAAATACTAAAGCTCCTCGAGGCAGGTATAATTTATCCCGTTGCTGATAGTCAGTGGGTAAGTCATGTCCATTGTGTCCCTAAGAAGGGAGGTATTACTGTCGTTCCTAATGATAAAGATGAATTGATCCCGCAAAGAATTATTACAGGTTATAGGATGGTGATTGATTTCCATAAATTAAATAAAGCTACTAAGAAAGATCATTACCCTTTACCTTTTATTGATAAAATGCTAGAAAGACTATCCAAACATACACATTTCTGCTCTCTAGATGGTTATTCTGGTTTCTCTCAAATACCTGTATCAGCGGACGATCAAGAAAAGTCTACTTTTACTTGCCCTTTTGGTACTTTTGCTTATAGACGTATGCCTTTTGGTTTATGTAATGCACCTGCTACCTTTCAAAGATGCATGATGGCTATATTCTTTGACTTTTGTGAAAAGATTTGTGAGGTATTCATGGATTATTTCTCCATTTATGGATCCTCCTTTGATGGTTGCTTGAGCAACCTTGATCGAGTTTTGCAGAGATGTGAAGATACTAGTCTTGTTTTGAACTGGGAAAAGTGCCACTTTATGGTTAATGAAGGCATTGTCTTGGGGCATAAAATTTCTGAAAGAGGTATTGAAGTTGATAAAGATAAAGTTGATGTATTGAAAAGATGCCATGTCCCAAGTGTCGGGGATATACCCCGCGGCGTAACCCGGCCGGAAGTATAACCCGGCCGGACTTGGCGACTCAATAATGACCTGTCCTGACTGGATGACTCACTAAGTTACCCGCCCGAGCCTGGCGACTCATGGGTAACCCGGCGAGCGGGTCAGAGGAACGACAAGACCCGGTGGCCCAGAAGGCGGTTTATGGAAGGCCGGCTCATGTTATGGTGGGCTGTTTAAGAGGAAAGAATAAGGAATATTCCCTTACAAAGGAAGCAAGACTAGGACTCCACTTGTAATAGAATAATCCTAATCCTACTAGGACTAGTCATCTAACCCGCCCCTTCAACTTATATAAGGAGGGGCAGGGCTCCCCAAAGAGGGACAAGCAAGAAGAAACAATCTCTAGGGCTAGACACAAAGAGCCAGTTTACCGGTGACTTTCTCATGATGATAATGAGACTTAGCCACAAGCAGCATGTAGGGTTGTTACCGGATGATGTTTTCCGGGGCCTGAAGCTGTCTAAATCCTTGTCTTGTGTTGCGTCTCTCGATTCTGCTCAACCCCTCTCAAGCTACCACATAGATGCGTTGGCCTCACGACTAAGTCCTCACACTAGGACATCTGCCGTGACAATTCCACGACAGTTTGCGCCCACCGTGGGGCTCGCGCATGATGGTTTTTGTTCTTGGAGGGAACTCTCCAGGGATCGAGAAACCCGCACTCGAAGAACCGGCCTGGAAGGATCAATGTCGACTCCTGCTTCATCATCAGTCAAAATGGAAGGATCAATGTCGCCTTCTCCACCAACAACGACCTGCCTCGTGCACCACCACCATCCCCCACCTTTGCCGCACCCAACAATGCTCCAAAACAGGCCGCCAACCACGCAGACATGCCTCTCCACACCTCATCCGACGATGACGCCCCCGCCAACCTCCCCAACCCCGTCATCAACATCTCATCCGACAGCGACTCAGCGCCGCCATCGCAGAAGGCGTCCCCCCTTGGGTGTTCTCTTCATGAACAATCATTGGCTCCTCCTCAACACCGGCCGCCATCAACCGCCCCACGCCACGCCTTGCCACTGCGATCGACCGCATCTCCTCGCCCATGCCTCTGACGCCGGAACCAGACCACGACGACGACAACCCGGCCGACCAGCTGCCTCCCTCAGCCATGCAGCTGCCGTCGGCGTTCCGCCCGTATGACAGCTCCAACTCCTCGCCTCGAGGGCTCGATGTGTCCGCCATCTCCTTCTCAGCAGGGGCATCCCCATCTGGTACAGCCGCAACTTTACCTTGTCCTTCTACTGCTCCTGCAAGTCCTCCCGCTCGCACTCTAATCACCACGCTTCCGGCAACGGACTGTGCAGACCCCCCCCCCTCCATGACTGCGTCCTCTGAAAACTGCGCCACAGCGCCAAGCCATCAGCGGATAAGGCTATGATCCTTCGCCGGAGCTCTCGCCTCGCTGCCAAGGAGCCTCGCGTCTTCACTGACATGACCACGAAAGTTGTCCGTGCCCGGGCTGCGCGCCTCTCCGCCTCTGATGTAGCCAAGGCGCTCAAAGACGCCATCCACGATGCACGCCTCGACATCCCCGACGCCCCTCCAGCCTCGGCTGCTGCCCTTGCCGAAATCGCATCGTTGTGCGGTGCCGGCGACGCGGCTGCTGCCTCCATCGCCCATGCCGACGATGACGACCATGCCGATGATGCTGACGTCGTGCCATGAAGTGCCAATGCTTCCGTACAAGCCCATGCGGCGTCCCGGTGACGATCGCCCGTCCCTATCGCGGACCTACTCAATGGGTCTATCTATCCCTGCGTCCGTGTATCTGGAGCAGTTGTTCTTTTGCTCCACCTATCCACTACTATTTCACATGTACCCTCTACCTACTTTCACTTTGCTTAAGTCTAGATGTCCCCTCGGTTACTTATGAGTAACACAACTATATCTGTTTGTTCCTGGAATGTACGAGGACTAGGTGATGAATCCAAATGCGCCGATGTCCTTTCTGAACTGATCAGTATCAAACCCCACTGCGCCCCCATACAAGAATCAAATCTCAATGAGATCACCGAACAAAAATTTAGGTCCTTCTTACCACGATCTCTAGATCAAAAAATCGTCCAACCAGCAGACGGATCGGCCGGAGGAACCATCTCTGCTTTCAACAAAAACTACCTCTCCCTAATCTCTCACTCCAACCACCGTTTTGCCACATCCAGTACACTCAAATCACTCGCCCACACCCTTCCCTTTGTTATCACAAACGTATATGCACCCTCAAACCGCAACCACAAGCAAGACTTCCTCGACGAACTCAGACGCATCCAAGAAAATGACCAAATTCCGTGGCTCATTGTAGGCGACTTTAACCAAATCCGCTTTCCTAGTGAAAAAATAACCATAATTTTCACCAACGCGAAGCTGATGCTTTTAACTCTATGATCAACGACCTCACATTAATCGAACTACCACTGCTTGATAGACGATTCACTTGGTCTAACAAAAGAGCAAACCCAACCCTAGAAAGACTTGACAGAGCTTTTATCAACTTAGCTTGGAACAATTGCTTCCCTAACACAACTCTGACATCGCGTCCACGTATCACATCCGATCACGTCCCCCTAATTATAAACATCCACACTACGGTCCCAAAACCACGCCACTTCCGATTCGAATCTGTGTGGACTCTAACCGCTGACTGCCACAACATAATACAAACATGCTGGGCTCAAAGTCAACACTCAAACACAACAACAAACTCCGGAACTGCCCTTGCAAAAAATCTCAAAAAAACCAGATGCGCCTTAAAACAATGGGCCTCAAAAAGATCACATGCAATCCAGCGGGAGCAAGCTGCAAAGCAAATCATAAACCTCATTGATCTCAAAGAAGAGGCTCGCCCCCTCTCGAAAGCCGAAAACTTGCTCCGCATTGTCATCTCCGATACACTTCACTCGGCCATTGCCGAAAAAGTAGCTTTCTGGAAGCAACGTGGCAAGGTCAGAGCGGCCATAGGCGGCGAGGAGAACTCCCAGTACTTTCATGCAGCAGCATCACAACAACTCCAAAAAAATACCATAACCTCCCTCCTTGCAGATGGAAATGAGTTCCATTCTCACGATCAAAAAGAAAATATTCTCAAAGACCACTTCATAACGATCATCGGAACCGCACACCCCACCTCCTGGCCGTTCCAATTGCAAAAATACTACCCCAAGGCCATACCGCAGCTTAGCTCTCTTGACTCTCCCTTTACTCCCGAAGAAATAAAAGATGCCTTCCTCCAGATGAACCCTCTCGCTAGCCCTGGACCGGATGGCTTCGGCCCGCTCTTCTACAAGAAATATTGGAATCTTCTTAAAGCTCCTATTTTTTCTTTCATGACGGACTTCCAAAACCTCAATACACAAACTGAATGCCTAAATAGAGCACACCTAATTCTGCTCCCCAAAACAGAACTGGCAAACACTCCCGACGCCTACCGCCCCATCTTGCTTCAAAACTGCCCTATAAAAGCCGTTGCAAAGGTGCTCACTAATAGGCTAAAACCATTGATCCCGCTGCTGGTTCATGCTAACCAAACTGGGTTCATCTCAGGCCGTAGCATCGCAGAAAACTTTATTTACGCTGCCGACCTCGTCCGTGCCTGCCACTCCAGAAAGGCTCCAACAATGGTAATCAAGTTGGATTTTAGCAAAGCTTTCGACTCACTCTCCTGAGACTCCCTTATATCCATACTAAACTGCCGTGGTTTCCCGCAAAAATTCACCGCATGGATCCACGACCTTCTCTCCACCGGAAAAACTGCAGTTATGCTCAATGGGATCCCCGGTAACTGGATTAACTACAAAAACGGCCTCCGACAGGGTGACCCCATCTCACCCTACCTATTCATCATCATTGCTGATCTTCTGCAGCAAATGATACAACAAGACTGCAATCTATCACACCTTAGCCACCCGCTTTTCTCACATCTCCTGCCAACTGTCCTACAATACACTGATGACACCCTAGTCATCGCTAAAGCATCAAATGACGGCGCCCAACAGTTAGGCAACCGACCTCTCTATCAACTTCACCAAAACAATGTTAGTGCATATGCATGTCGCACCTATACTATCGGCATCCATTGCATCTACCATGCAATGCACAACCTCCTCCTTCCCACAGATCTATTTAGGCCTACCCTTAGCACCCACTCGCCTGCCTTCAAACGCCTTCCTACCCATCATCGAACGATGTCGAAAATTCTTAACAGGTTGGCGGGCAAAGCTCCTCTCCAAAGGAGACATGCTCATATTACTATCTGCAGTCCTAGATTCAATCTTGGTCTATTTTATGTTTGTCTTCCTCATTCCCAAAAGCGTTCTTAAAACCCTCGATTCCATTAGACGTGCTTTCTTCTGGGCTGCAGAAGAAACTTGTACTGGTGCTCAATGTCTAGTTGCCTGGAAAAATGTCTGTAAACCAAAAATGTGTGGTGGTCTAGGCCTAAAAAACCTGCATAAACAGAACAAATGCTTGCTCATGAAATTCGCTGTCAAAGCTCTTAATCCAGAACAATCTCCATGGCTTGACTGGATCGCTTTGCAACACCCAAATGCCCTCCTCACCCCACAAAACAGTCACTCATTTATCTGCCAAACAATAAACCAGCAACTACCAGCCCTCCATGCCATCTCCTTTGTACTCACAAACTCTGGCACCAACACATATTTCTGGTTAGACAAATGGATCCACCAAGCACCCCTAGCCACTTTATTCCCATGCCTATACTCTCATACCACTACACCCATCGCTCGTGTGGCTACTGTTTTTAACTATGGTTTAGATTCAATCCTGCGGAACCGCCTAACCTCTAACGCCACTGCCGAGTTGTGCTCTGTGTTGTCTCTCCTGCAGGATTTCCAGCGGTCACCTGGACCAGACGAACGCTACCTCTCCGGTGGCTTGTGCTTCTCCACCAAGGCCGCCTACTCACTGTCCATGGGTGACACCACCGAGCATGATATGCACTCCATCCCCATCTGGTCCTCATGCGTCCCAACAAGAGTGAAGATTTTTGCATGGTTATTGTTCAGGGATCGATTAAACACCAAGTGCAACCTACTCCGCAAGCACATGGTCTCCGATGCGCTATGTCCCCGCTGTGATTTTGATGGTGAAAACTGATTACACTTGTTCTTGGCCTGCCCGCTCGCTCAGAGGATCTGGCATAGGGTAGGCCTATCACCCTCGGCAAACATCAACGAACTCTGGGACTGCCGCCTACCTTTCCAGCTGAATGCGCCGGCCTGGCACTCAATCCTCCTCATCATTCTATGGAGAATTTGGGACTCAAGAAATGCCATGACATTCAAGCAGCAAGAATATCATAGCATCCTCACTCTTAGAAGAATCATTGATGATGTAGCGCTCTGGACTCACAGGATGAAGAAACCAGAGCAAAAGCAGGCCGCCTCCTTATGGCGTTCCTACCTCTTATCACGACTACACGTACTTTTGTAATTTCACCTTGTAATCGGTCGAACGATGGGTTACAAACTTGAGAAATATATTCAGGTGGGGAGCTCTCCCCCCGGTGATTTTTCAAAAAAAAAGATGAGAGAATTAGAATTGTCTGTCCTAGAGCCGCGCCGTCGGTCGCCTACAACGCCTGGACCTTCCGCCGCAGCGCTCGTAATGCAGCAGTACGCCGACAGGAGTTCAGTGCACGCGTGAGTCGTCCGAGGCCACGATCTAGTCCGCCGAGTTCCACACGCTGTCAGGTTTCAAGTCCCGAGAAGATTCGGGTCCGTGGGGTACTCATCGATCTGCTAGTTGCTGCCTTCGTGTGCGAACGCACGCCAGAAGCTAATCCATGTCTTCACAAGGACCGAAGTTGATCCTGCTCAAGTGCATCAACTCAAGTAGTATTACTTCTGATTACATGTTGTTCAGATTTTTCTTTTTATATACATCAAAAGTGCTTCGTCCACCTGGCGATACTACCAGGTGCGCGGCTAAGGCGGTCCTGGTCTGAAAGAAAAGGTAAAAAACGACCTCACTTTCACGGCCTCGTTTTGCCGCTCGCTTCGGACCGAGCGACCTCAAGTCTCCGCCTCGGTTTTTTACTCCGAGTTCAACTCCGCCGGTTCCGTTTTCCGCCGGAGCCTCAGGTCGCCGCGAGTCCAAGTCGCCTCCACCAGAGCTTCAAGTCGCCCGCCTCGTGCTGAACTGCCCCGTGCTAAGTCACGTGACTCCGTCGCCTCGAGTCGCCTGCCGCTGTGGCCGCGAGCCGCCTTCGCTAACCTCGGCAACAAGCCGCTTCGGCCACGGTTGTGCCTCACTGGCGCGCTTCCGCCTGCTGGGCCTCGCCTCTGCTGTGCCACCTGCCTCAAATCGCCGCCCTCCATGCATCCTCTATCTGACCCGTTGTCGGTCCTTTCGGTCTACATTAAAACAGGTCAGAGACCACGCTGGAGTCCACCCACGCGGCACTGCTGTCCGATACTACAAGGATTAGACTGAAGAAAGAAAAAAGGAGCAGATTACAAGCCAGACATTTGATTCCTCGGGTTCACGACCGCTAGTGTTTTGCATCATCAAAAAAAAGAGCTACACTACACACGCTGCTATATGGTCTGGTTCCCTATGTTTTGGTTTAATGGACAAACTGCAAGATCATTTGTGAATTATGGCAGTCTGCCAATGTCTGGGTAAATTTTAGTTGCCAACTCGCCGGCCCGGAGGACCGGGTTGTGTCCATACGCCAAAGGCCAGCAGACAGAGGCATATTCTGCCCGTCATCCCTGCGTTTTAGTATACATCAACACGCCAGGTCACCCGGCAGATACCCACGACAATTTACTTCCTTACAATATGCCAACTTCAGTACAACAGTCAAGCTGCCATGCTCGCCTCAGCTGCCTCCGTCGAGCAAGATAAGTTTTCTGGTCTGTTGTGGCCTTGTGCAGGTCATGGTGTTTCTGACCTGCCGCCTGTGCAGATTCCTGATTATTGGGTCATGTTGCGTCTTGAGCAATCTCAAGTTCTCGTGTGACACAGCATGTGATACTAAAGACTAGTTACCAAGATTGAGATCATGCAAAAAGAGTTCTATGCACGTACGTGACATGTTGTTGTAGAGGAGGAACATGCACGTCCCAAACTTTATAGGCAAGGGATACCCTGTTGAAGATGATACAGCAATTGCATGCAACTGTTGATCATCAAATGCTTACATTAGACGAGTCATACCATCGCCAGTTTGTCTACGGAGTTACATCCTGATTATCTGTCGCCTGGACAAATCCAGGTGCTATCTTCTCTATATATTTTATTAGAACATATTAAATTGTTTGAGAACAACTACTTTGGTCTATGATATTTTTTCGCAGGACCATTATTCCATACAAGGGTGTTACATAAAGGGTGCACGCCAATGTTATTTTTGCACTAATGCATGTCCATGCTATGCTGCTGGACAGATATGTGCGCAAGTCGCCACCCCCACTACATCCGCACGCGTGACTGACTCATCATCCGCGTCCACGTTTGTCTCGCCCGGGTCCAGGCCGTTCCAACGCTGTAGCTGTCTCTCACGACCGCACCGGCTTACAACGCCACGGTCGACTCACCCGTCCGCTCTCGCGACCGGTTGACGCGCCCGCACCGGCTTACAACGAGGAGGACAAACTTGCTCGTCCGCACCGGCTTACAACTCCGCGGCCGGCTCGTCTATTAGCTCCCGCGGCCGACTCAGCCGTGATAGATTTCAACTTCACCATAGTGATCGTCAACACTGCGGCGGATAATTTCTGGCTTAACATATCAGGTGAAATCCATCCAGTATATTTTTATATTATATATTGCTTTCTTTAAAAGAGCAATTAAGCTTACCAAGTTATCTAATGCAGGACCCTAAACCACCATATTGGTGTAAATGTAAAGGCCGTCAGAAAATTTCCGGCTTAAAAAAGAAGGATTCCGGTTTAAAATCCGATTTAAGAGGAGCTGTCTCCCACAAAGCTTTGAAGCTCTCAATATCCGGTTTAAGAATTTCCGGTTCAAAAGAATAATCTCTCGCAACTTTGAGTTCTCAGAAAAAATTAAAGGGACCAAAGAGAGTCTGTTGCAAAAGAACAACTCAAATATAGGTACCCTTCGGGCACAGCCCACAATATCACATGGGGGCTTGGTCGTATTTGAACCATAGCTACATCTCTTGATCCGGCTACCAAGCCCATATCGTAAGAGCACAACTCTGGTTACCTCGTTAATCTGGCTATCAAGGCTGTATCATAAGAGCACATCTCTGGTTACCTCTGTAACCCAGCTATCAAGCCCATATCATAAGAGCACAGCTCTGGTTACCTCGGTAATCCGGCAATCAAGCCCATATCATAAGAGCACAGCTCTGGTTACCTCGGTAATCCGGCTATCAAGCCCATATCATAAGAGCACAGCTCTGGTTACCTCGGTAATCCGGCTATCAAGCCCATATCATAATAGCACAACTCTGGTTACCTCGGTAATCCGGCTATCAAGCCTATACTATAAGAGCACAGCTCTGATTACCTCGGTAATCCAGCTATCAAGCCAATATTTTAACTTCATATGAGCACAACTCTGATTACTTTAGTAATCCGGCTATCAAGCAAAAATTCTAACTTCCTATGAGCATAGCTCCGACCTACTTAGAGGCTTAATGCCCGGGTTAAAGGGACCAAAGAGAGTATGTTGCACATCACAACTCAAACATAGGTACCTGGCCTTGATGGTTCACAATACTTCCCTTGGGGGCTCCCTGATTCACAGAACATAGCTTTGATAACCCCTTCTTGGTTTGAAACGCCAGTATATTTTTGATTGCACCATTGGAATCATGCGCTTATAAATCATTGGATTATTGCCCTCATTGGATATGGCAATGTAAACCGGCAGTATGAGCCAAATCTACAGATAAGGTATTCAAATCTTTAATAGCCAAATGTGGCTGGATTGTCATGAGGATATTGAATGATTGAGGTTTTCATACCGGATTATATTATTCAAATCTTAATAGTCAACATGGCTGGATTTTTATTATGGTTATCAATAACCAGTATTATGATTGAGGTTTTCAAAGTCGCTTCAGTGCAATGGCTATTATTTTATCAATGTATATAAGTTATTCTACAATGGAAGGAATAGTCCCGAGTCGCTGCAGGCTTACGACCCGACACTTGGGGGCTACATTGTTCAAGTTGAGATTACATCAAATATGCAAGTCTCATGACGCTGCAAGCATGCACCATGACACTTGGGGGCTAATGCAAAGTCATTTTTACTAGCCTTATTGAAGACCCGACTCATCACATCATAATGAGCCGGCCATTGGGGGCTACCAATTGCTCCTGTCAAAAAATTTAAGGTACACAAGGCTTAATCCATTATATTGAAGGATCCACTGCTTAGTTGGTAAAGCAAAAAGCTCTTAACCTTGTGGACGTAGGTTAAAGCCCCATGATGGGGGTTACATTATATGATGTTCTTTTTAAAGAAGCATATACAAAGTCCCAACTCAATATTATCTTACTGAGCCGGCCCTTGGGGGCTGCACTGGTTGAATTTTTTATGAGTATAAGGCAATTACATGTCCCAGGTTGCTGCAAGTATGACAACCCGACACTTGGGGGCTACATATATGGAGTATTCAGTTTTTACTAGTGACTGAGATGAACAACATGGATTTCTTTAAAGTGGCCATAATTATGTGGAAACAAGTCTCAAATCATCACTTTGTTCTGTTCAAGACTTGGGGGCCACAGGTAATATGGATATAAGGGAGAAATATCTTCCAATTTTCAGTTTTGAGCAAACCAGATTGACCCGGTGTCTGCAACAATTATGACCCGGCGTCACCAACAATTATTGACCCTGCGTCACCAATCATTATGACCCGGTGTCTGCAACAATCATAAACCGGCGTCATCAATAATCATGAACTGGCGTTGGCAACAATCATGAATCGGGTTGGCAACAATCATGACCTAGAATTATCAGTTTTTATAACCCGACAATTTTGGCAATGATAAATCGGCAAGTTCTACATTTTCAAACCGGCTGATATCAGTTGAATATTTGAGGACCAATATTTTTGTCAAATCATAGCATTGAAGGCCAATTCAAATGGATTCTTTATTTACAAAATATCTTCTGCAAGCAAATTGATTATGAAGCTGGCCTATTGACTCGGATTTTTCAGAAGGAAGAAATGACAAGGACTTAAGGATGATCAAGTGCCGGTTTATAAGAATATTTAAACCAGAGCACGACCCACCAAATTTGTTCTTGTGTTTATGTTGCAGATATTACTGTCGTTCCTAATGATAAAGATGAATTGATCCTGCAAAGAATTATTACAGGTTATAGGATGGTGATTGATTTCCGTAAATTAAATAAAGCTACTAAGAAAGGTCATTAACCTTTACCTTTTATTGATCAAATGCTAGAAAGGCTATCCAAATATACACATTTCTGCTTTCTAGATGGTTATTCTGGTTTCTCTCAAATACCCGTGTCAGCGGACAATCAAGCAAAGCCTACTTTTACTTGCCATTTCGGTACTTTTGCTTATAGACGTATGCCTTTTGGTTTATGTAATGCACCTTCTACCTTTCAAAGATGCATGATGGCTATATTCTCTGACTTTTGTGAAAAGATTTGTGAGGTATTCATGGATGATTTCTCCGTTTATGGATCCTCCTTTTATGATTGCTTGAGCAACCTTGATCGAGTTTTGCACAGATGCGAACATACTAGTCTTGTTTTGAATTTGGAAAAGTGCCACTTTATGGTTAATGAAGGCATTGTCTTGGGGCATAAAATTTCTAAAAGAGGTATTGAAGTTGATAAGGCTAAAGTTGATGCTATTGAAAATATGTCATGTCCCAAGTGTCGGGGATATACCCCGTGGCGTAACCCGACCGGAAGTATAACCCCGGTCAGACTTGGCGACCCATTAATGACCTGCCTTGACTGGAAGACTCACTAAGTGACCCGCCCAAGCCTGGCAACTCATGGGTAACCTGGCGAGCGGGTGAGAGGAACGACAAGACCCGGTGGCCCAGAAGGCGGTTTATGGAAGGCCAGCTCATGTTATGGTGGGCCGGTTTAAGAGGAAAGCATAAGGAATATTCCCTTACAAAGGAAGCAAGACTAGGACTCCACTTGTAATAGAATAATCCTAATCCTACTAGGACTAGTCATGTAACCCGCCCCTTCAACTTGTATAAGGAGGGGCGGGGCTCCCCAAAGAGGGACAAGCAAGAAGAAACAATCTCTAGGGCTAGACACAAAGAGCCGGTTTACCGGCGACCCTCTCGTGATGATAATGAGACTTAGCCACAAACAGCATGTAGGGTTGGTACCTGATGATGTTTCCCGGGGCCCAAAGCTGTCCAAATCCTTGTCTTGTGTTGCCTCTTTCGATTCCACTCAACCCCTCTCAAGCTACCACATAGATGCTTTGGCCTCACGACTAATTCCTCGCACTAGGATATCTGCCATGACAATTCCACGACACCAAGGACACTAAAGGTATACGAAGTTTCCTTGGTCATGCCGGTTTTTATAGGAGGTTCATTAAGGACTTTGCTAAAATCTCTAGGCCTGTGACTAATCTATTGCAAAAAGATATTCCTTTTGTTTTCGATAATGATTGTGTAGAAGCATTTGAAATACTTAAGAAAGATTTGATTTCTGCACCTGTTGTTCAGCCTCCTGGTTGGAATTTACCCTTTGAATTTATGTGTGATGCTAGCAATTATGCTGTAGGTGCTGTTCTAGGGCAAAGAGTTGATTTGAAACTAAATGTTATTCAATATGCTAGTAAAACTCTAGACACTACCCATAGAAATTATGCTACTACTGAAAAAGAATTCTTAGCAGTTGTATTCGCTTGTGATAAGTTCAGACCTTATATTGTCGATTCTAAAGTAACTATTCACACTGATCATGCTGCTATTAAATATCTTATAGAAAAGAAAGATGTTAAACCTAGAATTATTAGATGGGTTCTCTTGCTACAAGAATTTGATTTGCATATTATTGATAGAAAGGGAGCTGAGAACCCCGTTGCAGACAACTTGTCTATGTTAGAGAATGTTCTTGATGACCCACTACCTATTGATGATAGCTTTCCTGATGAGCAATTAGCTGTCATAAATGCTTCTCGTACTGCTCCATGGTATGCTGATTATGCTAATTACATTGTTGCTAAATTTATACCACCTAGTTTCACATACCAGCAAAATAAAAAGTTCTTTTATGATTTAAGACATTACTTCTGGGATGACCCACACCTTTATAAATAAGGAGTAGATGGTGTTATTAGACGTTGTGTACCTGAGCATGAACAGGAACAGATCCTATGCAAGTGTCACTCCGAGGCATATGGGGGACACCACACTGGAGGTAGAACTGCACATAAGGTATTGCAATCTGGTTTTTATTGGCCTACTCTCTTCAAAGATGCCCGTAAGTTTGTTTTGTCTTGTGATGAATGTCAAAGAATTCGTAATATTAGTAGACGTCAAGAAATGCCTATGAACTATTCTCTTGTTATTGAACCATTTGATGTTTGGGGCTTTGATTATATGGGACGTTTTTCTGCCTCTAATGGATATACACATATTTTAGTTGTTGTTTATTACGTTACTAAGTGGGTAGAAGCTATTCCAACTAGTAGTGTTGATCATAACAACTCTATTAAGATGCTTAAAGAAGTTATTTTTCCGAGGTTTGGACTCCCTAGATACTTAATGACTGATTGTGGTTCACATTTTATTCATGGTGCTTTTCGTAAAATGCTTGCTAATTATGATGTTAATCATAGAATTGCATCTCCATATCACCCACAGTCTAGTGGTCAAGTAAAATTGAGTAATAGAGAGCTCAAATTAATTTTGCAAAAGGCTGTTAATAGATCTAGATAGAATTCGTCCAAGAAACTTGATGATGCATTATGGGCCTATAGAACTGCATATAAAAATCCTATGGGTATGTCTCCGTATAAAATGGTTTATGGAAAATCATGTCACTTACCTCTCGAACTTGAACATAAGGCATATTGGGCTATTAAAGAGCTCAATTATGATTTCAAACTTACTGGTGAGAAGCGGTTATATGATATTAGCTCACTTGATGAATGGAGAACCCAGGCCTACGAGAACGCCAAATTGTTTAAAGAAAAAGTTAAAAGATGGCATGACAAAAGGATACAAAAGCATGAGTTTAATGTAGGTGATTATGTGTTTATTCAACTCTTGTTTAAGATTTTTTGCAGGAAAACTTCTCTCTAAATGGGAAGGTCCTTACGTTATCGAGGAGGTCTATCATTCTGGTGCCATAAAAATCAACAACTTCGAAGGCACATATCCGAAGGTGGTGAACGGCCAAAGAATCAAACATTATATCTCAGGTAATCCCATAAATGTTGAAACTAATATTATTGAAACCGTAACCCCGGAGGAATACATAAGGGACACTTTCTAGAATGTTTCACACTCCGAAAAGGAATAGGTATGTGGTACGGTAAGTAAACCGACTCCAAAACAATTCTAGTAGCAATTTTTCTCCGTTTTAGAATATTTAAGAAAATAGGAAAATAAGAAGTAGTCCGGGAAGGGCATGAGGCGCCCATGAGGGTGAAGGGTGCGCCCTACCCTACTGGGTGCGCCCCCTGCCTCGTGGGCACCTCGTGTGCTCTCCGGACTCTGTTTTCTTGCATGACACTTCTTTTGGTCGGCAAAAACTCATTGTATAATCTCCCAAAGGTTTTGACCACCGTATCACGCAAAAATCCTCTGTTTTTGTTTTGAGATGTCTCTGTCGCAGATTTAGAGCAAGATGTCTTCTCAAAAGTCAGTCGGGGAGAGGCGGGTGTCTCACCCGACGCCAGGTCCAGGATCAAACAGCGATGCTTATTACTTTGGGCCATCAACGGAGGATGAGATGGAGGTCGGCTTGAAAAGGATAGATGCCATGGAGGAGGATCAAGAAGTTACCTCTCGTTTCCAAGCTAGATTGACAATGGGGGAACTACAGAGCTCAACCGTTCCAAACTCGGTCATCCCTTCCAATGTTAAATTTCTTTCTTATGAAAATATGAAAAAGAGTGTCACTTGTTCTCCAACAGTTGTGCAACATCCATGGGTGAAGGGAGCTTTAGCCGTCATGGGTAAGCTCCGTAAGGAAAATATGGACCTCAAGCAGGAGGTCAATAAGCTCGAGGAGGAGAATCATATCCTGAGGGGCATTATCGTCGAGAAGATCACGCCATCATCTCCGAAGAAGGAGACATAATCACATGGGTATGGGCACTCCCCTTGGCAACTGCCAAGCTTGGGGGAGGTGCCCCGGTATTGTATCACCATCACACTCCTATCTTTACCATTTCACTTAGTTCGATCTTTTTAGTAATATCTTGATCTAGTAGAATAAAGTTTTGGTATGAATTAGTTTGGAGTTTTTGACGCGGAGCATCCCACGATCATCCCCATGGACGCATCTACATCTCCTGCAACGCCACTTGGACCTATGACTAGAGCACGTGCAAGAGCTCTCGAAACCGAGGTGACATCACTCCTCTCACAACTCCCTTTTGATGCACACGAGACATGGCTACTACCTCAAACGGAGACACTTTGCATACTCAGGTACCAAGGAGTTAGCCATGGAGAAGCTAGGAAGCAAGGAGAACCGGAAGCGGAAGACATGCGTGAAGACGGAGAGGAAAAGCTCCAAGTCCCAGGCTGGCTGGACGATTCGGACGAGGGCCCAGACGATCCGGACCCTGGTCCGGACGATCCGGCTAAATCGCCCCGAAGACACCCGAAGCTCATCCCTGAAGCCGGACCATTCGGACACCGACCCGGATCCTCCGGACATCGCTTGGACATCCGGACCCCCAGCCGGACATCCGGACCTGCACCACCACCGACTGCGTCACCAGCTCATCTGGGCCTCCTCCCAGATCATCCGGCCAGAGCCTGGATCATCCGGCTCCTCACCCGGATCATTCGACCCCACCCGCATGCGCGTGTTGGGCTGAGCTCATGTACCCCTTCGCCCCCCTAGCCTATATATAGGACTCCTCCTCCTCCTTTCGATCTTAGCATTGGTTTAGCTCATTTGAGATAGAGCATTGCTCATCCATATCGGATCTACTCCTTGTGAGGGACCGCACCTCTTCGGAGAAGATCCACCCGGATTCAAGACCTCCATCCGAAGATGACCACCAAGACCTACTCACAGAGAAGAACGGTTACCCTTGTATTGTCCTTTGTTGGCTTTGGATCTGGTGTTACTTTGTGCCTCGATGATCTAGCACATGTGTGATCATATTCGTGTTGGTTGAGTGTTTTCTCTTGCGTTTCCCCCCGTGATTTCCGCCGTTCCCCTCCGCGCGTTCTTCGTGTTCCTCATAGGGATCCTCTCCAAAGGTGAAAGATTGGCCCCTAGGGTTCCTTCCTACATCATCTTGGTATCAGAGCCACATTGATCACGTTTTTGGAGCCCCTGCCCCTCTTTTTCTAGCTTGATTTTGTTGATTTCGTCCTAAATCCGAAAATCCCCACCAAAAATAGCCCCCAATTTTTTTTGTGATTTGTTGGTTTTGATGATGTTTTGTTGATTTTGATTCGTGGATTCGTTGTGTAACTCATGGATCTTGCCTTTCCCCACCATCTCACCCTCGAAATCCATCCAAAATCCATGAAATCTTTGAATTTCTCCCGTTTTCGAGTTCATCCCGAGCAGCCCCCGAGCGCAGTTGACCTGCGCAGATCATTCGGACCCTGACCCGGATCATCCAGACTCGCCCGGATCATCCGGCTCCCGTCTCGGATCATCCGGCTTCGTCTGCCGAAACTGCATTTCTGCAGTTTTTCTCCACCACCACATACGCCTTCACACTCCCCCCACTTCAACCACCACCACCTTCACCCGCCAACCCCCACGACGTACCCCTCCGTACCACCATTCGACTTTGGGTTCGCGAATTTGAGTGTGGTTTCCCGTGTCCTATTGTGTTTCGGCTATTTAGGTATGGCGCGACATCAACATCACCACCACTTATCTTCTTCGACTACTCATCATCGCTATGGACGGTAACTTCGACGACATCTTTGTCTACACCTTGCCATTGCATTGATAACCACCATAGCCTTATGTTGCTTACCCATCGAGATTAGCCATTGAGTATTGCCGGCAACGTGACTTGTGCACATTAGTGATCATACTCTCCATAAGTATACATACCATATCATCTCTTGTGTCAGAAAGTTGTCATCGCATACACAATTGCTATCTTGGTTCGTGAAGTTTTGCATGAGAAAAGAACTCAAAAGTGAAAGAGCCAACCAAGCTTTTAAGCAAAAAGAGAAAGATAAGCAGAGAGCTTATAAGCAAGAAATATAGCATCATACTACATTAAGATTGTCATATTCGATCATATTGGATCATATCACCGAAATACCATACATATAGCATACTTGGGATAGATTTCGTTGCATTTTTGCCTAGTAGGTTGTGCACAAGCTTTGTATATGCCTATTGTGCAATCGTGCTAGCGTCTCTCGAGTATTATGCAACAAGAGCATTTTCGTGGACTCCACATTTTGGCTCATTTTTGGTTTGCACAATCCCATTATTCTATTTGCGTGTGTGTTTCCGTGTACCACTACTTGCTTGGTCTACTTGTTGCATTTGCGAATTTGCAAATCTTTTTCAACATCTTTGACTCAAACTAACAATTGCATCAAATTTTGTGCCATCATCCTAACCAAGCTCCACCATAAGCTTTTACTTGTGTAGGTGTGAGAACTGACAAGAATTGGTACCAATTGTGCTATTTCATTGTCCGCATTTGAGTGATCTTGATTCATCGTCAACATTGGTCAAGGTACATTTGGTATAAGTTCTTCTCCTTCTCCCACTCACATTTTGCTTGGAATGATGGATAGGCCAAGTACTTCTACCAACCCACTCTTCATCGAGCAAGACGACGACATGTCATCACTCGGCACCAAGAGCCACCTCTTTGGTGCACAACAAGCATTGCATCAAGAGCAACAAGCGATGACCGACTGCATCGACAACCTTGCCACCGAGTTCCGACTCTCCGAGCAACGTATAAAGGACTACTTCCACAACAAGCTCGACGCTCACAAGCAAGAACGATGCAAAAATGGACGAGATCCGTGCCTTGTTGGTGAACCGTCCTCCTTCAACTTCTTCGTACTCAAGACGGAGCCGCTCAAGTCGACACTCCGACGACACCTTCTCTGGTTCAAGTACACCAACGTCGAACACTCTTCGACGAGCTACGCGTCAAGACTGTCATGCATCTCGCAATCCTCTACACGACAAGCATTCACAAGAGCAAGTCGACGAGCATGTTCTTCGTCCTCAACCACACCAAGTTGCTTTTGCACAAGCACAAGAATGCCAATGTCAACGTCGCCAAGAGGAAGAACGAGCGCGTCTACATCAAGAGGAACAAGACACCGAGGCTCAACGTTTTCAAGAACAACAACGTGAAGCACAAGCACTTGAGGCACAACGTGCCCTTTAAGAATCAAGTCGAGCCATCGCCAACCGCAACCGAGATTGGCGCAATCAAGAGGAAGAACTTCGAGAAGAAATCCAAGAGTGGAACTACCAACCGCGAGTGCAACATCAAGTTCCTCAAGCTCCTCCACAAGCCTGACAAGTTCATCCTCAACCTCAAGTTCAACAAGAGCAAGTTGATCATGGACTTCCTCCACGCCAAGAGCAAGCTGATCATGGACCTCCTCCACGCCAAGAGCAACATGACGATGATTATCTGCCACGTCAAGGGCGTCATCATCACCATCAACCACAACACAATGAAGAGCAACGCTATGGCAAGCTACAATTCACCATGCCCAAGTTCAATGGAGGCAATGATCCCGAAGAGTACCTCTCATGGGCATTGAAAGTCGACAAAATCTTTAGTGTGCACAACTACGAGGAATATAAGAAGATTGCTATGGCATCCCTTGAGTTCCAAGACTATGTGCTCATATGGTGGGAACAAGTCCTTGAGCGCCAAGAAGCAAGAGGTGAACCACCAATCACTACTTGGGCTCAAATGAAAGATGTCATGCGTGCATGTTTTGTGCCCGCCTACTACAATCACGACCTCTTCAAGAAGCTCCAACTCCTCAAGCAAGGAACAAAGAGTGTTGAAGAATACTACAAGGAAATGGAGATAGCCATGATTCGAGCCAATTTCACGGAAGATGATGAGCAAACTATGGCACGCTTCTTGAATGGCCTCAATCATCCCATCAAGAAGATTGCCGACTTCCAACCCTACTCCAACCTCATTGAGCTCGTGCATCAAGCTACCAAGGCGGAACGTCAAGTACAAGATTACTTCAACTACGCCAACTACTCATCCAAGACCTACGACTTCTCCAACAACCAAGCTTCAACGACTCCTCCAACTTCTACCTCAACCAAGCCATCTACAAGCAACAACGACAAGTCAAGTTACAAGAAAGCTTCGACAAGCTCAAGTCGTCCTCCTCTTACTACAAGCAACTTCAAGCCGCGCGCTTCATCACCTACTCCAACCGATGAGACCGTCAAGACTAGCTCCTTCAAGTGTTTCACTTGCGGCGGTCGAGGCCACAAGTCATTCCAATGCACAAACAAGCGCACCATGATCCTCAATGATGATGGCACCTATGACTCCATGAGTGAAGAGGAGATGGAAGCCCTTGAACAAGTGGCCATGCACCAGCGCGTGAACGAGGATGAAGATGATCAAGTCTTTTGTGATGAGGATTCGAGCCCCGCCCTCGTTGTCTCCAAAGTCTTGACTCTTCAACATCAACAAGAAGAGGACCAACGATGCCACATCTTCCACACAAAGGCCAGCCTCAATGGAAGGTCCGTCAAGGTCATCATCGATGGAGGTAGTTGGCACAACTTGGCAAGTGAAGAACTATGCTCCAAGCTTCAATTTGTCAAGACGAAGCACCCGCACCCATACAAAGTCCAATGGCTAAGCGACTCCAGTACTATACGAGTTGAGCACACAGTCCAAGTCTCCTTCAAAATTGGTGCATATGAGGACACTTTGGAGTGTGACGTCATCCCGATGTCCGTTTTCCACCTCCTTCTTGGTCGACCATGGCAATTTGACCGCGGCGTCATCCACAATGGGCATACCAATCACTATAGATTTAAGATGAAAGGGAAGGAGTATGTGCTACGACCTATGTTTCCTAGTCAAGTGATAGCCGACAAGCAAGCCACCCATCGTGGAGAGAAGAGTGAGAGAGTGATCCACTCAAAAGAAAGTGAGAGACACAAGCCAAACTTGAGCGCCTCTTCGCCTAGAGAGAAAAACTTAGTCCTATTTGCCACAAAAAGTGAGATGAGAGAAGTGTGTGAGAACCCATCGAGTGTTATGCACTTTGTTCTTGTGTGCAAGGATGGGGAACCAAAAACTAACACCTCTCATGATCTACCTTCAGTGTTTCAATCTCTTTTGCAGGAATTCCAAGATGTTTTCCCCGATGAGCTACCTCCGGGTCTACCTCCTTTACACGACATTGAGCACCGAATCAACCTCATCCCCGGAGCACCTTTTCCAAAAAAAGCTCCATACCGCGTCAACCCCAAAGAAACTAAGGAGATCCAATGGCAAGTACAACAACTAATCGAACACGGTCATGTACGTGAAAGCTTAAGCCCTTGTTCCGTTCCCGTTATACTTGTGCCCAAGCAAGACGGTAGTTTTCGCATGTGCTCGGATTGTAGACCTAGCAATGCTATTACCGTTCGCTATAGGCATCCCATTCCTCGCCTAGATGATATGCTTGATGAACTTAGCGGTTCCACCATTTTCTCAAAAATTGATCTCAAAAGTGGCTATTATCAAATCCGCATACAAGAAGGTGATGAATGGAAAACTGCTTTCGACACCAAATTTGGCTTGCACATGTGGTTGGTTATGCCTATGGGTTTGTCGGAAGCTCCCGGAACTTTCATGCTTCTTATGCATTTTGTACTTCGACCGTACATTGGAGTGTTTGTTGTGGTTTACTTTGATGACATTCTTGTTTTTAGCAAATCCTTGAAAGAGCATCTAAAGCATGTTAGGGCTGTTTTGCAAACTCTTCGCAAGGAACGTCTTTATGCCAACATGAAAAAGTGCACGTTTGGTGTTGACAAGCTTGTTTTCTTGGGTTTCGTTGTCTCTTCCAAGGGTGTCTATGTTGATGAATCTAACATTGAAGCAATTAAAACTTGGCCCCAACCCACCAATTTGCAACAACTGCATAGCTTTCTTGGCCTTGCGGGTTTTTATCGTTGCTTTGTGAAATATTTTAGCACTATTGCCACTCCTTTGCATGCCTTGAGTAAGAATAATGCTCCTTTTGTTTGGGGATATTTGCAATCCACCGCTTTTGATGAGCTCAAGTCCTTGCTTACTCATCCTCCGATTCTTGCTTTGCCCAACTTTATAAAACATTTGAGGTTCATTGCGATGCAAGTGGTATCGGAATTGGCGGAGTTTTGATGCAAGAAAAATGAGCTATCGCATATTTTAGTGAAAAACTCTCCGGTGCTCAACTTAACTATCCCATCTATGATAAAGAATTGTATGATTTAGTGTGTGTGCTACATGTTTGGGAACATTACCTTAGACCTCATGAGTTTGTCATACATACCGATCATGAAACGCTAAAGTACTTAAAAGGTCAAACTAAGTTGAACAAGCATCATGCCAAATGGAGTGAATTCATTGAATCTTTCCCCTATGTGATCAAGTACATTAAGGGTAAGGAAAATGTAGTTGCGGATGCATTTTCACGCATATGCACGCTTGTCACTAAACTTGAGTTGAATGTTATTGGCTTTGAGCACATCAAAAACTTGTATGCTAATGATCCATCTTTTGCTACTCCTTATGCTAAATGTTTGATGCATACATCTTGGGAACGATATTACATCAAGGATGATTATCTTATGAGAGCTAACAAACTTTGCATTCCCGAGTCTTCTCTTCATTTGCTCCTTTTGCAAGAGCTCATGGAGGCGGACTCATGGGACACTTTGGACGCGACAAGACATTCGCCACGCTCTCCAAGAACTACTTTTGGCCCAAGATGTTCTGCAATTTCTCACGCTTCACCAACCGATGCTCTACATGTCGCAAAGCTAAGTCTAAAGCTCAATCCCATGGTCTTTACATGCCTCTTCCTATTCCTTATCAACCTTGGGAAGACATTAGCATGGATTTTGTACTTGGTTTTCCTAGAACTCAAAATGGAAAGGATTCTGTCTTTGTTGTTGTGGACCGATTTTCTAAGATGGCACATTTCATTCCTTGCAACAAGATAGACGATGCTTCACATGTTGCCAATCTATTTTGTAGGGAAATCTTGTGACTCCATGGTGTACCAAGGACAATCATCTCCAACCGCAACGTCAAGTTCCTGAGTAACTTTTGGAAGACGCCATGCGCCAAGCTCGTAATCAAGCTCTTGTTCTCCTCCACATATCATCCTCAAACCGACGGACAAACGGAGGTGACCAACCGTACGCTCTCCACTCTACTTCGCGTGTTGATCAAAAATAACATCAAGGAGTGGGAGGCGTGTCTACCCATCACCGAGTACGCCTACAATCGTGCAAGACATTCAACGACCGGAAAGTCCCCTTTCGAGGTTGTTTACGGCTTCAACACGTTGTCCCCATTGGACATTCTACCTCTTCCTCTACAAGAGCGCACCAACATGGATGCGACTGCACGGGCAAGCTACATCAACAAGATGCATGAGGATACAAGGCACACCATCGAGTGCCAAGTACAACGACTAGCGACCAAGCTCAACATCAACAAGCACCCCATGATATTCAACATTGGAGATCTCGTGTGGCTACACCTTCACAAGGACCGCTTCCCCAACGAACATAAGTCCAAACTTCTACCTCAAGCCGATGGACCCTTCAAGGTGCTAGCATGCTACAACAACAACGCTTACAAGATCGACCTACCAAGCAACAAGTACAATGTGAACGACATCTTCAACATCGAAGACCTCTCGCCATAGCATGGTGATGAAGATTTCGATCTGAGGTCGGATCTTTCCCGGGGGGGGGGGTAGATGATGTGGAGCATCCCATGATCATCCCCATGGACACATCTACATCTCCTACAACACCACTTGGACCTATGACTAGAGCAAGTGCAAGAGCTCTCAAAACCGAGGTGACATCACTCCTCTCACAACTCCCTTTCAATGCACACGAGACATGGCTACTACCTCAAACAGAGACACTTTGCATACTCAGGTACCAAGGAGTTAGCCATGGAGAAGCTAGGAAGCAAGGAGAACCGAAAACGGAAGACATGCATGAAGACGGAGAGGAAAAGCGCCAAGTCCCAAGCTGGCCGGACGATCCGGACGAGAGCCCGGAGGATCCGGACAGAGCCCGGACGATCCGGACCCCGGTCCGGACGATCCGGCTAAATCGCCCCGAAGACACCCAAAGCTCATCCCTGAAGCCGGACCATCCGAATGCCTACCCGGATCATCCGGACATCACCCGGACATCCGGACCCCCAGCCGGACATCCAGACCTGCACTGCCACTGCCTGCATCACCAGCTCATCCGGGCCTCCTCCCGAATCATCCGGCCAGAGCCCGTATCATCCGGCTCCTCACCCGGATCATCTGGACCCTGACTGCGTGCACGTGTTGGGCTGAGCCCATGTACCCCTTCGCCCCCTAACCTATATATAGGACTCCTCCTCCTCCTTTCGAGACTTAGCATTGGTTTAGCTCATTTAAGATAGAGCATTGCTCATCCGTATCAGATCTACAACTCGTGAGGGACCGCACCTCTTCGGAGAAAATCCACCCGGATTCAAGACCTCCATCCGGAGAAGACCACCAAGACCTCCTCACGGAGAAGAACGATTACCCTTGTATTGTCCTTTGTTGGCTTTCAATCTCGTGTTACTTTGTGGCTCGATGATCTAGCACATGTGTGATCATATTCGTGTTGGTTGAGTGTTTTATCTTGCGTTTTCCCCCGTGATTTCCCTCGTTCTCGTCTGCGCGTTCTTCGTGTTCCTCGTAGGGATCCTCTCCAAACGTGAAAGGTCGGCCCCTAGGGTTCCGCCCTACATCAGTTTTGCTTTGTGATCCCTCTATGTAATCAAGTCCGTGAGCTATATATAATAAAGATTAGTGTTGAGTCAAGGGCTTTGCTATCTTGCTATGATCTTAAATGCATAAAAGAATAAAAAGAAATAAAAGAGTTCATATTGATCTTATGGATAGTAATGACTTCACACATAAAGAGTATGATACATAAAAGTTGTTGAGAGTTGGCAAACATAGTTTTGGTCATCGTTGCAATTAATAGGAAGTAATAAAGAAAGAGAGGTCCTCACATATAAATATACTATCTTGGACGTCTTTTATGATTGTGAGCACTCATTAAAGTATGACATGCTAAAGAGTTGATGTTGGACAAGGAAGTCAACGTAATGGGTTATGTTTTCTCACATCTCAGTTAAAGTATATTGTCATGGATCATTCAAATATGTTGAGCTTGCCTTTCCCCCTCATGCTAGCCAATTCCTTGCACCAAGTAGAGATACTACTTGTGCATCCAAATATCCTTAAACCCAGTTTTGCCATGAGAGTCCACCATACCTACCTATGGATTGAGTAAGATCCTTCAAGTAAGTTGTCATGTTGCATGCAATAAAAATTGTTCTCTAAGTATGTATGGCTTATTAGTGCGGAGAAAATAATCTTACGATCGTGTGATATGGAAGTAATAAAAGTGACAGACTGCATAATAAAGGTTCATATCACAAGTGGCAATATAAAGTGATGTTCTTTTGCATTAATATTTCGTGCATCCAACCAAAAAGCACATGACAACCTCTACATCCCTCTACGAAGGGCCTATCTTTTACTTTATGTCTTTTACATTATGCAAGAGTCAAGGTGATCTTCACCTTTCCCTTTTACATTTTATACTTTGGCAAGCACCTCGTGTTGGAAAGATCCTGATATATATATCCAATTGGATGTAAGTTACCATGAACTATTATTTTTGACATTACCCTTAAGGTAAGACGTTGGGAGGCAACACTATAAGCCCCTATCATTCTCTCTGTCCGATTAAAACTCCATAACCATAAGTATTGCGTGAGTGTCAACAATTGTGAAAGACTAAATGATAGTTGGGTATGTGCACTTGCTGAAAAGATCTTATATTGACTCTTTCCGATGTTATGATAAATTGCAATTGCTTCAATGACTGAGATTATAGTTTGTTAGTTCCCAATGAAGTTTATGATGCATACTTGACATTGTGAATAGATTGTTACTTGAGCATAAGAAATCATATGACAAAATCTATATATGTTGATGTTATAAGTATGATCATGATGCCCTCATGTTCGTACTTTATTTTTATCAACACGTCTATCTCTAAACATGTGAACATATTTTCCGATATCAGCTTCCTCTTGAGGACAAGCGAGGTCTAAGCTTGGGGGAGTTGATACGTCCATTTTGCATCATGATTTTATATCGATATTTATTGCATTATGGGCTGTTATTACACGTTATGTCACAATACTTATGACTATTCTCTCTTATTTTACAAGGTTTAACATGAAGAGGGAGAATGCTGGCAGTTGGGATTCTGGGCTGGAAAAGGAGCAAATATTGGAGACATATTCTGCACAGCTCCAAAAGTCCTGAAACTCCACGAAAGTCATTTTTGGATTAATGATAATTATTTAGCGAAAGAAATACCTGAGGGGGGCCACCCACCGTCCACGAGGGTGGGGCGCGCGCCCACCCTTACAGGGCGCGCCCCCTGCCTCGTGGGCCACCTGGCAGCCCTTCGATGCCCATCTTATGCTATATGAAGCCTTTTACCCTGGAAAAAATCAGAAGCAAGCTTACGGGACGAAACTCCGCCAGCACGAGGTGGAACCTTGGCAGAACCAATCTAGGGCTCCGGCGGAGCTGTTCTGCCGGGGAAACTTCCCTCCGAGAGGGGGAAATCATCACCAACGATCCTCTCATCGGGAGGGGGTCAATCTCCATAAACATCTTCACCAGCACCATCTCCTCTCAAACCCTAGTTCATCTCTTGTATCCAATCTTTGTACCAAAACCTCAGATTGGTACCTGTGGGTTGCTAGTAGTGTTGATTACTCCTTGTAGTTGATGCTAGTTGGTTTATCCTGTGGAAGATCATATGTTCAGATCCTTAATGCATATTAATACCCCTCTAATTATGAACATGAATATGATTTGTGAGTAGTTACGTTTGTTCCTGAGGACATGGTGAAGTCTTGCTATTAGTAGTCATGAGAATTTGGTATTTGTTTGATATTTTCATGAGATATATGTTGTCTCTCCTCTAGTGGTGTTATGTGAACGTCGACTACATGACACTTCACCATTACTTGGGCCTAGAGGAAGGCATTGGGAAGTAATAAGTAGATGATGGGTTGCTAGAGTGACAGAAGCTTAAATCCTAGTTTATGCGTTGCTTTGTAAGGGGCTGATTTGGATCCATATGTTTCATGCTATGGTTAGGTTTACCTTAATACTTCTTTTGTAGTTGCGGATGCTTGCAATAGGGGTTAATCATAAGTGGGATGCTTGTCCAAGAAAGGGCAATACCCAAGCACCGGTCCACCCAAATATCAAATTATCAAAGTAACAAACGCGAATCATATGAGCATGATGAAAACTAGCTTGACGATAATTCCCATGTGTCCTCGGGAGCGCTTTTCTCATTATAAGAATTTGTCCAGGCTTGTCCTTTGCTACAAAAAGGATTGGGCCACCTTGCTGCACCTTATTTACTTTTATTGCTTGCTACTCATTACAAATTATCTTATCACAAAACTATCTGTTACCTACAATTTCAGTGCTTGCAGAGAATACCTTACTGAAAACCGCTTGTCTTCCTTCTGCTCCTCGTTGGGTTCGACACTCTTACTTACCGAAAGGACTACGATAGATCCCCTTCACTTTTGGGTCATCAAGGGGCTATCTGGACCCTCTGATTAGATCGAACGGTCGAGAATAAAATGCTTTTGTAGTCCAAACAAATAACCGAAGATATTTTTGGGACATTTGGGGATGATCTGGATCCATCGGTAACGAGAACTCGGTTCGGGTTCGGAGAAGTTTTCGGACGCGCGAGGGGCTCTGTGCATTGTGTAGAGAGGGTGGGCATTTAGACGAGAGGTGAAAATCGAAGACAATGGGGGTCTGACGAAAGTCCATGGGGACAAGGGGGGTTTGGTTGTCTCGGAGAAAGAGAGAAGAGAGCGGTCTGGTTGGTCTGCGAGAAGGTCAACAAAGCCAAGCGGTCTGACAACATGCCACGGAGGCAAGGAGTGAAGCGGCAATGACAAACGGCTACGTGGTTCTATGAAAACATGCGGATGCAATGCACATGATGCCATGATGAAATGCAACAAGCAAAATAAAACACACAACGACGATTAGAAACATGGAAGGCGTCTGGAGCGTCGGTTTCGGGTCCTTACAATATCTCTCTCTGTTCTCTTCTATTTCATGTTCTTGTTTTCTGGCCCTTCACTGTTTCTTAAACACCAATAGATTCGTCACTCTGATTGGGCTGACATTTTGAGGTGTTTTTATCCATAAATTATCTCGCTTGGGGCGAAAGATGGGTTGCAACCGCCTTACGAGGGAGTTAAAAGGCAGCACGGCGTGACCCCCCCTGTCCATGCTCCGGTGCCTTGTGACCACCTCAGGCACCGTCTTGCATTGATTTTGTTCCCAAAAATCACATATATTCCAAAATAATTCATCAAATTTTTATCGTGTTTGCACTTCACTTGATATGGATATTCTGCGAAACAAAAAACATGCAACAAATAGGAAGTGGCACTTGGCACTTGGTCAATATGTTAGTCCGAAAAATAATATAAAATGTTGCCAAAAGTATATGAAAGTTGTACAATATTGGAATGAAACAATAAATAATTATAGACACGATGGATATGTATCGATATGGAACACGAAATACCCAAAAAATGGTTGTACTTGCTACTCATGGATATGGGAAACCTCCTAAAACCCTTGATTTTTGTTATGTGGAAAACATTAAATACTACTTTGATAATCCTGATTAATCCCCATTCAACTTGATAATGGGAGATACTTTCGATCACCGGGAATACTTTACGGATTACAGCTTGTCTCAAAAAGAGAAACACTTATGGGATGAAATTAAAATGTTGTGTTGGTATGCGTGGCATATGTGCTCTATGTATGATTATACATGTTGCTCTATGTTCAAGGCTCTACACCTTCCCTTTCAATGTGAATTTAATGATAATGAAACATTGGCTTCTTATGCTAATGGTGTATATGATGACTATGATGTGGAACAAAGAGAAGAATTTGTTGCTTTTAAGGGTGCTTATGAAATTGAATCTTTGTTTGAAAAGTATGAAGATTGTGATGATGCTCTTTACAAATCTGAAAATTATTTTGTACTTAAATATTTTTATGAGAATTATGAATACAATTCCAATATTAATGAGTTTATTGAGAAAGTCTCCGCTATCTAAGAAGAGACTAATATTTTGCATGAATCTCTGGAAGAAGAAATTGCTGAAACTATGAGCTCATTAGATGAAAAAGATGAGGAGGAGAGCGAAGAACAAAAGGAGGAAGAGAGGATTAGCTACCCATACCTACATTCTGATGAGAGTAACCCTTCAACTCATACATTGTTTAATTCCCCTTCGTGCTAACCAAATGATGAATGCTATATTCCTTTGGATTCGTTTGCAATATCCCTTTTTCATGAACTTGAAGCTTGCTATGCTTGTGGCCCCAATGCCAATATGAATTATTCTTATGGAGATGAACTTGCTATTGTTTCTTATGATAAAAATGAAGTTTTTGCTATTGCACCCACACATGATAGTCCTATTATCTTCTTGAATTCTCCCAAATACACTATATCAGAGAAGTTTGCTTTTATTAAGGTTTATATTGATGGGTTGCATTCTACAACTACAGATGATGATATTGATGGATATTTTTTGCATGTGCTTTCTGCTCCTAATTGCAATTATTATGAGAGATGAACTACATCTCCTCTCTATGTATCCAATACGATAAAATTGCAAGAAACTGTTTATACTATGCATTGGCCTTTACTTGAAGTGCATGATTTTTTTCTTTTATGAGATGTTGATGCATAGGAAGAGAGTTAGACTCCATTGTTACATGATATATGTTGCTTTGTTCTCACTACTAAAATATAAATCATTCTTAATTAAAATTGGCTTTGATATACCTTGGGATCCGGGTGGATCAATTACTTGAGCATGTTATGCCTAGCTTAATGGCTTTAAGGAAAGCACTACCTGTGAGACAACTCAAAATTTTCGAGAGCCATTTTATTCTATTGTATGCTTTCAAAAAGTTTAAAAACAAAAAAATATTAAGGGGAACCTAAAAAATTTTCAAAATAAAAGTGAAAGTGAGAAAGACGAACACCGTTGAAATGGGGGACGTCCCTGAACTTTGTTCATGCCCATGGAAACTTTGTGAATCTCGATTACAGAAACTTTTCAATAAAAATAATTATCCCCTTGTACAAAGCCATAGTATTATAAAAATAATTTTCCAAGATTTAACTTTAGGGTGTTCAAATTTATTGTTTGGTGTGTGTTGTGCAAAAACAAAAACTTTTGATGTAGTGTTTGAATTTTGACAATTTAATGGAACATGGAAAAAATTTGAAAATTTTACACAGTACTGCTGTGCAAAACATTTATCATGTATTAATTTTTTACAAGTTTTGGAGTTACATAAATATATGTTTCATATGCAACTTTATAGATTATCCTCTTTTCACAGATTGTTGTTACAGTTTCTTTATCTACTTATGTTGGAAATCTTGTTGAGCCTCATTGATTTGGGAGCCATAGAATTTTGCTAGCATACAGCGGGTAATGTTTGATTATAATTATACAATAATGTTGCAGCAAGACATGATGGGATTTGATGTTATATGTAATAACCCCTCTAATAAAAAGTTCGGTTAAGTTTGTGTGGACGAAGTGTTCAAAGATCGAGGAGGTATCGATATCAAAAGAATAAGGAGAGGCAAGACTTCAAGCTTAGGAATTCCTAAGGCGCCCCAAGTAAATGTTCAAGGAGACTCAAGCATCTAAGCTTGGGGATGCGCCGGAAGGCATCCCATCTTTCTTCCTCGACAATTATCGGTATGTCTCAGTTTTTGTTTTATTCACGTGATATGCGTAAATTCTTGGAGCGTCATGCGTTTTTTATTTTTATTTTTAGTAATGCACCATGCTGGTATGAGATAGTCCTTGGTTGATTTATAGAATTATATATGCACTTCACTTATATCTTTTGAGCATGGCTTTATAGAATGCTTCATGTGCTTCACTTATATCTATTGAAGTTTGGATGCTCATTTCTCTATATTTGGAACATCGTTATTTGTAGAATGCTCTTTTTGCTTCACTTATATTTATGCGTGCTAGACTATTTTTACGAAAGAATTAAACTCTCATGCTTCACTTATATCTAGTTAGAGAGTTAACATGAATTGGTCATTCACATGGTTAGCCAAAAAATCCTACATAAAACTTGTTGATCATTGAACATGATAAGTTTGATTCCTTGCAATAGTTTTGTGATATTAAGATGGTAATATATGGGTGCATTAGTTGATAATCATGGTTTAGTAAAAATATTGAGATAAAGTTTGTGATTCCCGAAGCATGCATATATAGCCGATAATTTTGCGATGAGGTTGGAGCATAATTTATCCTTGATTGAAATACTTTGTGTTGTTCGGATCAGCGGTGCCCAATGGTTAACTCCTCCCAACCTTGCCCCTAGGGGCATGCGAGTAGTACTTTGCTTCGAGGGCTAATAAAACTATCACAATAAGTATATGAGTTATTTATGACTAATTTGAGTTCATGGAAAATTACGCACTCCCACCTTTCTGCATATTGCTAGACTCTTCGGTATAGTGCATTGCGCTTTCTCACCTCGAGAGTTGGTGCAAACTTTGTTGGTGCATCCAAACCCCATGAGATGATATGCTCTATCACACATAAGCCTCCTTATATCTTCCTCGAAGCAGCAACCATACATACCTATTATGGCATTTCCATAGCCATTGTGAGATATATTGTCATGCAACTTCCACGGTTTCGTCTTATGACATGTGTGTTCATCATCATATAGCTTTGCATGATCATATAGAGCTGACATGATATTTGTGGCAAAACCACCATTCATCAATGCTATACATGTTACACTAGATCATTGCACATATTGGTACACTGCCAAAGCCATTCATATAGAGTCATGTTATTTAAGTATATCGAGTTGTAAGTAAATAAAAGTGTGGTGATCATCATTATTACAGTGTTGCCCTACCAGTGAGGAAAAGAAGGTGGAGACTAATGAGTCCTCAAAAAGGTGGGGGTGAGGTCTATGAGACTATTATAAAAAAGTGTCTGAAAGAGCCCACAAAAAAGAGAAAACAAAAAATGAGAGAAAATGAGAGAGGGGGCACACTATTATCCATTTTCCACACTTGTGCTTCAAAGCAGAACCATGTTCTTCATTCAAAAGTCTCCATGATTTTTCACCTTCATATACTAACGGGAATTTTACATTTAGAACTTGGCTTGTATATTTTGATGACGAGCTTCCTCAAATGCTCGAGGTCTTCATGAGCAAGCAAGTTAGATGCACGCCTGAGGGTGTCCTGGAATAAGGGGTCCTCGGACAGCCGGACTATATAATTTGGCCGGACTGCTGGACTATGAAGACACAAGATAGAAGACTTCATCCCGTGTCTGGATGGGACTCTCCTTGGCGTGGTGTAACGCCCCGAATCCGATGCGCCAGGTGTCCTCCAGTCATTCCCCGTCGTTGCCATGTCATTTGCTTGTGTGTTGCACTTTGCCATGTCATCATCTGCATTTCATCTGCATGTTTTTCAAAACTTGCGTCCGTTCGGGTTCCCCCGGTTCTCTTTGTTGTCCGTTATAAGCCCAGACACACCCGCACGCGCCCGCGGCACCTCCAAAATATTATTTTATAAGTGGCATAAAAATGTTCTTGAAATGGGTTGAAAGTTGGCGTGCGGTCTTATTATAGTGTAGGTAGACTGCTTGCCAAGTTTCATCGCATTCGGACTCCGTTTGTTAGCCCAACCGTTAAACATATAGCGACATCACTGCCTATTTATTCGTCGGACGTTTCGGTCTCTGAAACAGTTGTCGGGCTGCCCTTCCCTTCTCTTTTCTCAGTCTAGCCCATCTAAACACAACCCACTAACCCCTCCTAGGCCTGCCTAACCCCCTCTCTCGATCGGATCCGTCGGATCGCGGCCGGAGGCTTTGAAAGCCCCCTAACCCTAGTCTTTTCCCTATATAAACCCACCCCTAGTCCATTTTGGGCATCCTAATCTAGACCTACCCTACCCCTCCTTCTTCCTGCAGCCAGCTGCCACCTCCCACCTCCAAATCTGCGCCCGGCCACCCTTGCTCCGCCACTTGGCGCCTCCGTGCAGGTCAAAGCCGCCGCCAGCGCCGCCCAGGGCCACTCCCGACGCGCCACGTGCCCCCCAGCCGGCTCCCCCCATCACGGCCAGCGCAGCCCAGGCCAGGCCCACCAGAGGCTGATCTGGGCCTGAGCAGGCCCGACCGCATCGCTGCCGCGTCGCTGGCTCGCCTCCGCTCTCCGTCCGCATCCCCGAGCTCCTCCCCAGCGCTACCTCGCGCCGTCGCCTGCAGCTCCGCCGCCCCTGCCGGCGACCACCACCAGAGGGCCGCCGCCGTCCCGCCAGGTCACTGCCGCCCCCGCACCTTCTCTCCCTCTCGCTGCCTCTCTCTCTCTCTCTCTCTCCCCGTAGGATCCGCCGCCGCTTGCCAGACCTCTTGCGCGCCCCCTGCACCGTCTCTTGCCGGATCTGGGATCCCCGTCCCCGCATCTCCCCGTTCCAGCCGGTCCCTGCGCTGGCCGCCTCGCCGGAGTCCCGAAACATCTCTGCAGTGAGCCACCGTTGTCGTGCTCGGGAACGAGCACGAGCGCTCGTGCCCCCGCTCACTCGCCCGCTTGGGTCACCGGGTGGGCACCGGCCTCCCCGCGGCCCAGCCTGCTCCACCCGGCCTGCCTGGCCTTTTCCTCGCCGTCCTGTGCCGAGCCCACTTGGTGAGCAGCCCAATGACCCGCCTTAGCATTGTTTAGTCTCGCATCACACTGTTTTATTTTTTGAAATTCGGCCAAGTCCCTGAAAAATCATATCATCATGGCATGTTGTGGTGCTTATAACTTTGTGCTTCTTTCTCTGTTTGGAGTGCATGATATGTCAAATGTTCATCTCAAAGTGCTCTTCATGATGGACTAGTTTGCATTCATGTTCCTGTTCATGTTGATGCCTTAATCTTCGTTGCAAAACTGCTATGTGATATGAACTGTTGTAATCTGCTGATTGTTAACATCACGTGTGCATCTTGTGAGTACTATAACTTTGTCACTGTTGACCATATGATGGTGATCTTGATATGCACATGTTCTGCTCTTCATGCTCTACACGTTGTTGTGCTTTGAATTCATGTTAGGGTGCATATTGACATGGTAATCCTTGTTGCAAAAGTGCATGTTGTTGTTAAGTGCTGAAAACTGCTATAACTTGTTGATTTGTCATTTTTGTGGCATTTTGTGTGTGCATCCTGTGAGCATGATGTCTACATGTTTTAGGAGCATTTTCATGCCATCCTTACAGTGGTGCCATCCATGTATTTTTATGTTCCTTGTAGTGAGTGCATCAAGCTTGTGAAGTGGGCTGCTTGCTATTAATGTCCTGTCAATGCGGAATCTGTCATATCATGTTGCCATGTTTTCTTGATGCTACCAATTAATCCGTGCATAATCTGGAGATTCTTAATTGACATGTTTGTTGTCTATGTTATGGTCTATCATGCCTTGCCTTTTCATGCCCTACATATATCCAGTAGCATATGTTTTCATTGCCATGAACTTGCTTAGATAATGTTCCATATTTCTGTTAACTTCATGATGCCTTGTTGTGATCTTGTTATTGAGTGATCCATGCCTCTTCTGGAGATGCTAAAATTACATGTTTTGAAGTATCCTATGAGTACTTTATTCACATGCCATGTTTGCTAATTTTAGATGTTTTATGCCTTTGTTCCATCCTTGCAAACATGCTATCATAATGTTGCTGTTTTACACTTGCTGAAACTGTTTTAACATTCAATATTGCCATGTTGGTTCCCACTAATCCATGAGCCATATGCCTATGATGTCTTGATGTTATTTGCTCTTTGTTATGTTTAAGTTGATTTCATGCCCTTGGTTTCCATGTTTACTTGCTGTAGATTGTCTCTTTCTTGCTATCAAGTAGTCATCATATTAACTCTGCCCATGTATATGCTCCTGTGTTATAAAGTTGCTTTTTGCATTGATCATATTGGTTTAATCTTGATGCTTATGAACCTTATCCTTAATGATATTTGAATTGTGTTACCTGTACATGAAGTGCATGCCAAATTTGTGCTCATAATATTCCTGTAGCATGTTGTTTTCATGTTTGCAAAGTGCCTACTTGATGTTTTGGGCAGATTGTTGTTATATCTTGCTTGGAGTGTATGTGTTGCACCGTTGCTCCGTTTTGAGCATGCTCTATATGAAACTTGCTTAGAATTGCATGTAGTTTCATATTATCATGTTGCATACTTGTTTTGAGGTGTTTGCTTGATGTTTGAATGCATTTTGCATCATTGCCATGTTTAACTTGTTTTGCTCACATCTTCTAGGCCGTAGCTCCGAACTAAATGAACTTTATATGAAACTTGACTAGAATTTCGTGTAGATCATCTTTGTGCATCTTAAGTTTCTGTTTAACAACTTGAACATAAGGTTTATTCAGATCTGGATCAATTTCAAAATTTGCATATGAGGACTTACCGGCATTGTTATATGTTGTTTTCGGCCTCATTTAAGCTTGCTTAGATGTGTTATTCTTGTATGCATCATCTCTTGCCATGAGTAGCATCATATAGCCTTTGCCATGCATCATGCTTGGTTGTGCATCATGTCATGTGTATGCGTTGTATGTTTACCATATTGTTTGCTTCTTTCCGGTTGTGCTTCTTCTCGATAGTTCATGTTTCGTTGCGATCGTGAGAATTCGTTCGTCTACGCTTGGTTCATCTTTGCCCGTTCGTCTTCTTCATGGACTCATTCTTCTTCCTAGCGGTATTTCAAGTAAGATGACCGTTGCGCCGGATCTAACTACTATCATTGCTATGCTAGTTGCTTCGTTCTATCGCTATGCTGCGCTACCTATCACTTGTTGATCAAGCCTCCCAAATTGCCATGTCAGCCTCTAACCTTTTCATCCTTCCAAGCAAAATGTAGTTTGGCTATGTTACCGCTTTGCTCAGCCCCTCTTATAGCGTTGTTAGTTGTAGGTGAAGTTGAAGATTGCTCCATGTTCGAACTGGATTTCTTGGGATATCACAGTATCTCTTATTTTAATTAATGCATCTATATACTTGGTAAAGGGTAGAAGGCTCGGCCTTATGCCTGGTGTTTTGTTCAACTCTTGCCGCCCTAGTTTCCGTCATACCGGTGTTATGTTCCTTGATTTTGCGTCCCTAACACGGTGTGGGTTTATGGGCCCCTCTTGACAGTTCGCTTTGAATACTCTTCCAGCAAGTCCCAACATTGGTTTTAACATTTGCCATAATAATACTTAAACTAAATAATTAATTGGCATAGGGCGTCATGAACCCGAGGATTTTTTGCTACATAGCAGGGAGGGGCCGGCGCTGATGGTGTTGGTCCCAAACGGGCAGACTGCGGGGCCACCACGAGGCAACCCGAGGATCTGGTTTTACTCGTAGGCTGACCTATTCGGACGTGGCCTGAGACAAGATATGCGCGGCTACTATCAGGGTGTCGACACGCTGGGAGGCTTTGCTGGATTAGTTTTACCATTGTCGAAATGTCTTGTGCACCGCGATCCCGAGTCTGATCGGATGTCCCGCGATGGAGGATTGTCTCCGCGGATTGTGAGCTTATAATGGGCTAAGTTGGGACACCCCTGCAGGGTTTAAAATTTCGAAAGTCATGCCCGCGGTTATGTTGCAGATGGAAATTTTTAATGTCCGGTTGTAGAGAACTTGACACCAGATTCGAATTAAAATACACCAACTGCGTGCGTAACCATGACGGTCTCTTTTCGAGAGGGTCGAGAAGACAACATGGTGGGTATGTTTGAACGTAAATAGTTCAGGATCACTTCTTGGTCATTACTAGTTTGCGACCGTCTGCGTAGCTTCTCATCTTATTCTTGTACTCGTAAGTTAGCCACCATATCATGCTTAGTAGCTTGCAGCAACCTCACCAGTTATCCATTCCGTACCCATTAAGCTTTGCTAGTCTTGATACCCATGGTAATGGGATTGCTGAGTCCTCATGGCTCACAGATTACTACAACAACAATTGCAGGTACAGGTAATGCGATGATCATGACGCGAGAGTGATGCTTGCTTACTTTGAGTTCTTCTTATCCTTCTTCTTCGATCAGGGGATAGGTTCCAGGTCGGCAGCCTGGGCTAGCAAGGTGGATATCATTTGAGTTTCTGTTTGTGTTTCATCTGTAGTCGGATGTTGCTCTTATGTATGATGTTGTTGTATTCATGTGGCATTGTATGCCTTTTGTATGTACCCCAACTATTATGTAATGGTACGATGTAATGATATCCACCTTACAAAAGCATCTCCAATATGCGCTTCTATCCTTGGTGGGACCTTCGAGTTCCTTTAGGATAGGGTCGCATATTGGGCGTGACAAGTTGGTATCAGAACCTTGACCAACCATAGGAGCCCCCTTGATTGATCGTAGTTGGCCATTGTTGAGTCTAGAAGAAAACTATTTTCGGAGTCTAGTTATATCGGAGAGTAGGAATTCCTTTTACTCCTCAGCCCCTTCGTCGCTCTGGTGAGGAATCTTGACGTAGGTGTTTTGAATTACTCCTCTTCCCTTCAAATTTTCCTTAGGATCACGCAGTTAGTTTTTTGTCGTTCATTGGTTCTCAGCTTTTTTCATCTGGTGCATTTATCGTCAAGTTGATTCGACCCTCTTTGTTTTACGAGAACAATCCTTAGTTCTTTCTCAATGTCAATCCTTAGCTGTTTTCTTTTTCCCACCCACCCACCCTTTTTCTTCTCAGAGCCGAAGCCCGTAATCGAGTATCCATCCGACAAAAGCGAAGCCTTTGCATTCTTTCCTCAATTATTTCAACCGGTGTTTTCTCTTCAAGTTATTTGTCGGTTCCCCTTCCAAGTTGCCGTTTTCCCCCGCCCTCCCACCCCTTTTTCTTCCCGGAGCTTGAGTCTCTTTCGAGCATCAATTTCATTTGTGCGAAGCCTCTTCAGTCTTTCGTCAATTGTTTCAACCGGTGATTTCTTGTCTAGTTTGTATTTCTTCATCTCTTTCTTTTCCGGTGGATTCAATTCCAATTTTCGGTGTTGATCATATTCTTTTTAACGGCTCAAATGTTTCCTCTTGCTCATTCGCCTCTCGCCATCTAATCATTCCGGAGTTCCGAAGACATCTCAGGAGATTCGTCGGTGTTCCAATTAATTCGAGGTTGTCACCTCATTCAAATATTTCAATTGTTCCGGTGCATCATCTATTCTGCAATCCTTTTCAACGGTGTTTTCTTTTCAGTGGGCCCTAACCCACAAATCTTTTCCCAGGATCTTACCTGACTCTTCTAATTATTCCGGAGCTATTCCTAATTCTTTTCGAAGTGTGACGTAAGAATGGATTCCATCAGTCACATGCCTTCCCCAAGAACGCTTGCAAATTCTTTTCATTGTTGGCTCAACCTTTTCGCTTTTCATTCTACCGGAGTATCTCAGTAATTTTGGTGGTGCTTCTCGTCATCATTTGAAGACTGAAGGAGAGTTCCTCTTAAATCTTGCCCGTTCTCTTGAAGATTCGTGGTTCTAGCTTCATGTTATCCTCTCGAATTATTCCATTTGTCAGATATTCTTTTCTTACCCACCCGGAGTATGTCAGGAGTACTTTTTCGTTTCTTTTCACCGGAGGCCATCATTCCAGAGGAATTCTTCGTCCTCACATTCCAGCTATCCTTATCCAATTATCCCGGCACTTCGTTCAAGTGCTCTTTAATCAGCTCGAGTTCTTCCAGTTCTCTTGCATCTAACGCCACTCAGAGCATATTTGTTCTTCTAATTCTTCCCGGTAATTCATTCTTTTTCATCAATCATTTTCGAATTCTTACGGTGGTCCATTCAAGATTCCCTTTCCTTTGTTAGCATATCACTCATGGTGGAAGTTCTTGTTCTCTCATCCATTCTTTTCAACGTGGGAATCTTTAAATTCTTCCGGAGGAATTGCATTGCGTTGTTCATCTCATCAAGTGTCATCCCGTCTTGTGAAGTTCATATTCTATTCATTCCATTTTCAGCCTGAGTGCTGCTGAAATTCTTTCGTTCTTTTCCCTTTCCTATCTTGTTCTAACCGGAGTGGTTTCAGAGTCTATCTTGTATCTTCAGCTTTTCATTATCGTCATATTCGCCTTTCCTCTTTTCAACCCGAGTGCTCTCGATCTTTGTTCATCTTCTCTCTTGCTTTCTGGTTTCACATCTTCCCTTTCTCTTCCGTCTCGTTCCTAAGATCTCGGCACGAGATCTCTTGTTAGTAGAGGAGAGTTGTAACGCCCCGAATCCGATGCGGCAGGTGTCCTCCAGTCATTCGCTGTTGTTGCCATTTCATTTGCTTGCGTGTTGCACTTTGCCATGTCATCATCTGTATGTTTTTCAAAACATGCATCCGTTCGGCTTCCCCCGGTTCTCTCCGTTGTCCGTTCTAAGCCTAGACACACCGGCACGTGCCCGCGACACCTCCAAAATATTATTTTATAAGCGGCATAAAAATGTTCTCGGAATGGGTTGAAAGTTGGCGCGGTCTTATTATAGTGTAGGTAGACCGTACCGCCTGCCAAGTTTCATCGCATTCGGAGTCCGTTTGTTAGCCACCTCATTAAACATATAGCGGCATCGCTACCGGTTTATTCGTCGGACGTTTCGGTCTCCGAAACAGTTGCCGGGCTGCCCTTCCCTTCTCTCTTCTTAGTTTAGCCCTTCTAAACATAGCCCACTAACCCCTCCTAGGCCTGCCTAACCCCCTCTCTCGATCGGATCCGTTGGATTGTGATCGGAGGCTCTCAAAACCCCCTAACCCTAGTCTTTTCCCTATATAAACCCACCCGTAGTCCATTTTGGGCATCCCAATCTAGACCTACCCTACCCTCCTTCTTCCGGCAGCCAGCCGCCACCTCCCACCTCCAAATCCGCGCCCAAACACCCTTTCTCTGCCACTTGGCGCCTCCCCACAGGGCAGCACCGCCGCCAGCGCCGCCCAGGGCCACTCCCAACGCGCCACATGCCACCCCAGCCGGCTCCCTCCACCACGGCCCATGCAGCCCAGGCCAGGCCCACCCGAGGCCGATCTGGGCCCATGCAGGCCCGACCGCTCCGCCGCCGCCTCCCTGGCTCGCCTTCGCTCTCCGTACGCATCCCCGAGCTCCTCCCCAGCACCGCCTCGCGCCGTCGGCCGCAGCTCCGTGCTGCCCCTGCCGGCGACCACCACCGGAGGGCGCCGCTATCCCACCAGGTCACCGCCGCCCCCGCACCTTCTCTCCCTCTTGCTGCCTCACTCTCTCTCCCTCTCCTGCAAGATCCACCGCCGCTTGCCGGAGCTCCTACGCGCCGCCTGCGCTGTCCCTTACCGGATCTAGGATCCCCGTCCCCGGATCTTCCCATTCCAGCCGGTCCCTGCGCTGGCCGCCTCGTCGGAGTCCCGGAACCTCGCCGCCGTGAGTCTCCATTGCCTTGCTCGGGAACAAGCACGAGCGCTCATGCCCCCGCTCACTCGCCCGCTTGGGCCACCGGGTGGGCCCCGTCCTCCCCGCGGCCCAGCCTGCTCCACCCGGCCTGCCTGGCCTTTTCCTTGCCGTCCTGGGCCGAGCCCACTTGGGGAGCAGCACTATGCCCTGCCTGAGCGTTGTTTAGTCTCGCGTCGCACTGTTTTTTTCGAGATTCGATCCCTGAAAAATCATATCATCATGGCATGTTGTGGTCCTTGTAACTTTGTGCTTGTTTCTTCGTTTGGAGTGCATGATATGTCAAAATGTTCATCTCAGAGTGCTCTTCATGATGGAGTAGTTTGCATTCATGTTCATATTCATGTTGATGCCTTAATCTTCGTTGCAAAACTGCTATGTGATATGACCTGCTGTAATTTGTTGATTGTTAACATCACTTGTGCATCTGGTGAGTACTATAACTTTGTCCCTGTTGATCATATGTTGGTGATCTTGATATGCACATGTTCTGCTCTTCATGCTCTAAATGTTGGTGTGCTTTTCATTAATGTTAGGGTGAATATTGACATGGTAATCCCTGTTGCAAAAGTGCATGTTGCTAATAACTGCTATAATTTGCTGATATGTTGTTTTTGTTGCATTATGTGTGTGCATCCTATCAGCATGATGTCTACATGTTTTAGGAGCATTTTCATGCCATATTTAAAGTGGTACCATCCATGTATTTTTATGTTCCCTATAGTGAGTGCATCAAGCTTGTGAAGTGGGCTACTTGTTGTTAATGTTTTGTCAATGCTAAATCTGTCATATCATGTTGCCATGTTTTGTTGTTGCTACCAATTAATCCATGCATAATCTGGAGATTCTTAGTTGACATGTTTTGTTCTCTATGTTATGGTCTATTATTACATGCCTTTTCATGCCCTATATATGTCATGTAGCATAAGATTTCAGTGCCATGAACATGCATATATAATGTTCTAGATTTCTGTTAACTTCATGATGCCTTGTTATGGTCTTGTTATTGAGTGATCCATTCCTCTTCTGGAGATGCTCCAATAACATGTTTAGAAGTATGCTATGAGTACTTTGTACACAAACCATGTTTTCTAATTTTGGATGTCTTATGCCTCTGTTCCATCCTTGCAAACATGCTATCATAATGTTGTTGTCTTACACTTGCTGAAACTGTTTTAACATTCAATCTTGCCATGTTGGTTCCCACTAATCCATGAGTTATATGCCTATGGTGTCTTGATGTTATTTTATCTTGTTATGCGTACTTTGATGCCACACCCTTGGTTGCTATGTGTACTTGCTATAGCTTGTCTCTTTCTTGCTATCAAGTTGCCATCATATTAACTCTGCCCATGTATATGCTCCTGTGTTATAAAGTTGCTTTTTGCATTGATCATATTGGTTTAATATTGATGCCTATGAACCTGAACCTTAATGATATTTGAAGTATGTTATCGGTACATGAAGTGCATGTCAAGTTTGTGCTCATAAAATTCCTGTAGCATGCTGTTTTGATGTTTGCAAAGTGCCTACTTGTTGTTTTGGGCAGATTGTTGTTATATCTTGTTTGGAGTGTATGTGTTGCACCGTTGCTCCATTTTGAGCATGCTCTATATGGAACTTGCTTAGAATTGCATGTAGTTTCATATTATAATGTTGCATCCTTGTTTTGAGTTGTTTGCTTGATGTTTGAAAGCATTTTGCATCATTGCCATGTTTAACTTGTTTTGCTCATATCTTCTAGGCCGTAGCTCCGAACTAAATGAACTTTATATGAAACTTGACTAGAATTTTGTGTAGATCATCTTGGTGCGTCTTAAATTTCTATTTAACAACTTGAACATAAGGTTTATTCAGATCTGGATCAATTTCAAAATTTGCATATGAGGACTTACCGGAATTGTTATATGTTGTTTCCGGCCTCATTTAAACTTGCTTTGATGTGTTATTCTTGTATGCATCATCTCTTGCCATGAGTAGCATCATATAGCCTTTTCCATGCATCATTCTTGGTTGTGCATCATGTCATGTGTATATGTTGTGTGTTTACCGTGTTGTTTGCTTCTTTCCGGTTGTGCTTCTTCTCGATAGTTCCTGTTTCGTTGCGATCATGGGGATTCGTTCATCTACGGTTGGTTCGACTTCCCCTGTTCGTCTTCTTCATGGACTCGTTCGTCTTCCTAGCGGTATTTCAAGCAAGATGACTATTACCCTAGATCTCACTACTATCATTGCTATGCTAGTTGCTTCGTTCTATCGCTATGCTGCGCTACCTATCACTTGTTGATCAAGCCTCCCAAATTGCCATGTCAGCCTGTAACCTTTTCATCCTTCCTAGCAAACCGTTGTTTGGCTATGTTACTGCTTTGCTCAGCCCCTCTTATAGCGTTGTTAGTTACAGGTGAAGTTGAAGATTGCACCATGTTGGAACAGGATTATTTTGGGATATCACAATATATCTTATTTAATTAATGCATCTATATACTTGGTAATGGGTGGAAGGATTGGCCTTATGCGTGGTGTTTTGTTCCACTCTTGCCACCCTAGTTTCCGTCATACCGGTGTTATGTTCCTTGATTTTGCATCCCTAACATGGTGTGGGTTTATGGGCCCTTTTGACAGTTCGCTTTGAATAAAACTCTCCAGCAAGGCCCAACATTGGTTCTAACATTTGCCATAATAATACCTAAACTAAATAATTAATTGGCATAGGGCGTCAAGAACCCAAGGATATTTTTTCTACATAGCAGGGAGGGGCCAGCGCTGATGGTGTTGGTCCCAAACGGGCAGACTGCAGGGCCACCACGGGGCAACTCGAGGATCTGGTTTTACTCGTAGGCTGACCGATCAGGACGTGGCCTGAGAAGAGATACACACGGCTACTATCAGGGTGTCGACACGCCGGGAGGCTTTACTAGATTAGTTTTACCCTTGTCGAAATGTCTTGTGCACCGGGATTCCGAGTCTGATCGGATGTCTCGCGATGGAGGATTGTCTCCGCGGATCGTGAGCTTATAATGGGCTCTGTTGGGACACCCCTGCAGGGTTTAAACTTTCGAAAGCCATGCCCGCGGTTTTGTGGCAGATGGGAAATTTTAATGTCCGGTTGTAGAGAACTTGACACCAAATTCGAATTAAAATACACCAACCGCGTGCGTAACCGTGACGGTCTCTTTTTGAGAGGGTCGAGAAGAGAACATGGTGGGGTTATGTTTGAATGTAAGTAGTTCAGGATCACTTCTTGATCATTACTAGTTTGCGACCGTCTGCATAGCTTCTCATCTTATTCTTGTACTCGTAAGTTAGCCACCATATTGTGCTTAGTCGCTTGCTGCAGCCTCACCACTTATCCATTCCATACCCATTAAGCTTTGCTAGTCTTGATACCCATGGTAATGGGATTGCTGAGTCCTCGTGGCTCACAGATTACTACAACAACAGTTGCAGGTACAGGTAATGCGATGATCATGACGCAAGAGCGATGCTTGCTTGCTTTGAGTTCTTCTTCTGGTTTTTCTTCAATCAGGGGATAGGTTCCAAGTCGGCAGCCTAGGCTAGCAGGGTGCATGTTGTTTGAGTTTCTGTGTGTTTCATCCGTAGTCGGATGTTGCTCTTTTGTATGATGTTGTTGTATTCATGTGGCATTGTATGCCTTTTGTATGTACCCCCAAGTATTATGTAATGGTACGATGTAATGATATCCACCTTGCAAAAGCGTCTCCAATATGCGCTTCTATCCTTGGTGGGACCTTGGAGTTCCTTTAGGATAGGGTCGCATAATGGGCGTGACACGTGGAAAGCAAGCTTGGCGATTCAGATATGTAGATTCCTTTCTCTATAACCGACTTTGTACAACCCTAGCCCCCCAGTGTCTATATAAACCGAAGGGTTCAGACTTCTAGGGTTTAGCCACAACAATCATAATCTCATAGGCTAGACTTCTAGGGTTTAGCCATTATGATCTCGTGGTAGATTTACTCTTGTAATACTCATATTCATCAAGATCAATCAAGCAGGAAGTAGGGTATTACCTCCATAGAGTGAGCCCGAACCTGAGTAAACATTGTGTCCCCCGCCTCCTGTTACCATTATCCTTAGACGCACAGTTCGGGACCCCCTACCCGAGATCCGCCGGTTTTGACACCGACATTGGTGGTTTCATTGAGAGTTCCACTATGACATCGGATATAGGCTTGATGGCTTCATCAATCATCTACAACAATGCAGTCCAGGGGGAGATCTTCCTCCCCGGACAGATCTTCGTATTCGGTGGCTTCGCACTGCGGGCCAACTCACTTGGCCATCTAGAGCAGATCGACAGCTATGCCCCTGGCCATCAGGTCAGATTTGGAAGCCTGAATTTTGTGACCGATATCCGCAGAGACTTGATCTTTGACGGATTTGAACCCATGACGGCTGTCCTCAGCCGCCACGATGAACATGACGTAGATCTGTGATCTGGCCGCACACAGGAGATAGTACCTGTGACCGCCCTGGACCTAGAGCCGGAGCGGACTGCATCGTCCGAAGATGGGAATCTCAACTCCGCCGCGGAGATCGCAGACTCAGTGGCGCTCGAGCCGCACACAAACCCAACATTAGGCTGGGCTTGCGTTACCGGAACCTCGGACTCGTCTCCGGCTACGGGCTTCAGACCGCGTGCATTTGTGTCCATCGAACCTGATTGCTTGCCGGTCTTGGAGTTCAGCTCTGTGGACATCTTCCAGCACTCGCCTTTTGGCGCAGTGTTAAACTCATTGAAGTCCCTCTCCTTGTTGGGGGACTCTCGGCAGAACTATGTCCGGCTTAAGTGGGAAGCGGACGACGAGGAGGTTCGTTCCCCAACCACCAACCACTTCATTGCCACTGTCGAGGACTTAACAGACACACTCGATTACGGCTCCAAAGACATCGACGGTATGGACGACGATGCCGGAGAAGAGCAGGCACAAAAACCACCACCTTTAGGGCAGTGGACAGCTACATCGTCATACAATATATAAATGGTGGACACACCAAAGGAGATTGAGGCCGACGTTGATAACAGCATGCCTGTCAATGAACCTCTTAAACGCCGGCGTCCCAAACGCCGACCTCGATCCGGCAAAAGAAAAAAAACATTTTCACGGATGACGATGGTAATTTGAAATAAGCCGAAGACCCCGCAGACCCAGCATTGGAGCAGGGCGTGCGAGAGGACGGCGAACACAGTATAGAGATGTTGTCCGACCACAGCGACGCCGAAGATAGCAATTACCAACCTGTCTCTGAAGAGGAGATCCGCCTGGGCGATGATACGTCTCCAACGTATCTACAATTTTTGATAGTTCCATGCTATTATATTACCCTTTTCGGATGTTTATGGGCTTTATTATACACATTTATATCATTTTTGGGACCAACCTACTAACCGAAGGCCCAGCCCATATTGTTGTTTTATTGCCTGTTTCAGTATTTCGAGGAAAAGGAATATCAAACGGAGTCCAAACAGAATGAAACCTTCGGAAGCGTGATTTTTTTGGAAGAATATGATTCTGGAGACTTGGAGTCCACGTCAGAAGATCCTCGAGGAGGCCACGAGATAGGAGGCCGCGCCCCCCTTACAGGGGCACGCCCCCCTGTCTTGTGGGCCCCTCGAGCACCTCCCGACCGACTACTTTCGCCTATATATGCCTACGTACCCTAAAACCATCAGAATTCAAGATAGATCGGGAGTTCTGCCGCTGCAAGCCTCTTTAGCCACTAAAAACCTCTCGGGAGCCCGTTCCAGCACCCTGCCGGAGGGGGAATCCATCACCGGTGGCCATCTTCATCATCCCGGCGCTCTCCATGACGAGGAGGGAGTAGTTCACCCTCGGGGCTGAGGGTATGTACCAGTAGCTATGTGTTTGATCTCTCTCTCTCTCTCTCGTGTTCCCTCTATGGCACGATCTTGATGTATCGCGAGCTTTGTTATTATAGATTGGATCTTATGATGTTTCTCCCCCTCTACTCTCTTCTGATGAATTGAGTTTCCCTCTTGAAGTTATCTTATCGGATTGAGTCTTTATTTGAGAACACTTGATGTATGTCTTGCCGTGTTTATCTGTGGTGACAATGGGATATCACGTGCCACTTGATGTATGTTTTGGTTACCAACTTGCGGGTTCCGCCCATGAACCTATGCATAGGGGTTGGCACACGTTCTTGACTCTCCGGTAGAAACTTTGGGGCACTCTTTTGAAGTACTTTTGTGTTGGTTGGATGAATCTGAGATTGTGTGATGCATATCGTATAATCATGCCCACGGATACTCGAGGTGACAATGGAGTATCTAGGTGACATTACGGTTTTGGTTGATTTGTGTCTTAAGGTGTTCTTCTAGTACGAACTCTTTTATAGATCGATCCGAAAGAATAACTTTGAGGTGGTTTCGTACCCTACCATAATCTCTACATTTGTTCTCCGCTATTAGTGGCTTTGGAGTGACTCTTTGTTGCATGTTGAGGGCTTGTTATATGATCTATCTATGTTATTATTGTTGAGAGAACTTGCACTAGTGAAAGTATGAACCCTAGGCCTTGTTTCCTATCATTGCAATACTGTTTACGCTCACTTTTATCATTAGTTACCTTGCTGTTTTTATATTTTCAGATTACAAAAACCTATATCTACTATCCATATTGCATTTGTATCATCATCTCTTCGCCAAACTAGTGCACCTATACAATTTACCATTGTATTGGGTGTGTTGGGGACACAAGATACTTTTTGTTATTTGGTTGGAGGGTTGTTTAAGAGAGACCATCTTCATCCTACGCCTCCTACGAATCGATAAACCTTAGGTCATCCACTTGAGGGAAATTTGCTACTGTCCTACAAACCTATGCACTTGCTGGCCCAACAACGTCTACAAGAAGAAGGTTGTGTAGTAGACATCAAGCTCTTTTCTGGCGTCGTTGCAAGGGAGGCTAGGTAAAGGCACTCACTCACACCCCGTTAACTAAGCTCTTTTCTGGCGTCGTTGCCGGGGAGGTGAGTGCTTGAAGGTATATCTTTAGATCTTGCAATCGAATCTTTTTGTTTCTTGCTTTATCACTAGTTTAGTTTATAAAAGAAAACTACAAAAAAATGGAGTTAAGTTTGTCTCATACGCTTCGTCTTTTTAATATCTTTCGTGAGAATGATGGAAAGGAAAATTGTGCTCAAGTGCTAGAAGAAGAAATCTATAGAATGTTTGATACTAAATCTTTGTATGATGAGCATGATTGCAATGTTGTTAGTATGAATTCCTTGAATATCCATGATGCTAATAATATGCAAAGCCACAAGATTGGGGAAACTATGTTTAATGAATATGATATATTTTGTCCCCCAAGTTTTGATGAGCAAATTTATTTTGATGATAGCATGCCTCCTATTTATGATGATTATATTGATGAAAGTGGATTTGGAAGAGTGTCAACTTTATTTAGTGATGAATCCACTATTTCGGAAGAGGTTCCAATTGATTATGAGAACAAAGTTGCTATCTATGATGATTATAGTGATGACTTGTATGCTATTAAGAATAATGATAACCATGAAACTCTTCATCATGATTTTAGTTTTCAATTGGATTATGCCTCACATGATAATTATTTTGTTGGGTTTGCTCCCACTATTATTCATGAGAAGAATTTTGCTTATGTGGAGAGCATTAAATTTTCTATGCTTGCAGATCATGAAAAGAATGCTTTAGTTGCTGGTTATATTGTTGAATTCATTCATGATGCTACTGAAAATTATTATGAGGGAGGAATATATGCTTTTAGGAATTGCAATAATGTCAAGTTTCCACCCTATGTGCTTAAATTCTTGAAGCTATGCTTGTGTTACCCTCTTATGCCAGTTGATTATTGTTCCCATAAGTTATTTTCTCACAAAATCCCTATGCATAGGAAGTGGGTTATACTTAAATGTGCTAGTCATATGCTTCATGATGCTCCCGTTATGTTTCAATTCTTATGTTTTATGTGAGCATCATTGCCATCATCGTGCCTACTAGAAAGGCATTAAAGAAAAGCGCTTATTGGGAGACAACCCAATATTTACCCTTACTGTTTTTGTGTGTCCACATGATTATTATACTTTAGTAATCATGTTTTATAGCTTTTGTTTTAATAAAGTGCCAAGTAAGACCTTTAGGATAGCTTACGGTGATAGTTGTGTTGATCCTGCTGGAAATCAGAAACTTTTGCACCCAGTAAATTAGTTTTGTTAATTCACAGAAACGTGCTCCTCATCTTATTCTTTTTTCTCTGGATTTGTGTACAAATTTCTTAGGACTTCCTAATTTGGTAGGATTTTTGGAGTTCCATAAGTATACGTTTGATACAGATTACTACAGACTTTTCTGTTTTTGACAGATTCTGTTTTCTTTGTGTTGTTTGCTTATTTTGATGCATCTATGGCTAGTATTAAGTGGTATGAACCATAGATAAGTTGGAATACAGTGGATATTACACCAATATTAATTTATAATGAGTTCATTACAGTACCTAAGTGGTTGTTTTATTTTCTTATACTAACGGAGCTTACGCGTTTTCTGTTGAGTTTTGTGTTGTGGAGTTTTCAAGTTTTGGGTAAGGATTCGATGAACTATGGAATAGGGAGTGGCAAGAGCCTAAGCTTGGGGATTCCCAAGGCACCCCAAGGTAATATTCAAGGACGACCAAGAGCCTAAGCTTGGGGATGCCCCGGATGGCATCCCCTATTTCGTCCTCGTTCATCGGTAACTTTACTAGGAGCTATATTTTTATTCACCACATGATATGTGTTTTGCTTGGAGCGTTATTTTCTTTTGTTAGTATTTTCTTGATGTCATTTAGAATAACGTTTTGCATCTTTATTTTCAATAAAGAAGTCAAGGATAGCCTTTGCCATGCTTATTTTGCTAGTATACATGTTGCTGTTTGAAAACAGAAAGTTTACCGCTGTTGCAAAAATTCCCTAGAAAAGTCAGAGAGTGCTATTATGTTGAAACTTTTTGCATATTGAGATCTGATAAATTTACTACAGTGGGAATTTTATATCATAATTTTTGGAGTTAGGGAAGTATGGATACTCTTGCATTCTTTACAGACTGTACTGTTTTGGCAGATTGCTGTTATGTTTGCATTGTTTGCATATGTTTGCTTGTTTAATGATTCTATTTGAGGATAGGAGTATTAAATATGCAAAGGCATTTAGTATGCAATGTTGAATAATAATTTTATTGATTTGTTACAATAGATTATGATAAGGTTTTGCATTGGTTTATACTAACCTACCTCACGAGTTCTTGTTGAGTTTGGTGTGGATGAAGCTTTTGAGAAATAGAGAAACCATGATATGAGAGGAATTAAGGAGACACAAAAGTTCAAGATTGGGGATGCCCAAGGCACCCCAAGATAATATTCCAGTAAGTCTCAAGCATCTAAGCTTGGGGATGCCCCGGTAGGCATCCCACCTTTCTTCTTCAACAACTATCGGTTAGTATCGGTTGAGCCTAAGTTTTTGCTTCTTCACATGAGTTGTGCTATCCTTGCAATGTCATTTTATTTTGTTTTGCTTGCTGCTTGATTAGAATACCAATATATGAAATTCTTTAATGTTAGAGAGTCTTCACATAGTTGCACAATTATTTGACTACTCATTGATCTTCACTTATATCTTTCGGAGTAGTTTGTCATTTGCTCTAGTGCATCACTTATATCTTTTAGAGAATGGCGGTGGTTATATTTTGTAGAAATTGCTAGTCTCTCATGCATCACTTATATTATTTTGAGAGTCTTTTAAAACAGCATGGTATTTGCTATGGTTACAAAGTTGGTCCTAGAATGATGAGCATCCAAGTTGGGTATACTAAAAACTATCATAGAAAGGAATTGGATGCTATGATCAATTTGATGCTTGATAATTGTTTTGAGATATGGAGGTAGTGATATTAAAGTCATGCTAGTTGGGTGATTATGAATTTAAAGAATGCTTGTCTTGAAGTTTGTGATTCCCGTAGCATGCACGTATGGTGAACCGCTTTGTGATGAAGTTGGAGCACAATTTTATTTATTGATTATCTTCCTTATGAGTGGCGGTCGGGGACGAGCGATGGTCTTTTCCTACCAATCTATCCCCCTAGGAGCATGCACGTAGTGCTTTTGTTTTTGATGACTTCTAAATTTTTGCAACAAGTATATGAGTTCTTTTGATTAATGTTGAGTCCATGGATTATACGCACCCTTTCACCCTTCCACCATTGCTAGCCTCTCTTGTACAGCGCAACTTTTGCCGGTACCATACACCCACGACACTCCTTCCTCAAAACAGTCACCATACCTACCTATTATGGCATTTCCATAGCCATTCCGAGATATATTACCATGCAACTTTCCACCGTTCCATTCATATGGCACGCATTACTTTTGTCATATTGCTCTTTGCATGATCATGTAGTTGACATTGTATTTGTGGCAAGCCACCTTCATAATTTTCATACATGTCGCTCTTGATTCATTGCATGTCCCGGTACACCGCCGGAGGCATTCATATAGAGTCATATCTTGTTCTAGCTTTGAGTTGTAAATTCATAAAAGTGTGATGATCTTCATTATTAGAGCATTGTCCTAGTGAGGAAAGGATGATGAATACTATGATTCCCCCACAAGTCGGGATGAGACTTCGGACTTTACAAAAAGAAAAAAAGGCCAAAAAAAAGGGAGGCCAAAGAAAAGAAAAAAAAGAGAAAAAAGAAAAGAAAAAATGAGAGAAAAAGAGAGAAGGGACAATGCTACATCTCTTTTTCCACACTTGTGCTTCAAAATAGCACCATGATCTTCATGTTAGAGAGTCGCATATGTTGTCACTTTCATATACTAGTGGAAATCTTTCATTATAGAACTTGGCTTGTATATTCCAATGATGGGCTTCCTCAAAAGTGCCCTAGGTCTTCGTGAGCAAGCGAGTTGGATGCACACCCACTTAGTTTCTTCTGTTGAGCTTTCATATATTTATAGCTCTAGTGCATCCGTTGCATGGCAATCCCTACTCACTCACATTGATATCTATTAATGGGCATCTCCATAGCCCGTTGATACACCTAGTTGATGTGAGACTATCTTCTCCTTTTTGTCTTCTCCACAACCACCATTCTATTCCACATATAGTGCTATGTCCATGGCTCACACTCATGTATTGCGTGAAAGTTGAAAAAGTTTGAGATTATTAAAGTATGAAACAATTGCTTGGCTTCTCATCGGGGTTGTGCGTGATTAAATACTTTGTGTGATGAAGATAGAGGAACAGCCAGACTATATGATTTTGTAGGGATAACTTTCTTTAGCCATGTTATTTTGAGAAGACATGATTACTTTGATTAGTATGCTTATTACTATTTCTTATGTCAATATGAACTTCTATTTTGTATCATTTGGATCTGAACATTCATGCCACAATAAAGAAAATTACATTATAAATTATGCTAGGTAGCATTTCACATCAAAAATTCTATTTTTATCATTTACCTACTCGAGGACGAGCAGGAATTAAGATTGGGGATGCTTGATACGTCTCCAACGTATCTATAATTTTTGATTGTTCCATGCTATTATATTACCCTTTTTGGATGTTTATGGGCTTTATTATACACATTTATATCATTTTTGGGACTAACCTACTAACCGAGGACCCGGCCCATATTGCTGTTTTATTGCCTATTTCAGTATTTCGAGGAAAAGGAATATCAAACGGAGTCCAAACGGAATGAAACCTTCGGCGGCGTGATTTGTTGGAAGAATATGATTCTGAAGACTTGGAGTCCACGTCAGAAGATCCTCGAGGAGGCCACGAGATAGGAGGCCGCACCCCCCTTACAGGGGCGCGCCCCCCTATCTCGTGGGCCCCTCGAGCACCTCCCGACCGACTACTTTCGCCTATATATGTCTACGTACCCTAAAACCATCAGAAATCAAGATAGATCGGGAGTTCCGCCGCCGCAAGCCTCTGTAGCCACCAAAAACCTCTCGGGAGCCCGTTCAGGCACCCTGCCGGAGGGGGAATCCATCACCGGTGGCCATCTTCATCATCCCGGCGCTCTCCATGAGGAGGAGGGAGTAGTTTACCCTCGGGGCTGAGGGTATGTACCAGTAGCTATGTGTTTGATCTCTCTCTCTCTCGTGTTCTCTCTCGTGTTCCCTCTATGGCACGATCTTGATGTATCACGAGCTTTGTTATTATATATTGGATCTTCTGATGTTTCTCCCCCTCTACTTTCTTATGATGAATTGAGTTTCCGTCTTGAAGTTATCTTATCGGATTGAGTCTTTATTTGAGAACACTTGATGTATGTCTTGCCGTGTTTATCTGTGGTGACAATGGGATATCACGTGCCACCTGATGTATGTTTTGGTGACCAACTTGCGGGTTCCTCCCATGAACCTATGCATAGGGGTTGGCACACGTTCTTGACTCTCCGGTAGAAACTTTGGGGCAATCTTTTTAAGTACTTTTGTGTTGGTTGGATGAATCTGAGATTGTGTGACGCATATCGTATAATCATGCCCACGGATACTCGAGGTGACAATGGAGTATCTAGGTGACATTAGGGTTTTGGTTGATTTGTGTCTTAAGGTGTTCTTCTAGTATGAACTCTTTTATAGATCGATCCGAAAGAATAACTTTGAGGTGGTTTCGTACCCTACCATAATCTCTACGTTTGTTCTCCGCTATTAGTGGCTTTGGCGTGACTCTTTGTTGCATGTTGAGGGCTTGTTATATGATCTATCTATGTTATTATTGTTGAGAGAACTTGCACTAGTGAAAGTATGAACCCTAGGCCTTGTTTCCTATCATTGCAATACCGTTTACGCTCACTTTTATCATTAGTTACTTTGCTGTTTTTATATTTTCAGATTACAAATACCTATATCTACTATCCATATTGCACTTGTATCACCATCTCTTTGCCAAACTAGTGCACCTATACAATTTACCATTGTATTGGGTGTGTTGGGGACACAAGAGACTTTTTGTTATCTGGTTGCAGGGTTGTTTGAGAGAGACCATCTTCATCCTATGCCTCCTACGGATTGATAAACCTTAGGTCATCCACTTGAGGGAAATTTGCTACTGTCCTACAAACCTGTGCACTTGCAGGCCCAGCAACGTCTACAAGAAGAAGGTTGTGTAGTAGACATCAGGCGACGACGAGTTCGTCATCCCAGAAGAACCATTAGAACAAGAATGCCTCCAGTAAAGGCTTATCGACACTGCAAGGAGCCTGAAGAAGCAGAAGCAGCGGCTTAAAGCCGCATAGGATACGCTCAATGATAGATGGAGCGACGTGCTAGATAGTGAGGAAAAATATGGCAGTAATCGCCACAGAGAGTTATCCTAAATGTAAGTTGCTGCCCGAATTCGACGACGAGGCTATCGCGCCTATACCGCCGAAAAACAAAGCGGCCGACTGGCCGGACCGACCACCTCGCAGTCGCGACAGAGCGGCTAGCAATGTCGTACACAAGCCCTCGTCCCCTCCCCGCAAAGGAAGGAAGGCTGCGGCCCAGGACCAGAAACACGGTCTACGTGAGGACCTGGACAAAAAAGCTGGCAAAACTAGGTCCATCTATGGATCTAGGGAACGTGCTCCTACACGGGGTCACTATTATCAAACAAAACGTGCCGACCATTTACCAACTTGGAACCAATACCGAGCATTACAACCGTCGGACCCAATCCACGACACAGCCAGATACAGGGGTGCCGCACACCCCCTGTGCTTCACCGATGAGGTGCTGGAACACGATTTTCCAGAAGGGTTCAAACCTGTAAACATCGAGGCATATGATGGAACGACGGACCCCACGGTTTGGATAGAAGACTTCATTCTTCACATCCACATGGCTCGTGGAGACGATCTCCACGCCATTAAATATTTACACCTCAAGCTAAAAGGACCAGCTCGGCACTGGCTGAAAAGCCTCACCGAAAACTCCGTCGGAAGCTGGGAAGAACTTGAGGATGCTTTCCGGGCCAATTTCCAAGGGACCTATGTCCGGCCTCCGGATGCAGATGATATAAGTCACATAATCCAACAACCCTGAGAATCAGCCCGTAAGCTTTGGAATAGGTTTCTCACTAAGAAGAACCAAATTGTCGATTGTCCGGACACCAAAGCCTTAGCGGCCTTCAAACATAGTGTCCGGGATGAATGGCTGGCCAGACACCTCGGCCAGGAAAAGCCAAGGAAAATGGCCGCCTTAACTACTCTCATGATCCGCTTTTGCTTGGGCGAAGACAGCTGATTAGCCCGTAGCAGCACCAGTGATCCCGGCACCTCTGAGGTCATGGATGGCAATGGAAAACCACGACACAATAAAAACAAACGTCAGAACAATGAAGAAAGCCCAGACAATACGGCGGTAAACACTGGATTCAAGGGCTCAAGACCCGGTCAACGGAAGAAGCCATTTAAAGGCGACAAGGACATTCCACCCAACCTGGACAAAATCCTAGACAGGCCTTGCCAGATCCACGGCACCCTCGATAAACCAGCTAATCATACCAATAGAGAATGTTGGGTCTTCAAGCAGGCCGTCAAACTCAACGCTGAACAAAAAGGGAAGGGACCTCAGAGTGAAGACGAGGATGAACCTCGCCAGCCAAACACGGGGGGACAGAAGAAATTCCCATCGGAGATCAAAACAGTGAACATGATCTATGTCACTCATATCCCAAAGTGGGAGCGCAAGCGCGCACTCCGTGATGTCTACGCCGTTGAGCCCGTCGCCCCCAAGTTCAACCCATGGTCGGCCTGTCCGATCACCTTTGATCCCAGGGACCACCCGACTAGTATCCGTCACAGAGGTTTGGCTTCCCTGGTGCTCGACCCAATAATCGACGGATACCACCTCATTCGAGTCCTCATGGATGGCGGCAGCAGTCTCAATCTGATATATCAGGACACAGTTCGCAAGATGGGGATGGACCCGTCAAGAATCAAGCCAAGCAGCACCACTGTCGGTGTCAAAACCGGCGGATCTCGGGTAGGGGGTCCCAAACTGTGCGTCTAGGCGGATGGTAACAGGAGACAAGGGACACAATGTTTTACCCAGGTTCGGGCCCTCTTGATGAGGTAAAACCCTACGTCCTGCTTGATTGATATTGATGATGTGGGTATTACAAGAGTAGATCTACCACGAGATCAAGGAGGCTAAACCCTAGAAGCTAGCCTATGGTATGATTGTTGTTATTGTTGTTGTGTCCTACGGACTAAAACCATCCGGTTTATATAGACACCGGAGAGGGCTAGGGTTACACAGAGTCGGTTACAATGGTAGGAGATCTACATGTCCGTATCGCCAAGCTTGCCTTCCACGCCAAGGAAAGTCCCATTCGGACACGGGACGAAGTCTTCAATCTTGTATCTTCATAGTCTTGGAGTCCGGCCGATGATGATAGTTCGGCTATCCGGACACCCCCTAGTCCAGGACTCCCTCAGTAGCCCCTGAACCAGGCTTCAATGACGTCGAGTCCGGCGCGCATATTGTCTTCGGCATTGCAAGGCGGGTTCCTCCTCCGAATAATTTGTAGAAGATTGTGAACACCAGGATAGTGTCCGGCTCTGCAAAATAAATTCCACATTCCACCGTAGAGAGAATAATATTTACACAAGTTCAATCTGCTGACGTATTTCGTGGCGTGACGTCACACCACAACCAAGCCTTTACTTGAATCGTTTTTATTATACCGCCTCAGCGCGTTTAGCGAAGCGGTTTCCTTGGCACGTCTTGTCGAAGCAGAGATCGTGTTCCCCTTATTCCGGGATTCTCATCAATACGGACGTGAGTAACCCAACCGCGCCATTGATTGCGGCGCTTGGGAGAGAAGCGAGTTTTATCAGGCCGGTGGGGACGCATAGTTTCGTCTGCCCATATATAAGGGGATAAGGATCCACCCTTTTACCTACGCCTTCTTCCTCCTTTGCTTTATCCATCTTCGCGCACTCGAGCTCCAGCGCCCAAGTCCGCACATCTCACCTCAACCTTCTCCAACTATGTCCGGAGCGGGAGGCAAGTGGATGGCCTCCTCCATTACGGAGGGGCACATCGAGAGGCAGCGCGGCGCCGAATACCTGTCCAGCGACATCGCGCACCGGCTCCCCGACAAGGGGCAGCTCATCCCCACCCCCAGGCCCCATGAGAGGGTGGTATTACTTCCCCATTTCCTCCGTGGAGTGGGCTTCCCACTTCACCCCTTTGTCCGGGGGCTCATGTTTTACTACAGCCTGGATTTCCATGATCTGGCCCCGAATTTCATCCTCAACATCTCGGCGTTTATCGTCGTGTGCGAGGCTTTCCTCTGCATCCAGCCCCACTTCGGCTTGTGGCTCAAGACCTTCAATGTCAAGCCGAAGGTTGTGAAGGGGAATCAAACGGAGTTCGGAGGCGCCATGGTGGGCAAGATACCCAACGTTACTTGGTTCGAGGGCGCCTCCGTGGGAACCATCAAGGGGTGGCAATCGGGGTGGTTCTACATCATCGAGCCGCGTGACCCTAAATGGGCAGCGGCCCCCGAATTCAGATCTGGCATCCCCACACGGCTCACCTCTTGGAAAGAGAGTGGCCTGACTTGGGGTGATTCGGAGGAGCTGACCGGACTCCAAGCCTGCATCCAGAAGCTGGTGAACAAGAAGCTCAAGCTTGTCAACATAGTCCAGGTCATGCTCATCCGCCGGATTCTCCCGTGCCAACAACGGGCCTTTGAATTGTGGGAGTTCGATCCGGCTCAGCACCGAACCTTGAGCGGGCTCTTCGACACTAGGTATGAAGATGCCTGGAAGGTGCTGTTTAAGGGCGCCGAGGCTCCCGCATCCGCTACCGAAGATCGCGGATTCAGCTCGCAGCGCCAGGCTAGCGAGGTAAGCGATTATACCCTTTACGGGACACTTGTTTTTCATAGTTTCACTTCATGCGGGATCTAAACTCCCTCTCCTTTGACAGGACTGGCTGAAGAAGGCCGAGCAGACTAACTGTCCGGCCCCTTTGCCAGAAGACCCAGCGGACGCCCGTTTAACGGGGCTGCTGGTTCTGGCACCCCACGTGGTGCTGGAGAAGAAGGCCAAGAAGGAGGTCACGGGTACTCGAAAGAGTTCCCGTTTTCAGGTGTCCGATGACTCCGAGGCGGACTCCTCCCATGAAGGCGAGGAGGAGAAGAAAAAGGCCTCTCCTCCAGCGGGGGGAGGGAAGAAAAGGAAGGCTTCCCCAACGAGGGAGGCCGAAGGGTCCAAGAAGGGAAGGACTCTTCCCCCGGACTGTTCTGCCCACGCCGGTGACGACGACGAGGATTGGCCTCCAAGGACCAAGCCCCTGGCGAGATCGTAAGTATCCGGACTCCCGAATGACTTCATGATTTTTCTTTCTGCCACATGGTGTCTTTCTAACGCCGCATACAACCCTGCAGTCCGCCCAAGGACGATCTTCCTGCTACGTCGAGCGGGTCCTTGGGCACGTCGGATGTGAACAGTACTTCACTTCCAACCGCCTCCTCCCCCCGTGACGCTGACGATGCCGAGGTGGGATCCCAAAGAAGGACCCACCCGGAGGAGGAGGACCCGGAGGTGCCACAGGGCGACCTCCCGGACTTCGTACCGGACTCCATACCGGAACCTGCAGTGGTTCCGGAGTCCGGTGGGCGGCCCCTTCGTAAGAAGGGCAAGACCGTGACGCCGGTGGCCTCCATCCAACTGGAGGTGCCGGATAACTTGCTGGAGGCGCTCAACAGCGCTTCCATCGAGGAGGAACACCGCACTGTTATGAGTGCGGTGATTCAGAAGGTCCAGCTCGCCAAAAGTGGGCTGACCGAAGCCTACAGTAGCCTTCTAACAGGCTTTGAGGTAAAAAATTTAATATATGTAAAATAGTACCGCATAGACAGTAGCCCCTGATGCTCGGTTCGGTGTTCGGAAAGAAAAGCCGGACTGAGGATCTAAAAAGATATACGCATGAGTCATAAAAAACATGTCAATATGGGATTGCAGGCTGTGCTGCTGACCTCTGCCGCACTGACTGCGGAGGTTGATGCTTTGAAGCAAAACCTCAAGCGGATCGAGAACAAGCTCGGCCGTGCCAAGAAGCAGCTCGAGGACAAAGAAGGTGAGTAGCACGTTATTAAAGTTGTACCTTACAGAAAAGGATTTGGTTGCAAGAAGAATGGCAAGGATAACGTGGGTATTGTAGGGGCCACAAACGAGGTGGCGACCCTGAAGGAGGCGGTGTCCGCGGCCGAACGTAATGCGGCCGCGGAGCGCACCGAGCGAGAGAAGCAGGAGGCGCGGGTGGCGGATGTACAGCAAGAGGCCCGGGCTCTCGTGAAAAACATGAGAGTTTGGAGCGCGACTCGAAGACTCGAGAGTCCGTGCTTGCATCGGCTCTTGAGAGTGCCAAAGCCGCTAAGGCCGAAGCCTACAAGGCCCTCCAGGAAATCGAGGCGTTGAAGAAAATAGCGTCGGGTAAGGCATTTTTCATGCAAAGCAAGCATGTGGATGTGGATTACGTGTTACTTACCCGAATTCGGAGCTCTCTAGGAGCGTTCGCAGATCTGCCCCGCAGCGTATCCGATGTTGCCGCTTTCTATAGGGCCGAGGAGGGGAGCTCGACGGAGAAGGTCTTCTGGTCTCAGTATGCTGAGGCCGGACATCCGGTGCCCCTTAGCGACCAGCTGAAGCAGCTGGTCGAGCTCCACAAGGTGGCCGAACAAGCCATGAAGGGCCTCATAGTTCGGCTGTGGCCCAATGAGGCCATGCCTGGGAGCTACTTCGGCCTGGTGCAGCGGCTGGTGGATGCGTGTCCATGGGTTGAGGTCATCAAGCGATCCGCCTGTATTGAAGGTGCCCGTCAGGCCCTTGCCCGTGCTAAGGTGCACTGGGGCAAGATGGATGCTGAGAAGCTTGTGACGGACGCGCCACCGCCGGGCAAGGAGTATCGCACGCCCGAAATGTATTATAAGGGTGTCCTGAAGGGTGCCCGCATTATTGCGGGTGAGTGCTCCAATGATGTAATATTTGAGTAGACTCACATTTTGTTATTCTGTGCGCTGAAAACTTTGTTCATATGCGCTAAGCAACGCTTGTTAATTTAAAATATTACCTTCTGTGCGGCCGTTTATCAAATCTGAGAGATGGCAAGTCGTCGGCTTCAGCCCCCTTGCCACTAGTGCTAGGGTGTTCGGGATAAATTTGAGCACTCTTGTTCCCATTTTTGGGTCCATCTAGGGAGGCGCTCAACTCAACGAACCAGGCAACCAGACTTATAATGCTTGAACACTCTCACTTAGCCATAGAATTCTATAATTTTAAATTTCGGCGAAGCCCCTAGTGTTCGGAAGGCCGAATTCGGGGCATTATCCACGCCTGGGCCGGACAAAGCCGGTTCCTCGCTCTAAGCGGCATAAGTCTTTAGGGACTCGAAAAAACCTCTTGAACAGCGACCGGCTCTCGCCTCATCATGACGGTCAGTTTTAGCTTTCTCCACTGAGGCGCTCGCCCAGCTCAACTGGGGCGCAATCGCAGTGGTTCTCCCAGTGCTACCTTAGCCGATACAACGGAACGTAAGGTACCAAAACATGGGAGCCGGGCAAACCCAACTATTGACCCAAGACATGATTCAGAGCCGATGCATATAATGCTATAAGTTCGGGGTGCCGCACTTGTGAAAGTGTTCGGACTTATCACACCATAATGTGGGGAACTTAAGCCCCTGGTGTATTTAGACGTACCAAAGTGTACGGATGCAACAGTTGTAAATGAACATATGTGTAAGAAAGGAATGCAATTATAAGCAAAAAGGTGCTGCATTGTTTTATTCAAGAAATATTGCTATGAATGCAGAATGATACAAATAGTGCGATAAGCATGGGATGGGACTATTAAACATGTCCCCCTCCAGGGGTAGGCTGCGGAATGGTGTATAAAACAGATTTAATGCTCGTAAGGGAGACCACCTAGATATTCGTCGTAGCCTTTCTCCTTCCCTGGCTGTTGCATCATGAGTTCGGCCGGTCTACTGCCGGACAGGGCCTCTGGTGAACGGAGTCCTGTGGGTAAGAAAGAAAAAGAAAGAGAAAAAAAAAGGAATGACACACTTGGGAACCCCTGATGTGGTTAAGCCGCGTTCTGGGCCCGTTGTGGTCGTGCCCCTCCCTCTATGCCCATGGTATCTGCAGAGCGTAATGATGTACGCGAAGGACCAGTCTTGCATTATTGCGAGGGCTGGGGTTGGGGCCGCATTGCTACGCGTGCTCGGAACGTGCCAGGTGGTCTTTTTGTAGGTTGCTCCAGACGCGTTTAGCCGTGTCCGGTCGCTTAAGGGCCGGACTCGAGAATTGCCTTAAGAGGCTGCATTGTACTTCTGCCGCGAGAGCCGCTGTATGTTCCTCCGTTCGGAGGGAGCGTTCGGTGTTTCCGTTGACCGTGATGACTCCTCGAGGGCCTGGCATCTTGAGCTTGAGGTATGCGTAGTGCGGCACCGTGTTGAACTTTGCAAACGCGGTCCGTCCGAGCAGAGCATGATAGCCGCTGCGCAACGAAACTATGTCGAAGATTAACTCCTCGCTTCGGAAGTTATCTGGGGATCCGAAGACCACTTCCAGTGTAACTGAGCCCGTACAATTGGCCTCTACACCTAGTATGACGCTTTTTAAGGTCGTCTTTGTGGGTTTAATCCTTAAGGGGTCTATGCCCATCTTGCACACTGTGTCCTGATAAAGCAGGTTCAGGCTGCTGCTGCCGTCCATCAGGACTCTGGTGAGGTGAAATCCATCGACGATTGGGTCTAAAACCAATGCGGCGAATCCCCCGTGGCGGATGCTGGTGGGGTGGTCCCTTCGATCAAAAGTGATCGGGCAGGAGGACCATGGGTTGAACTTCGGGGCGACTGGCTCCATCGCGTATACGTCCCTGAGTGCATGCTTCCGCTCCCTCTTGGGTATGTGGGTTGCGTATATCATATTCACCATCCGCACTTGTGGGGGGGAAACCCTTCTATCCTCTATTGTTCGGCGGTAGGGTCTCTTCTTCGTCATCGCTATGCAGCCCCTTGCCATTGTTTTTGGCAATTAGCTTGCCTGCCAGCTTGAATACCCAACAGTCCCTGTTGGTGTGGTTGGCTGGCTTTTCGGGGGTGCCGTGTATCTGGCATGAGCGATCGAGTATTCGGTCCAAATTGGATGGACCCGTAATAGTTCTTTTGAATGGCTTTTTCCGCTAACCGGGTTTGGAGCCTCTGAATCCGGCATTGACTGCCGTATCCTCATTATTGTCACCGTTAATGCGGCCTTTGTTCTTGAACACGACCTGCCATTGCGGTCCTTGGTATCCGGACTGCCAGAATTTTTGTTGAGGTTGTTGCTGCGGGCTAGCCAGCTGTCCTCTCCCATGCAGAAGCGGGTCATGAGTGATGTGAGGGCTGCCATGGATTTCGGCTTTTCCTGTCCCAGGTGCCGGGCAAGCCACTGATCGCTGATGTTATGTTTGAAGGCCGCGAGGGCCTCCGCATCCGGACAGTCGACGATTTGATTTTTCTTAGTTAAGAACCGTGTCCAGAGTTGTCTGGCCGATTCGTCTGGCTGCTGAATTATGTGGCTTAGGTCGTCAGCGTATGGTGGTCGCACATACGTGCCCTGGAAGTTATCAAGGAATGCAGCTTCCAGGTCCTCCCAACACCCAATTGATTCTGCTGGCAAGCTGTTAAGCCAATGCTGAGATGGTCCTTTAAGCTTGAGTGGGAGGTATTTGATGGCGTGAAGGTCGTCACCGCGGGCCATGTGGATATGAAGGAGGTAGTCTTCGATCCAAACCGCGGGGTATGTTGTGCCATCATAGGATTCAATATTCACGTGTTTAAACCCTTCGGGGATTTGAGGATCCATTACTTCATCTGTGAAGCATAGTGGGTGTGCGGCGCCTCTGTATTGGGCTATATCACGACGGAGCTCCAACGAGCTTTGTCTATTGTGTTCGGCCCGGCCGGACTTACTGTGTCCGGCGCGACGGTTGTCGTCACGTATCATGGGGCGCCCACGCGATCCATAGATCGATCTTGATTGTCTTGCCTTATCCTCCAATATATCTCGCAAGTCCGGAGCGTTCCCCTGTGGCCTTGTGCTTTTCGAGCGATGTCGGGGTACGGTTCTAGTGGAGGGCCTAGAGGCCTCTCTGTCGCGGCCACGAGGTGGCCGGTCAGCCGTATTGTACTCTGGTGATGCAGGTTTATATGCCTCCTCCTCTAATCGGGGGAGCAACTTGCGTTTGGGGTAGCTTTTGGAGGGGCATTCGGGCTTATGCTCTTCGGCCGCAAGGACTTCAGTCCATCTGTCGGCTAGCAGACCTGATCAGCTCTAAGTTGTTGCTGCTTTTTCTTGAGGCTGTTGGCCGTGGCGATAAGCCTGCGTTTAAAACGCTCTTGTTCGACGGGATCCTCAGGCACGACAAATTCGTCGTCGTCGAGGCTTGCCTCGTCTCCGGAGGGAGGCATGTAATTATCATCCTCTACCTCTTCGTCTGCCGCTCTCTCATGAGGTCTGGCATCTCCGTCCTCCTGCGCTGAATCTTGCTGGAGGGGGTTGTCTTCGGCACTGTCTGGGGTATTATTATCTCCGGTGCCGGAATCACCATTCTTGCTGTGGCGGGATTTAGAGCGGCACCGCTGACGCTGGCGCTTGGGCTGTTTCTTGGAGGGGTCTTCCTCCGCTGTTCCTTCGCCATTCCAATCCTTTGGGATATCCACCATGTATATGTCGTATGACGAGGTGGCTTTCCAGTGCCCAGTAGGCGCTGGTTCTTGGTCGTCTCCGGCATCGTCGTCCATACCGTCGATGTCTTCAGAGTCGAAGTCTAGCATGTCGGTTAGATCGTCGACAGCGGCTACTAAGTGGGTGGTGGGTGGGTCTTGAATTTCTTCATCGTCCGCATCCCAACCGTCCCGACCGTAGTCTGGCCAGGGCTCTCCTAATAACGAGAGATACTTTAGCGAACTCAGGATGTCGCCAACAAGTGAGTGTTGAAAGATGTCCGCAGCGGTGAACTCCATGATCGGCGCCCTATCGGATTCGATTGAAGGGGGCGTGGGAGGTTCGGAGTCCGGCAAGGAGTCCGGCACCTCGGAGTCACGAGCTTCACAGGGGACAAGGTCAGTATTCGGCTCTATCGCCATAGAGGTTGCAGCCCCCGAGGCGATGTCTAACCACTCGTCCTCGATTTGCATAGCCGGCTCCGGATTGAGGGTCGGAGCAGGCCCGTGTGCGGCCTCCAAGGCACTGTCAGGCAGCAGAGCTAAATCATGCCCATCGTGATAGTGCGGCGCGCTCGGCTATGGCTCGAATCCATTGAAGATCAAGTCTCCGCAGATGTCAGCCGTGAAGTTAAGACTTCCACATCTGACCTGACGGCCTTGGGCATAGCTTTCGATCTTCTCCAGATGGCCAAACGAATTGGCCCGTAGTGCAATGCCGCCGAATACGAAGATCTGTCCGGGGAGAAAAGTCTCACCCTGGACCGCGTTGTTGTTGATGATCGAAGGAGCCATCGAGCCTATCGGCGACGACACAGAGGAACTCTCAATGAAAGCACCAATGTCGGTGTCAAAACTGGCGGATCTCGGGTAGGGGGTCCCGAACTGTGCGTCTAGGCTGATGGTAACAGGAGACAAGGGACATGATGTTTTACCCAGGTTCGGGCCCTCTTGATGGAGGTAAAACCCTACGTCCTACTTGATTGATATTGATGATGTGGGTATTACAAGAGTAGATCTACCACGAGATCAAGGAGGCTAAACCCTAGAAGCTAGCCTATGGTATGATTGTTGTTATTGTTGTTGTGTCCTACGGACTAAAACCATCCGGTTTATATAGACACCGGAGAGGGCTAGGGTTACACAGAGTCGGTTACAATGGTAGGAGATCTACATATCTGTATCGCCAAGCTTGCCTTCCACGCCAAGGAAAGTCCCATCCGGACACGGGACGAAGTCTTCAATCTTGTATCTTCATAGTCTTGGAGTCCGGCCGATGATGATAGTTCGGCTATCCGGACACCCCCTAGTCCAGGACTCCCTCAACCACCTTTAAAGGAGTTATACCGGGCATGGAAGCCCGCTACATGGGCTCTCTAACATTGGATGTTGTGTACGGCTCTCCAGACAAATTTTGAAGCAAAGAACTAATCTTCGACATTGCTCCATTCCGAAGCGGCTATGTGCACTACTCGGAAGAATGGCCTTCGCCCATTTTAATGCAGTCCCGCATTATGCTTATCTAAAACTCAAAATGCCTGGACCTCGTGGCGTCATTGCGGTCAGTGGAAATATGGAGTGCTCTCTTCACACAGAGGAATACACGGCGACTAGCAGTCGAAGCACAAAACGGCCTATTCAAGTCGAACAGCTCATCGGTCATTAAGACCACAGACACAACTAAACGTGTCTGACGCACACCCCAGTGTGGTAGCTCACATAAACCTGAGCTCGATTAGCAGCTACGCCCCATCGACCGCTCCATAAAGAGATATACTCAAAATTCCTTGGGCAACTTTGGGGGCACTCTGCACACAAAAGGTCCATAGTTTGGCTTGAGCCTATTCGGACCCTAGAAGTGATCCTTCACGGTTCATTACAACGAACTAGCTCTACTTATGGCCACACCAGGTTCTTCTACCTAGTTTTTTATTTTTCCTGTTTTTTACAGATGGACATCATACTATACCCTTCAAGGACACTCCACAACAAAGGCAAAGGCGCAGACGTGTAGAAGGGCCCCGTGTTAACGTTTCTTTTTTAGATTAAGACCCTACGTAAACCTTTTTATCTCTTCTTGTTCTGTACTTTGCTGGCATGTAAAATGTCCAAGAAAGGTATCGGCATCATCTGTAAATATACGGCTCGCCGTACTAAAGTGGATGTTATAGAAGCAGCCCGGTTCGTACTGTGTTTTGAGATTTATGCTCTCACCACCCGCGCTCTTCCCCCATGTCAGATTGCCACATGTGCCTTGATATCATGGGTCTATCACCAGGGGATGTATTCAGCCTAGTGTATATTGTAAAGTCCGAACACCTATAGGGAGTGTTCGGCATCGCGAGTTTGGCCTTATATGCATCAGCTCCGAATCATGTCTTGGTCAGTAGTTGGGTTGCCCGGCTCATGTGCTTACTACTTTACGTTTCGCTATATCGTCTAGGGTAGTAAAGGGAGAACTACTGCGACTGTGTCCCGGCTAGCCTGAATGAGCACCTCAGTAGAGAAAGCCGAAAACTGACTGTCATGATGCGGCGAGAGCTGGTCAACCACTCCATGACTCATCGGAATCTTCGTGATTCCCTCCGTATTAAACGAAGAACCATTACTCTGGTCACATATGTAAATGCACTGTATTCAGATAACCGCGGACATACAAGGGGCTATATAGTAGCCCCACCGTCAAACTCCTCTGGCTAAGTGAAAGTGTTAAAGCTCTACAGTCCTATTGCCTAGTTCGCCGCACTAACACCTCCTTAACAGACCAAGACATTGGGTCAAGGGTGATCAAGTGCTTTTCTGAACACCCCGGCGTTATACGCAAGGGGGCTGAAGCCGATGACTGCAAACCTTCAAATTGTATATATATAAAAAAGACAGCCGCACAGGAGGCACTAAGACTTTTCGGGAAAAGTATAAAAACATAGCCTTAAATATATCATAATATTGTTATTACAATTTTCATACACTTTACTCGAACATAATATTTTTCGAGGACTGACCCTCTATTAAGCGGGCACCCTCTAGGACATCTTCAAAGCAATGTTCTGGCATGTTAAGGTCCTTGCCTTCGGGCGGACTCTGTGCCGCAATATCGGTGGACGTCATCTTCGCCCAGTATATCTTGACACGGGCAAGGGCCATCCGCGCACCTTCTATGCACATTGACCGCTTCACAGCATAGATATGCGGCACCGCATTAACAAGCTGCCGCACCAAACCGAAATAACTATTCGGAATGGGTTCTGTTGGACACAACCGGGCTATGACGTCCTTCATGGCAGTGCCGAACATCTTGTGGATCTCGGCCCATTGGGCCATCTGTTTGTTCAACAGTGGACGCTTCGGCGTGTGAAATTGCGACCAAAATAGCTCTTCCGTTGCATGTCCTTCTTGCGCGTGGAAAAACTGATTCGCATCGGCAGCACTCTTCGGCAGGACCATAAAGGGGTCCGAAGAACTCCATCGTTGATTCAGCGGCACATACTTCGGATCGCCAATCTTAGTCTGCAATAAAAAGGGCTTACCAGCCGCGATCTCCCCAACTTGTCAGATCTCCTCCCGAGCCGCTCTAGACTCAGACCGGGCTTCCTTCGCCTCTTGTAAGGCCTTGTCCAAATCATCCGCTTTGTCTTTGTTATCTCTCTCAAGATCTTGGCATCGGCTAGTGGCATTCTTCATCTCAAGTGCCATGGTAGATACCCTCTCCTCGCACTGCCGCCGAGCGGTCTGCTCTACTTTCAATTTGGCGGCCGCCTTTTCGGCGGCCGCATTACTATTCATCGCTTGCTCCTTGGCCCGGGGAAGTTCCGCCTGAAGGGTCTCCACTGCGGCAGCACTATCTGCATTTATGCATATATAAATTTCCAGTATCATGGTCATTTCACAATACTAGCATGGACTAAGTGCCCCAGAGACATACCTTGCGCCTCGTCGAGCCGCCTATTCATAAGCGTGATATCATCATCCGCCACATCGACTTTCTGCTTCAAATGTGCTACCTCGATAGGTTGGGCAGTCCCCACGGCTGTAACAACCTGTGTTTCAATTAGTCATATCATTTCCTGGGCATATATTTTTGATCCTCTGATCGCATTCCTTTGGATGCCAACCAGAGTCTCAAGGGCTATTATCTATACACAGGTGCATTTCGCACTTACAATATAATTGAAATTACACTACGTACCTCGAAGCCTCTGAGTAGGCTAGAAAATGCTTCAGTCAATCCGCTTTTCGCGGACCAAACTCTTTCTAACACCGTACCCATCAAAGTACGATGTTCCTCTGAGCCGGAGGCATGTTGCAAAAAGTCCTTCAATGCATCTGGCATCCCTTGGACATCTGATAGTCCTGGACTTTTGTTGTTCCCTGTAGGGGCCGCACACCCCGGACCCTGGGCGGCCGAAGTATTACCTTTGGCCCCGGTCCTCACTGTCCCTTGCGCTACTTGCAGATCGGGAAGGATCCTCTAGGACGACACCTTAGTGTTGTCTGCCTCATTAGGCAGGGAGATCTGTGGAGGCGTCTCACTCTCCATCATCTCCGGAAGTAGATCCCCTGAAGAGGAGGACTGTTGAGCAAGGCTGCGTACCGGACTGCAAACATGAGTTTAAAATATTACCCTTATAGTCAGGAAAGAATGGGACATGTTTAAAACACCCGGATTCACTTACGATGCAGCTGAGGGCCTATCTTTGCGGGGTGACTGCGTGTCAATATCACCCCCTGACTGGGGTACCTTCCCCCGCTTCCAAGCTTCTCTTTCTGAGTCTTCGGAAGAGGCCCTTTTCTTCCCATGGGGAGAAGGGATGTCAGTTCGCCCTTCCCTTCCACCTTTGGAAGAGGGAGTTCTAATCTCCCCGGACGAATAGCCTAGTGAGCCTCCAGAGTGGAAGCTGCCTTGGGCCTCTTTATCCTCCTCTTTATCTTCCCCCGCCGGCACTTGATACGGCGCCGGAGCCAGCATCCTTGTTAATAACGGATCGGCAGTATCTTCGGGATGTGGAGCCGAACACCTGATTATCTCCGCCTTCTTTAGCCAGCCCTGGCCAGATCGAGTTTCATTAGTACATTGTCATGGATAATTTGACTAAATCGTGTTCAGGGGTCGAGTACCTACCGGAGTATCCGGATGGTTGCAGTCAAGACCGATGTCTTCTGTAGTATCCGGCCACTATTTTCGTGCACCGAAGAACATTTTCCACACCTCTCTAAGCATGTGCCAGAGAGGTGCTGAAGAGTCTGTGGACCTTCCGGATTAAATTCCCACATGAGGAGAGGGCGTCGCTGACAAGGTAGGATCCGGCGGACTAACATTACTTGGATTACATCAATGAGACCGGTGTCCTTCTCAATAAGGCTCCAGATGCGGCTTTGTAGTGTCCGCACTTCATCTGTAGATCCCTAGTCCAGCCCCTTGTTAATCCACGATGCGAGCTGTGATGGAGGGCCGGACCAAAACGCAGGAGCAGCTACCCGCTTTGTACCGCGGGGTTCGGTGATGTAAAACCACTCCTGGTGCCATAAGTCAGAAGATCTGCAAAGGAGCCCTTTGACCAAGTGGAGTTGATAAGCTTGTTTACTGAAGCGCCTCCGCACTCCACTTGTTTCCCGTCGATTACCTTCGGTTTCATGATAAAGGTCTTAAGCCATAAGCCGAAGTGTGGGGAAATACGGAGGAAGGCCTCGCATGTGGTGATGAATGCGGAGATGTGGAGGAAGGATTCCGGGGCTAGATCATGGAAATCAAGCCCGTAATAAAACATGACCCCTCGAACGAAGGGATGGAGAGCAAACCCAAGCCCTCGAAGGAAGTGAGAGATAAACACAACCCTCTCATTGGATCTGGGAGTAGGAATAACCTGCCTTGAGCAGGAAGCCTGTGGTAGATTTTCGCAGTCAAGTATCTTGCCTCCCTGAGCTTCGAGATGTCTTCCTCTATGATAGAAGAGGCCATCCACTGGCCCTGAAGGCCGGGTCCGGACATGGCTAGAAGCTCGAAGCAACTAGATTGACCCTTGGGTGTTGGAACTTAATGTGGGGGATTAAGGAAAGAACTAGCATGGAAGGAAAAAGGACAGGCCTTAACCCCTTTATAAAGGCGACGAATATCAAGCGTCCCCTCCGTGGCCTTAAAACATGCATATTCCCAAGGAAACATGCCAACAGAACGGTTGGGTTACCCATGCCTGTGTTGATGAAAATCCCGCGATAAGGGACACAATCTCTGCTTTGATAAGACATTCCAATAAAACCCGCCTCTTGGAATGTGGAGTGGCAGGCTAGAATATGATTCAGAAAAAATGGTCGGATGATGACGTAATGTCATGTCGCCAAGATTGTCAGCGGATTGGACTCGTGAAGTATTATATTCTCTACGAGAACGTGTGGAATTTTTTTTGCAAAGCCGTACACGATTCTTGTGTTTGGAATTTACTTTGAAGTATTCGGAGAAGTAACCCGCCTTGCAATGCAAAAGACAATCTGCACGCCGGACTCATCGTCATTGAAGCCTGGTTCAGGGGCTACTGAGGGAGTCCTGGACTAAGGGGTTCTCCAGACAGTCGGACTATATACTTTGGCCGGACTGTTGGACTATGAAGACACAAGATAGAAGACTTCGTCCCGTGTCCGGATGGGACTTTCCTTGGCGTGGAAAGCAAGCTTGGCGATTTGGATATGTAGATTCCTTTCTCTGTAACCGACTTTGTACAACCCTAGCCCCCAGTGTCTATATAAACTGGAGGGTTCTGACTTCCAGGGTTTAGCCACAACAATCATAATCTCATAGGCTAGACTTCTAGGGTTTAGCCATTACGATCTCGTGGTAGATCTACTCTTGTAATACTCATATTCATCAAGATCAATCAAGTAGGAAGTAGGGTATTACCTCCATAGAGTGGGCCCGAACCTGAATAAACATTGTGTCCCCCGCCTCCTGTTACCATTAGACTTAGACACACAGTTCGGGACCCCCTACCCGAGATCCGCCGGTTTTGACACTAACAACGCCCACTGAGTTTCATAGCAAGATTTCATACACTTATGCTCTAGTGCATCCATAGCATGGCAATCCCTACCCGCACTGATATCGATTGTATGGCCTCTCCACTGCCTAACAATCCACTGAGTTGATCTAAGCCTTTCTTCCTTTTTGACTTCCCCTATATACAGCACAGCATTCTATTCCACATGTAGTACTATTGTCCATGGCTCACACTCGTGTATTGGGTGGAGCTGAAAATGTTGAAGCACGTGAAAAAGTATGATACAATTGCTTGGTTTGACACTGGGTGCTCATAATTTATAGTTTATGCTAGGAAGACTAAGCATACTAAGTTATATGACTTTAGGGATAGCGTTCTTTAGCATTCTTTATTTTGAAGGGCATGATTGTTTGTTAGTATGCCTGAGTATTGATGTCTTTAAATCAAATGATATACTATTTCCTTGAATCACTCGTATCCTAATATTCATGACATGATTAGATTATATGATCAAGATTATGTTAGGTAGCATTCCACATCAAAAACTATCTTTTTATCATTTACCTACTCGAGTACGAGCAAGAATTAAGCTTGGGGATGCTGATATGTCTACGTCATATCCATAATCTTTTATTGTTTCATGCCATTATTTTACAACTTTCACATACTTTTGGCAACAATTTATATGATTTTCTTGGACTAACATATTGATCCAGTGCCCAGTGCGGTTTCATGTTTTTTGCATCTTTTTTGATTCATAGAAAATCCATATCAAACAAAGTCCAAACGCAATAAACTTTGATGGAGATTTTTTTGCAATATATGTGATTTTGGGGAAAAAGAATCAATATGAGACAATACTCAAGGGGGCCACAAGCTCACACGGTGTGCGCCCTAACCTAGGGCGCGTCGGGCAGGCTTGTGGCCACCATGTAAGTCAGTTGGAGGTGTCCTTCGGCCGCAAGGAAGCAAATATCCGGATAAAAATCATGTTAAAATTTCAGCCCAATCGTGGTTATCGATCTGTGGGAATATAAGAAAAGGAGAAGGGCCAGAAAACAGGAACGCGAAATAGAAGAGAAACAGAGAGAGATCCAGTCTCAGAGAGCTCCTGACCTCCGGGAGTCATGGAGGCCAAGGGACAGAGCGGAAACCCTCCTCCCATCTAGGGGGGAGGCCAAAGACCAGAGTGGAAACCGTCCTCCCATCTAGAGGGAGTCCAAGGAAGAAGGAGGGGACTCTCTCCCACTGGCGCTGGAGCGCCCGCCAGGTGAACCACCGTGGCAACAATCTACTCCAAAAACTTCGTTGTCTTCCTCATCACCTCCATCACCTTCCCTATTCTATTATCAGCGGCCCACTTTGTCGCAACCTGCTGTACCCCCTACTTGAACATGGTGCTTTATGCTATATATTATTATCCAATTATGTGTAGCCATCCTATGATGTTTGAGTAGATTCCTCTTGTCCTATGGGTTGATTGATGATCTTGATTGGTTTGACTTGCATGTTTTATTTTGATGTTGTCTTATGGTGCCTTATGTGTCGCCCACACATGGGGGATTCCCACTATAGGGTGTTGCAATTCGTTCATTATTTGCTTATAGTGGGTTGCGAGAATGACATAAGCTTAAACCCGAGTAAGGGGTTTGTTGCGTATGGGAGTAAAGAGGACTTGACACTTAATGCTATGGTTGGGTTTTACCTTAATGATCTTTAGTAGTTGTGGATGCTTGCTAGAGTTTCAATCATAAGTGCATATGATGCAAGTATGGAAAGTATGTTAGCTCATGCCTCTACCTCATAGAAAATTGCAATAATGATTATCGATCTAGTTATCAATTGCCTAGGATAATTTCACAAACCCTACCACCACTTTTCCACACTCACTATACTAACTTAATTGTTATTTGTTTAAAGTAGCACATAACTTTTATTTTCATGTTCTTTATTATCTTGCAAACTTATCCCAATACACCTATAAAGTACTTCTAATTTCATACTTGTTCTAGGTAAAGCAAATGTTAGTGTGCGTAGAGTTGTATCGGTGGTCGATGGAACTTGAAGAGAATATAAATTCTACCTTTAGATCCTCATTGGGTTCGACACTCTTACTTATCAAAAAAGGCTACAAATGATCCCCTATACTTGTGGGTTATCATTAGTTCATCATATTCGAACCAGTTTGAGCCTTTGCATAATATTTTTAGTGTTTTGCTTTGTTGAATTTGCAGTTGCATCATTGTGTCGAGTTTCTGGTCTTAGCATCTATAATCCTAGAGTTTCAACTTCTAGTCACAGGTTTTCACGCTGTCGTCACACCATCTTCATTGCCGCATATCCGCTGCCAATCCGAGTCCACATACAACCTCCGCATATCCACTACCAATCCGAGTCCATATACAACCACCGCATTTCTGCCGCCAACCCGAGTCATATACATCCATCACCTATCCACAGCCAATCTGAGTCATATACATCCATCACATCACCATCACACCAGTCCGAGTCCACCTCCAACACATAATTGCCACCGGTCCATGTTCCACCGCCGCTACATATATCCGTCGCCAGTCCAAGTTCCACTAGATAACATCTCTTATCCGCCTACCTATTCTTGATTCCATATCATGCCATAATACGTGTCATGGTCATGTTGGACTCCCCAACTTTGGTGTCGCTCGCAGAAGAAAAATAGTTCCAGTTTAAAAAATCAAGTCTGCAAAATTCTGGCTAAGCAGTTTTCAGACCATTTGTAAACTCTTCCAGAAATTTTTTGTTGTTGAGCAAAAAAGAGGAAAAGGTGGGAAAAAAGAGATTCACAGTGTGCTTATACCTTGTTTATGTGATGCGCCATGATTTTGTTAGTGTTCTGGCTCACGTCTCTAGTACGGTTTAGCCTTGGACCAGCACAGTCCATTGTTGAGCCTTTATTCAGCTTTGCATCTCTGACTTGATTATTGTTGACCCTTTTTGCTACCATATTATAAGCCTTCCCATCTCCACATACATCTACGTCATGTGTTTGACACCACCTGGCAATCGCTCTATCCAAGATTTGAGAGTTTGACTACACCGATTGCCTATCACCACCTGCTGCTTGGTAAGAACTGGTAAGAATTTGTGATTAGCTTGACGGATTTGTGAATTTCCACCACACCGCATCCTATTAGTAGTATGTATGACATATTCTTGTGTGTTCCTATTTCTACTAACCATGGCAAGATCACAAGTGAACGAGCTGGACTGGGAGAATATGACAAAGGACCTACATGATAAAATTCAGCAAATAATGGTTGAACAGGTGCAAAACATGCTGGACAGCTTTGTATAAGCGATCGAGAGGATAGATGGCATTGAGAAGACGATTGCCACCAAGTTGGAGGCCAAGTTCTATGAAGTGCTCGCGTGTCTACCACCACCACCACCCGCTACCCCCACTGCACTATTGCTGTCGGAATGTGGGATCCGCAAACCCTTGAGAGGTTCGAAATCTGGGGTGCGTGCGGAGATCTCAACCTACCCAACCTGCCTACTGACGATCCTCCTAAGCCTAGCATGTCGAGCTCAAAGGCACAAAAGGACACATCAGTTTATACTGGTTCGGGCCACCGTTGTGGTGTAATACCCCAATCCAGTGTGGTGTGGTGGATTGCCTCGAAGGGCTGAGGATGAACTAGTACAGTGGATGAACAAGCCTCAGGAGGTGAGGTGTTCTTGAGCTAGTGTGGTGTATGCTAGCTCTACTTGTTCTGATTTTCCTTTGCTTCCTATGGTGGTGGCTAGTCCTATTTATAGTGGCCTTGGTCCTCTTCCCAAATATGAGCGGGAAGGGATCCCACAGCGACCGGATTTGAAAGGGGACAAGTAGTACAGTCTATCCTGACAAAAGTAGTCTTCACCTGCGAAAAGCCTCAGGTCGTGACACTGCGGTGGGCTCGTCGATGACCTCCGTACTGCCGTCCTGGCGGTCTTGGTCTTGTTGCACTGAAATGGAAACCTTTGGCTGATTCCTCGGGACTCCGCGCCTGCGGTTTGCCTCCCTTGCACCAAAGAGGAAACATGCGCTCTGCGTCCGCCTAGCGCCCACCTGGCGCCCGCCTGGCCTTGGTGGTCATGGCTCACGTCAGCTGAGCCTCGTGAGGTAGCATTGCATAGAACTCTCCGCCCCTCGGGAGCTAGCCTGAGGAGATCGATTCCTTCGGGGCTCTTGATGGCGTCCGCCTCGCGAGGCTTGGCCCCTCGCAAGGGTCTTGTGTTGTTGATGTTGAAGCTAGGCCGTATCAGGTTGTCGATGAAGCCACGCGATGGGTCGTAGGCAGGCAGGGATGGATGCCCCTGAATCCAGGACGTCGACAGTAGCCCCCGGGCCCAAGGTGCGCTCGGACTTGGCTTCCAGGCGAAGCCAAAGGGCAAGTGCGGAGCGCCGCGAGTCCCAACCACCTGCGGCCTTGATGACACGTGGTGATTGATGGGACATGGGCGACTCCGCTTCCCCATGCTGCCTCGGCAACTGTTTCCGCCTTACAAAAGGGGTGCCGCCTGCCGCCAGGCTTTCATTGCTCCTTCCTCGTCTTGCTCCAGATCCCTTTCTCCCCACGGTGGAAGAACTCACCAGATCTACCAATTCCCCCAAATCCTCTGCTCCCGGCCCCGCCTGGTACGAGCCGGGGCTGCTAGCGCCCTGCGTGGCCGTGGAGAAGCACAAGAGCGCGCTCCTCCTAACGGCAAGCAACGACAACGAGTGGAAGGACACAATGCTTCGGGTAGCCACTGCTGCACCGGAGCCCACGGGCAGCACCTTTTTCCCCTTCTTCATGCACAGCATCTACTCAGGGCTGGTACCTCCATTCCCCCGCTTCTTCTTCGCCGTCCTTCACAACTATGGCCTTCACGCGCTCCACATCCATGCCAACTCCATCCTCCTCCTGTCCATTTTTGCCTTCTATTCTGAAGCGCTCGTGGGGGTGATGCCCTCCGTCGTTGTCGGTGTTCTGGGAACGGGGGTCCCCAAACTTGCCTGCCAGCGGCATGGCTCAAGGAGTGGCCCATCTTCATCAACTGAAGCTCATGCCGCAAGCCATGACGATCGAGACCAGGCCGGCGCCAGGCAGGCGCCGACCTGCGCAACGTCCTTGTTTCCTCTTTGGTGCAAAGCGGGCAAGCGCAGGCGCGGAGTACCGAGGCATCAGGAAAAGGTTATCATTTCGGTGCAACGAGACCATGACCAGCAGAGCGGCAGGACGGAGGTCACCGTGGAGCCCAAGACGGCGTCATCGCCAGTGCCTTTGGCAGCCGAAGACCAACTTTAGTCGAGATAACTTGTACTAGATGTTCTCCTTAAAATGGCCGTTGTTGGCTCCCTTCCCGCTCAATATTTGGGAAGAGGACCAGGGCCTCTATATATAGAGATAGCCACAACAGTACAGAGGGGGATTTGGATCTGACCCAGAGCCTACAGAGACGGAGCAATTCCTCCCCAAGCACACCACCACAAGAACACCCCTCGCAAGGCTGTTCTTCCTTTGTACTATTGATCATCAACCCAAGAGGAAATCCACCACACCACACACTGGAGTAGGGTATTACACCACAACGGTGGCCCGAACCAGTATAAACCTTGTGTCCCTTGTGCTGTTCATCGTGTAGCTTAGATTCGTAGCAAGGAGTTGGGACGTGGATTGGTAGGAGGAAGATCTTCGTGTGCACCCCAGAGTTCGAACCTTAAGGGTTTTGCCGGAACCCGATATCTGACATTTGGCGCGCCAGGTAGGGGTGCGCCGGAGATTTCCCTTCCATCGACCCGCTCTCCATCAACAACGCGCTTCGCCCTCATGGCGGACAATGCACTGCCCGCTCCGGCTGTCGACGCCGGCACTAGGGCCAGGGGGCTCCGAGCCTTGGCCCCCGCCTTGCGATAGGTGCAGTGGTCGAACAAGTTCAAGCCAGAGATACCGCCGCGCTACGACGACGCGACGGATCCGCTAGCTTTCCTGCTCGCATATGAGGAGGCCGTCCTCAAGGCCGGGGGTGATGACAGGGTCATGGCTAACTAGCTTCCCATGGCCCTCTCCGGCGTCCCGCGCATCTGGCTGCTCCACCTGCCAACAGCTTCGGTGGCCTCCTGGGAGGAGCTACACAACCTCTTCCTCTCCCATTATGCTACGCCGGCGCCCCCGATCGTTGCAACTCTCCTGGGTGGCTCGCAAGCGCCACCCTCGAGCCGCCACGTCAAGATGTTCGTCCGCCAGATCGGCGCCCTCACGCACCACGAAGCCCCTCCGGGTTGGGTGGCACCCAAGGCCGACCTGATCTTCAGCTTGGACGATCAACCCGTCAAAACCGCCTGCTTGGGTGCGCTCCCGATGCTGTGCACTCCCACCATCTGCCAGGTGGCCATCACCAGGACCCTCATCGATGGCGGTGCCGGCCTCAATGTGCTCTAGGTGGAGGCCTTCAGCCTCCTCCACGTGCCCCTGGAGCGACTCCAACCCAGCAAGTCCTTCTCGGGCGTCGGAGGCAGTTCCACCGGCTCCCTGGGGTAGATCCGCCTCCTGGTGACCTTTGGCACCCACGACAACTTCCGCACGGAGCTGGTCGACTTCGACATCGCCCTCATTAGTCTCCAGTACAACGCCATCCTCGGCTACCCAGCCTTGGCCCAGTTCATGGTGGCGACTCACCCGGCCTACAACCTCATGAAGATGCCCGGGAGCAGCGGCGTCCTCACCGTAGCTGGAGATACAAAGGATGCTTTGCAGGCGCTCAAGCTCACCTTCAAGGTGACCGCAGTGGCACAGCCCACCAGCGCCGACACTTTCAAGGCCAAGGGGGCTGCGCCAACCAAGAAGAAGCAGCTGTTCACCCAAGACAAGCGGAGGCTAAGCACGTACCAGTCGATGAGGATGGATCCTCCGGCGCCACCTTCACCATAGGCGCCAATCTCGACCTTGAGCTAGAGGAGGCCCTGGTAAAATTCTTGCGCGCGAACAAGGAGGTGTTCTCGTGGGAACCCAAGCAGCTTGCAGGGTTCCCAAGGCAGGTGATCGAGCACCACCTGAATGTGTGCCCCAATCTTCGCCCCGTGAAGAAGAAAGCAAGGCGGCAGTCCACCGAGAAGCAGGCCTTCATCGTCCAAGAAACCCGCAAACTAGAAGTTGCGGGAGTCATTTGCGAGGTTCGCTATCCGGAATGGATGGCAAACCCTGTTGTTGTGTCGAAGAAGGGAGGAAAGGAGCGCATGTGCGTCGACTTCACCAACCTCAACAAGGCCTGCCCTCAAGATCTGTTCCCGCTCCCCCGCATCGACCAAATCATCGACTCCACTGCTGAGTGCGACCTATTGTGCTTCCTGGATGCCTTCTCGGGCTATCACCAAATCAAGATGGCGGTAGAAGATCTGGAGAAAACAGCTTTCCTGACCCTGTGCAGGGTGTACTGCTAGACCTGCATGCCGTTCGGATTGCGCAATGCAGATGCAACCTTTCAGTGACTGATGCATATCTCCTTGGGCCGGCAGCTCAGGAGAAACGCCGAGGCCTATGTCGACGACATCGTGGTGAAGTCTTGGGAGGCCAAGACCCTGATACAGGACCTGGAAGAAACCTTCACGAGCCTTCATGAAGTGGACCTGTGGCTCAACCCGGAGAAGTGTGTGTTCGGTGTTCCTTCTGGCAAGCTTCTGGGCTTCCTCGTGTCCCACAGAGGTATCGAGGCTAACCCAGAGAAGGTCAAGGCAATTGAAGACATGAGTCCGCCGCAAACACTCAGGGAAATGCAGAAGCTCACCGGGCGAGTAACCGCGTTAGGACACTTCATCTCCAAGCTGGGGGAACGAGCCCTGCCCTTCTTCAAGCTGATGAAGAAGAAGGGTCTGTTCGAATGGACTCAAGAGGCTGACGAAGCGTTCCAAGATCTCAAGAAGTACCTGACCAGCCCTCCGGTGATGGTAGCTCCATGCCCTCAGGAGCCCTTGGTGCTCTACCTCGCCACGACACCCTACTCCGCCAGCGCAGCTCTGGTGGCAGTTCGGGAGGAGCACCGGGTGAAGGCCGCATCAGCGACAACCCCGACCGCGACAGCTCGGGGCCAGGAAGGCCTCGCGAGGGCCACGACCTCAGCAGATGGGGACCAGCCTCAATAGGAAGACTTCTCCGGGGCTGAGGGGACCTCACCAAGCAGTCTGGAGCCGGGGGCTCAAACACCTCAGGAGGCGCTCGACTCTCCGGAGGGTGCGGGCCCCGTCAACACGCCCACCCTCGTCGAGCATCCCATGTATTTCGTCAGCACGGTGATGCGGGATGCAAGGGCACGATACCCCATGCCCCAAAAGCTCTTGCTGGCATTGTTAGTGGCCTCACGAAAGCTGCAGCACTACTTCCAAGGTGACCCCATCAAGGTTGTCTTAGCCTACCCATTGGAGAGGGTGCTCAGGAGTCCCAACTCCGCTAGTAGGGTCGCTGAATGGAACATCGAGCTACAAGTGTTTCAGTTAGAATTCAGCACGACCAGAGTCGTCAAAGGAGCCGTGCTTGCACATTTTGTGGCAGAATGGACGGAGGCGCCAGAGCTAGAAGTAGGATAAGATCGGTCGCTTTCCCCGGGAAGCGAGGCACTAGGCGGCTGGGTTATGCACTTCGATGGAGCATTATCGCAACATGGCGCAGGGGGCGGTGCAGTGCTTATATCCCCCACTCAGGACAAGCTCTATTACGCCACACATCTCTATTTCCAGCAGGGCGAAAAGGTTTCCAACAACATAGCAGAATACGCGGGCCTCATAGCAGGCTTAAAGGCCGCAGTCGCGCTGGGGGTGAAGCGCCTCATCATCAAGGGTGACTCACACCTCCTCGTCAACTTCTCCAACAAAGTATACGAGCCCAAGGACGAGCACATGGAGGCATATCTTGCAGAACTGCGCAAGATGGAAAAGCAGTTTCTGGGGCTAGAGCTGCAGCATGTGCCTCATGGCACCAATCAGGAGGCCGATGACATCTTCAAGAGGGCATCAAGGTGGCTGCCTCAGGAGCCTGGTGTTTTCGAGGAACGACTCTTCAAGCCCTCAGCAGCACCATCACTATCAAGCACAGTGCAACCTCGGGAGGAACTCCTTCAACCGCCTACCTCAGGAGCTCCGGCTTGTGGCCCGACCTCAAGAGCACGCTTGATCCTGGCGCTGGAGCCTCAGGAGGGATGCTGGACTACGGAGCTCAAGGATTACCTGATGCAAGGAACTCTACCAGAGAGATAAGAGGACGCGGAATGCATGGACCGGCAGGCCTCAACCTACTGCATCCAAGACAGAGAGCTCTACCGGAAGCAGCCCAACGGTGTTTCCCTGCGCTGCATCTCCAGGGAACAGGGGAAGGAGTTGTTGGCAAACATTCATGGTGAAGACTGTGGACACCACTCGTCATCACGGACCCTCGTCGGCAAGGCGTTCTGCAGCGGGTTTTATTGGCCTACAGCACTCAACGACGCAATCGAGTTGGTGAAAGCTTGTGAAGCCTGTCAATTCCATGCCAAGCAGATTCATCAGCCAGCTCAGGACCTGCAGACCATTCCACTCTCGTGGCCCTTTGCGGTTTGGGGGCTGGACATTTTGGGCCCGTTTCCTCGGGCGCCAGGGGCTATCGCTACCTCTGCGTCGCCATCGACAAGTTCACCAAGTGGGCAGAGGTGCAAGCTGTCCGCACCATCCCAGCCGGCTCCACAGTCAAGTTCGTCAAGGGCCTCGTGAGCCGATTCGAGGTGCCTAATCGCATCATCACCGACAACGGTTCGTAGTTCACCAGCAATATCTTCAAAACATATTGTGCTAACCTTGGAACGAAGATATGCTACGCTTCGATGGCACATCCCTGGAGCAACGGCCAGGCTGAATGCACCAACGCAAAGGTCCTGAGTCACCCTTGATAATGAGGCGCTTCACCCCATGCTATGGTCCATCCGCACCACCACCACCAAGTCAATCAGCGAAACCCCGTTCTTCCTCGTCTATGGGGTAGAGGCGGTCCTCCCTCACGAGGTCAGGCATCGCTCCGCGCAGGTCCTGGCTTTTGACGAAGCATAGCAGGATGCCATGTGGGGGATGGATCACGTGCTGGGGGAGGAACACCGTCGAGAGACCGCGCTTCGAGCGGCAAGATACATGCAGACGCTGCGGCGGTACCACTTCCGCAACATCTGCCTCAGGACTCTTGAGGTAGGTGACCTGCTCTCCGGGGAAGGGCTGCAAAAGCTCTCGCCCATGTGGGAGGGCCTGTTCAAGGTTGTTCATGTTTCCAGACCTGGCGTCGCACGCTTGGAGACCCAGGAGGGGGTGCCCATCCCGAACGCGTGGAACATTCAGCACCTCTGGAGATTCTACCCTTGAAGTAAGGCCCAGTGCCTGTAAAGAAGGCCCGGCGCCTGTGAAGAAGGGCCCAGTGCCCGCAAAGAAGGCCTAGTGCTTGTGAAGCTCGTCGCCCCAAGAAAAGGCCCGGTGCTTGTGAAGAAGGCCAATGCCTGTGAAGCTCGTCGCCCGTGACACTCTCACGTAATAATGAGTTGGGGTTGTACACGCCCCGGAGTCTCCGGAGTGCCGCCCTTGGGCCTCGAGGGCTCCCGCCCATGCCCAGTGGCAGCACTTAGCTCCGCGCTGGTGAGAAGACGTCGAAGACTAGACTAGGTGTTGGACGCGGCTTTTCATTTGCTTTCTGCAGTTGGCTTGTTTTCCCTTGTTTGAAACTTTATTGGAGTTGCTTCTAGTGTTGTTTGCTATCCACTGCCCGTGATTCTTTGTCTCTGCTTTTTGCCTGACTCAACCTCTCTTTCGCAAGCCTCACGAGGGGGTTGCACGGGCGCCCTTGTGAGCACCTTCTTACCTGATTTCGTGAGGCTTCCCCACTCAAGATCGCAGCAGGAGCACCCCTCCCGGTCCATGCCCCACGGGCATCGCGACGTGAACACAGGACCTGAGCCAGTCACCCTCGCGACAAAGGTTCGAAAGCTATCCTCTCGGCTAATTTTTGGAGGCCTCAAGACGCCCAACGAGGCCTTAGGCAGGTGCCTCGCGAGGCGAAAACTGCAGCGAGCCCCCCGACGTAAGTTGTTCCTATGCACAAGCACACAGCCGCAACACCACAACACGGCATGGGAACAATAGAAATAGCATAATAATGAAAGGCAATAGTCCAGCATGCCCCCACAGGGCTCCATACTTCTCTCTCTATGCAGGAAAAGGAGGAAAACAAAATAAACGCGGCATGCCCGGCGTCGGCTCGTGAAGGGGGATTCACACCGCCCTCCTGAGCTCAATCAGACTCCTCATGCTTCACCGAGGCACGACGGCGGGATGACCCTCTACAACCCTCGAAGCGAGCACAGTGGCGTGGTGGTTGCTCGCGGCCACCGCTGGAGGAGCTATCCCCAGAAGGGGGCCGCTGAAGCTTGTCGAGATGCGAGCACCGCCGGCAGCGGGCTCGCCTTCGTCTTCGTGGCGGCCGTCGCCAAGTCCCAACACTTGGTCACCATCATCGTCTTCAGGGCAGCACCCGACACAGCGGCCTTCTTCTCCAAACACCCTCACGTAAAGGGTCACGTCACCATCAAGCTTGAAGTGTAGGGTGCACTGCTAGCCCAGGCCGCGTGCGCGGGCAAATGTCAGCCAGCCGCGGCCCAAGGCCATGTTCCAGGTGATGGAGATCTCCACCAAGACCTAGGAAGCCTACTGCAGCAGCCGTCCACTTGGAGCCAGAGGACGCCAGGAGCACCAGCCGGGAGTTCGCCGGCGAAGAAGCGGGGAAGCTGGAGCCAGCTACCGGTCGGGTCCGCTAACCACAGGACAAACTCCGGCAGCACCTCGGCCGAGTGGAAGCGTGGCCTGGCAGGCCGCACGGCCACGACGCACCTTCCCTCACCCATCGGGCGGCCGTCACCATGCGAGAGACCACCGCCGCAACCACGAGGGGCCATCGCAGGAGTCGCGGGGTGTTTACGGGGGCGACCTCGGCTGCGCTTGGGTGGAGGGGAGCCAGGCCCTTCCCGGCGAGTTTTCCCCTTCTCCGCGGTCGAGAACCTCTTCGTCGGCGCCATGAGCACGGCGGGTGACTGGAGCAGGAAGGAAGAAGAAGCAAGTGGGGGAAGGGAGATGTGTAGCGGAGGCCTGCACCCTCCTACATTTATAGCCCAAGGGAGGCCAACCGTCGGCCTCCCCGATTGCAGGTAATCATGACTCTTTTTGCATGCAACAGGGACTCGTCAAATCGGGCAGTTGTCAAGCCAGCGTGGGGAAGCGGAGACGCCCACGTCCAATCAACCGCCACGCGGCGACCAAGGCCGCAAGCTGTTGGAGCCCACGGCGCTCCGCACTTGCCCTTTCTCTTCGCTGCTAAGCCAAGTCCGAGCGCGCCTTGGGCCCGGGGGCTACTATCGGCATTCTGGGAACGGGGGTCCCCAGACTTGCCTGCCTGCGGCCTGTGGCGTGGCTCAAGGAGTGGCCCAGTACAGCCCATCTTCATCAACTCAAGCTCAAGACCCTCGCGGGGCGGACGACGCAAGGCTTCCTCAGGGACGGCCTCACCAGGCAGGCTTGCGAGGAGGTGGAAAGATCAAGGCAGGGGTACCTCGCGAGGTGCCCATGACGCAAGCCATGACGATCGAGAACAGGCGGGCGCCAGGCGGGCGCCGGCCTGTGCAGTGTCCTTGTTTCCTCTTTGGTGCAAAGGGGGCAAGCACATGCACGGAGTACCGAGGCATCAGGCAAAGGTTACCATTTCGGTGCAACGAGACCAAGACCAGCAGAGCGGCAGGACGGAGGTCACCGTGGAGCCCAAGACGGCGTCATCGCGAGTGCCTTTGGCAGCCGAAGACAAACTTTAGTCAGGATAACTTGTACTAGATGTTCCCCTTCAAAATGGCCGTTGTTGGCTCCCTTCCCGCTCAATATTTGGGAAGAGGACCAAGGCCTCTATATATAGAGATAGCCACTACAGTAGAGAGGGGGGTCTGGATCTGACCCAGAACCTACAGAGACGGAGCAATTCCTCCCCAAGCACACCACCACAAGAACACCCCTCGCGAGGCTGTTCTTCCTCTGTACTATTCGTCATCAGCCCCAGAGGCAATCCACCACACCGTACACTGGAGTAGGGTATTACAACACAACGGTGGCCCGAACCAGCATAAACCTTGTGTCCCTTGTGTTGTTCATCGTGTAGCTTAGATTCGTAGCGAGGCGTTGGGACGTGGATCGGTAGGAGGAAGATCTTCGCGCACACCCCAGAGTTTGAACCTTAAGGGTTTTGCCGGAACCCGATATCCAACAATCGCCCTGCTCCACCATTTCTTCTTCCTTCGCATGACTAGCGACAACCCAGTTGGGTGCATTGGCTTCGTCGTAGCGTGGGGCGGTTACGCAATCTCCCGCGCCGGGAAGAAGGTGGAGGATGTCGTGAAGAGGTGGGTTCTGATGGATGCCAAATGCTCATAGAGCTTGCTGAAGCTGCCGACCGCCTTCCCCGTCTCCGAGAAGTGGTGGCGTTCTGAAAAGATCACCGACCCTTCCCTGACATGGTTGGTGAAGAAGATGGAGAAGGAGCTGAAGAGTGAGAAGCTGACGGGGGCCATGTTCATCAAGGAGTTCCCAACGCAGCGCATCGCGCCGCTCCAAGACCACTCCCGCCCCTTGTGGAAGCTTGGTGGTGATGACGAAAAAATCAGCCTGCACCAGGACGCCCTTCCCGAGGAGGAGCTGAGCAAGGTGTTGCTCTACTTGACGGGGAAGGACCCAAGCGAACCTCCAGAAGATTGGCTCCCGCTGTACTGCCGGGATGACAGCAAGGAGGTTATTGCTGCCATGCCTGTCTTTGACGAGTTTGGGCTTGTGCGGGCGGGGCCTTCCCTACCGCCAACTGCTCTGGTGCATCTATCCTCCGATGACCAATCCTCCGAGGCCACCGAGGACGGGGTTGTGGAAGAATTCTCTGCCCTGTAGCAAAGGCAGCTCTTGCGCGCCCTTCATGACGATGATGATGATGAGCCCCTGGTGGTGGAGGTGTCGCGCCCTTCTGGAGTCACCACGAGGCCTGGGGTATCTTCTTCGAAGTAGCCCAAGCGAGCGGCCACGAAGAAGAATGGGACTGAGCTGATCCCTCCGAGCAGCAGCCTGCCCTCGCCGATGTCGTCCCGAGCGGCTCCGTCCGCATGTTCTCATTCTCCCAAGAGCTCAGCACCAGCCGCTCCGCCTCTGCGCCCACTGTTGAGCATGAAGAGGAGCTATGCCTTCGCCAGCCAGTAAGTCTCTCCCTTAGCCTTGTTTGTTGGTTCTTGAAGCGATGCTTAGCGTCTTTGCCTCTCGCTAGGCAGCAGCCATCGAAGAAGCAGAAGTAGGACGCAGAGGTTGCCGCGGCTGCAGGCGCTGAAGTGGCCGCTCTGACCCTGGTGAAGAAAAGCGCCGCTGCTCCTCCGGCCCCAGAGGTGATGCCATCTCCGGAGGACGTGGATGCCCGTCCTCATAAGGTGCCGGCGCCCTCAGCAGGCCTGACCCCTCCGGCACCCACCCTTGCCATGGCTGCTGAAGTCAACCAGCCTCTGGAGCCCCCGGTCCTTCCTGAGGTTGAGGTTTCTTCTGCCTTGGCACCGAGGGCATCTCCTCCCTTGCCCAGCGCGTGGCCGAGTCATGGCGCTCCAGACTCCTCCGGGACCCTGGAAGAGGCAAGGGCGGCGCTGGACCTCCTCCAGGGTGAACTTCAGGGCACGGATCATCGTTCGATGCAGGGGCGCCTAGGGCTGATCTCTGGTTGGCTAAAGGCTGACGCGTCTGTTCGCGCGGCCATGGGATCTGTGGAAGAATCCCAGAAGGTGCTCGGGGAGACCGCTACAAAGCGCGACCTGGCACAGAAGGAGGCCGCAAAAGCTGAGACCGGTGCCGCGTGGTGGAGGCTGAACTGAAAGCTCTTCAGGACTGGCAGGCCGCCCAGGCCAGCCAGCTCCATGAGCGTGAGGAGAAGCTAAAGGCCCAGGAAGCTGACGTCGCCAACTGAGATGCCGAGCTGAAGAAGGCGGCCTTAGAGCAGGCTGGAGAGCGCGACCGCCTGACAAAGCCGAAGGAGGAGGCGGAGGCAGCCCAATTGGCCCTCACTGAGGCCAAGAATATGGCTGCCATGGAGCGCGTGAAGGCCCAGAAGGCGCTGTTTGGAGATGATTCCTCGAAGAAGGCGGTGGTGACGACCCCGAGGGAGAGCCCTGCTGCTCTGCTTCCTGAAGTCTTGGCGGTGCTTGAAGATGCTGCTGACGGGTTTGCCTCCTTGGTGGAAAGTGAGGCATGCTCACTTTCTTCCTCGGCCCTGACGCGCGTCTTCAGCCATCTTTATCTCCGGGATGCTTACTTTGGTGGACCCCGACTCCCGAGATGCTGTTGCTGCCCCCGTGAAAAGCTTCGTAGACGCCATGCTGAGCAAGTTCTTGGTCGTCGGTCCTCCGACTGAAGCCGATGGAACAGGCGACACGCCTGGCGTTGAGGCTCTGCTGGCGGGCAGTGGTGATGCCCAAGTCTGAAGAGGTGGCCCGATGATTCTGCCATTCCCTGTCTGTCCTATATCATGCAACATGCCTCAGGGAGGCGTTTAAAACTATTTGCTTGGAACAATATGTCTTGTAATAACTAGATTATGCTCCTTCATCTTTTCTGTTTGCTTTGTTGTTCTGGGTCGGCAGAGCCCGGCCCCGCGCGTTCCTCAGCCGCCGTTGGGTCATTCGGATCACCAGGACGAGCCCAAGGGGTGAGGGGCTCCGTGACCAGTTAGGCTCTTGAGATGCGGTGCTCAGGCGTCCTCCTTGACGTGCGAACAACTTAGGAAAAGGTGTAGGGGCAAGCCTTGGTGTTCTGCGTCGGCAGAGCCCGGCCCCGCGCATACCTCAGCCGTCATTGAGTCGTCCGGATCACCAGGGCGAGCCCAAGAGGTGAGGGGATACATGGCCAATTAGGCTCCTAAGACGCGATGCTCAGGAGTCCCCCTTGACGTGAGAACGACTTGAAAAAGAAGGATGAGAGCCAGGTGTTGGCGATCTGCGTCGGCAGGGCCCGGCCCCGTGCATACCTCAGCCGTTGTTGAGTCATCCGGATCACCAGGACGAGCCCAAGAGGTGAGGGGCTACGTGGCCAGCAAGGATCCTGAGACGCGATGCTCAGGAGTCGCCCTTGACATACGAACAGACCACCATACCTTGTCCTCGTCGAGTTCCCGCTTGGGAGGGGTGCACGAAGACCAGGCCCATGAGGCCTGGCGAGGTGGGGTACACCAGGCGTGACCTGAGTGTAGCCCCCATGCCCAGCCCCCTCGCGCTACCTTCCCGAGGGAGAGCAGCGCGGTGTGGCTAGTCACTAAGCCACGAGGCTCCCTGAGGTTAATGCGGCCCCGAGGCCACCCCGAGTTGTTTTATGACCAGCGTGGAGCATGCCGCTTCCACGCTTGCATGGGCATAGCCGCTCCTCGGCAGTGTCGACGGCCAGCGCGGAGCATGGTGCTTCCACTGGTGCGTGGGGGGGCTCCCTCTGAGGAGAGCCCCCGGGGCGTGTACAACCCCGCCCTGACACGTGGCTTGCACGGCAGGGCTGAAGGAGGTGTGTATGGGCACTCGTGAGCCAGCGCGGGACTCATGGGGCCCTACCTCAAGGCGGGTTGCGCCTGGTCTTGATGGGGGATGCTTGAGTTAGTCCCGTGAGATGGTTAGGTAGCCTGCGCCGAATGAGTCTCCTGAGGTTATTGCATGAGAAGGCCAGACACCAACGACCCCAGTAGGTGACGTGAACCGGACCGACCCGCCAGACAGAGCTCAGCCACTGGGTTTCTCGATGCTGCAGGGACAGACCCGAGCACAAACACCGTGCCCAGTCTTCTCATGCAAAGATCCTAAAGAGAAACAACCGGCGCGCGGTTCCCGTCGCCACGGGGGCACCAGGTCGCATGCCCTCACTCATCCACCCGCGATTAGCTCATGCGAGAACAAGGCACCAAGAGCCATGGGAGGTGACGTACAAGGGGACTAGCCCATGAGCCAGAGCTCAGCCACTTGGGTTTAGCGACGCTGCAGGGATGGACCCGAGCACAGACGTCATGCCAGTCCTTAATCATGAGGCGGTCGCGGGAGGGCTTGCAAGGGCGTGAGACGTTCTTAGTGATGAAGCGCCGGTCAAGCAATTAGTAATTCAAAAGTAGCTTTGTGAAGGATTGTAACTGGCTCTAATAGACGCAGAAGGGATACATGCCGTTGTTGGGGAACGTTGCAGAAAATAAAAAATTTCCTACGGTTTCACCAAGATCCATCTATGAGTTCATCTAAGCAACGAGTGATAGGAGTGCATCTACATACCCTTGTAGATCGCAAGTGGAAGCGTTCAAGAGAACGGGGATGATGGAGTCATACTCGCCGTGATCCAAATCACCGATGACCAAGTGCTGAACGGACAGCACCTCCGCGTTCAACACACGTACGGAGCGGATGACGTCTCCTCCTTCTTGATCCAGCAAGGGGGAAGGAGAGGTTGATGAAGAAGTCTCTAGCAGCAGCACGACGGCGTGGTGGTGGTGGAGATGCAGTACTCCGGCAGGGCTTCGCCAAGCAATTGCGGGAGGAGGAAGAGGTGTAGCAAGGGGAGGGAGGCGCCAAGACTCAGGGTTGCGGCTGCCCTCCCTCCCCCTTCCTTTATATAGGCACCCAGGGGGGGTGCCGGCCCTGGAGATGGGAATCTCCCAAGGGGGCGGCGGCCGGGGGGTGGAGTATCCCACAAGGCAAGTGGTGCGCCCCCCACCCTAGGGTTTCCAACCCTAGGCGCAGGGGGGGCCAAGGGGGGGCGCACCAGCCCACTAGGGGCTGGTTCCCCTCCCACTTCAGCCCACGGGGCCCTCCGGGATAGGTGGCCCCACCCAGTGGACCCCCGGGACCCTTCCGGTGGTCCCGGTACAATACCGGGTGACCCCGAAACTTTCCCGATGGCCGAAAAAGCACTTCCTATATATAATTCTTTACCTCTGGACCATTCCGGAACTCCTCGTGACGTCCGGGATCTCATCCGGGACTCCGAACAACTTTTGGTTTGCTGCATACTTATATTCATACAACCCTAGCGTCACCGGACCTTAAGTGTGTAGACCCTACGGGTTCGGGAGACATGCAGACATGACCGAGACGGCTCTCCGGTCAATAACCAACAGCGGGATCTAGATACCCATGTTGGCTCCCACATGCTCCTCGATGATCTCATCGGATGAACCACGATGTCGAGGATTCAATCAACCCCGTATACAATTCCCTTTGTCAATCGGTACGTTACTTGCCCGAGACTCGATCGTCGGTATCCCAATACCTCGTTCAATCTCGTTACCGGCAAGTCACTTTACTCGTACCGTAATGCATGATCCCGTGACCAAACACTTGGTCACTTTGAGCTCATTATGATGATGCATTACCGAGTGGGCCCAGAGATACCTCTCCGTCATACGGAGTGAAAAATCCCAGTCTCGATCCATGTCAACCCAACAGACACTTTAGGAGATACCTGTAGTGCACCTTTATAGTCACCCAGTTACGCTGTGACGTTTGGTACACCCAAAGCACTCCTACGGTATCCAGGAGTTACACGATCTCATGGTCTAAGGAAAAGATACTTGACATTGGAAAAGCTCTAGCAAACGAACTACATGATCTTGTGCTATGCTTAGGATTTGGTCTTGTCCATCACATCATTCTCCTAATGATGTGATCCCGTTATCAACAACATCTAATGTCCATAGTCAGGAAACCATGACTATCTGTTGATCAACGAGCTAGTCAACTAGAGGCTTACTAGGGACATATTATGGTCTATGTATTCAAACGTATATTATGATTTCCGGATAATACAATTATAGCATGAATAAAGACAATTATCATGAACAAGGAAATATAATAATAATCCTTTTATTATTGCCTCTAGGGCATATTTCCAACAGTCTCCCACTTGCACTAGAGTCAATAATCTAGTTACATTGTGATGAATCGAACACCCATAGAGTTCTGGTGTTGATCATGTTTTTCTCGCGAAAGAGGTTTAGTCAATGGATCTGCGACATTCAGATCCGTATGTACTTTGCAAATATCTATGTCTCCATCTTGAACATTTTCACGATGGAGTTGAAACGACGCTTGATGTGCCTGGTCTTCTTGTGAAACCTGGGCTCCTTGGCAAGGGCAATAGCTCCAGTGTTGTCACAGAAGAGTTTGATCGGCCCCGACGCATTGGGTATGACTCCTAGGTCAGTGATGAACTCCTTCACCCAAATTGCTTCATGCGCTGCCTCCGAGGCTGCCATGTACTCCGCTTCACATGTAGATCCTGCCACGACACTCTGCTTGCAGCTGCACCAGCTTACTGCTCCACCATTCAACATATACAAGTATCCGGTTTGTGACTTAGAGTCATCCAGATCTGTGTCGAAGCTAGCATTGATGTAACCCTTTACGACGAGCTCTTCGTCACCTCCATAAACGAGAAACATGTCCTTTGTCCTTTTCAGGAACTTCAGGATATTCTTGACCGCTGTCCAGTGTTCCTTGCCAGGATTACTTTGGTACCTTCCTACCAAACTTACGGCAAGGTTTACATCAGGTCTGGTACACAGCATGGCATACATAATAGATCCTATGGCTGAAGCATAGGGGATGACACTCATCTCTTCTTTATCTTTCGTCGTGGTCGGGCATTGAGCCAAGCTCAATCTCACACCTTGCAATACAGGCAAGAACCCTTTCTTGGACTGATCCATTTTGAACTTCTTCAAAATCTTATCAAGGTAAGTGCTTTGTGAAAGACCTATGAGGCGTCTCGATCTATCCCTATAGATCTTGATGCCTAATATGTAAGCAACTTCTCCAAGGTCCTTCATTGAAAAACACTTATTCAAGTAGGCCTTAATGCTGTCCAAAAGTTCGATTTCATTTCCCATCAAGAGTATGTCATCTACATATAATATGAGAAATGCTACAGTGCTCCCACTCACTTTCTTGTAAACGCAGGCTTCTCCATAAGTCTGCATAAACCCAAACGCTTTGATCATCTCATCAAAGCGAATGTTCCAACTCCGAGATGCTTGCACCAGCCCATAAATGGATCGCTGGAGCTTGCATACTTTGTTAGCATTCTTAGGATCGACAAAACCTTCCGGCTGCATCATATACAGTTCTTCCTTAAGATGTCCGTTAAGGAATGCCGTTTTGACGTCTATCTGCCATATCTCATCATCATAGTATGCGGCAATTGCTAACATGATTCAGACGGACTTCAGCTTCGCTACGGGAGAGAAAGTCTCATCGTAGTCAAGCCCTTAAACTTGTCGATAACCCTTAGCGACAAGTCGAGCTTTATAGATGGTAACATTACCATCCGCGTCCATCTTCTTCTTAAAGATCCATTTGTTTTCTATCGCTCGCCAATCATCGGGCAAGTCTGTCAAAGTCCATACTTTGTTTTCATACATGGATTCTATCTCGGATTGCATGGCTTCAAGCCATTTGTTGGAATCTGGGCCCGACATCTCTTCTTCATAGTTTGAAGGTTCACCATTGTCTAACAACATGATTTCCAAGACAGGGTTGCCGTACCACTCTGGTGCGGAACGTGTCCTTGTGGACCTAAGAAGTTCAGTAGCAACTTGATCTGAAGTACCTTGATCATCATCATTATTTTCCTCTCCAGTTGGTGTAGGCATCACAGGAACATTTTCCTGAGCTGCACTACTTTCCTGTTCAAGAGGTAGTACTTCATCGAGTTCTACTTTCCTCCCACATACTTCTTTCGAGACAAACTCTTTTTCCAGAAAGGATCCGTTCTTGGCAACAAAGATCTTGCCCTCGGATCTTAAGTAGAAGGTATACCCAATGGTTTCCTTAGGGTATCCTATGAAGATGCATTTTTCCGACTTGGGTTCGAGCTTTTCAGGATGAAGTTTCTTGACATAAGCATCGCATCCCCAAACTTTTAGAAACGACAGCGTAGGTTTCTTCCCAAACCATAATTCATACGGTGTCGTCTCAACGGATATAGATGGAGCCCTATTTAAAGTGAATGTAGCTGTCTCTAGAGCGTATCCCCAAAATGATAGCGGTAAATCGGTAAGAGACATCATAGACCGCACCATATCCAATAGAGTATGATTACGACGTTCGGACACACCATTACGCTGAGGTGTTCCAGGCTGCGTGAGTTGTGAAACGATTTCACATTTCCTTAAGTGCGTACCAAATTCGTGACTCAAATATTCTCCTCCACGATCTGATCGTAGGAACTTTATCTTTCGGTCACGTTGATTCCCTACCTCATTCTGAAATTCCTTGAACTTTTCAAAGGTCTCAGACTTGTGTTTCATTAAGTAGACATACCCATATCTACTCAAGTCATCAGTGAGAGTGAGAACATAACGATATCCTTCGCGAGTCTCAACGCTCATTGGACCGCACACATCGGTATGTATGATTTCCAATAAGTTGGTTGCTCGCTCCATTGTTCCGGAGAACAGAGTCTTGGTCATTTTGCCCATGAGGCATGGTTCGCATGTGTCAAATGATTCATAATCGAGAGACTCTAAAAGTCCATCAGCATGGAGCTTCTTCATGCGCTTGACACCAATGTGACCAAGGCGGCAGTGTCACAAGTATGTGGGACTATCCTTATCAACTTTATATCTTTTGGTATTCACACTATGAATATGTGTAACATTACGCTCAAGATTCATTACGAATAAACCATTGACCATCGGGGCATGACCATAAAACATATCTCTCATATAAATAGAACAACCATTATTCTCGGATTTAAATGAGTAGCCATCTCATATCAAACGAGATCCAGATACAATGTTCATGCTCAAACTTGGCACTAAATAACAATTATTGAGGTTTAAAACTAATCCCATAGGTAAATGTAGAGGTAGCGTGCCGACGGCGATCACATCGACCTTGGAACCATTCCCGACGCGCATCGTCACCTCGTCCTTCGCCAGTCTCCGCTTATTCCGCAGCTCCTGCTGTGAGTTACAAATATGAGCAACGCCACCAGTATCAAATACCCAGGAGTTACTACGAGTACTGGTAAGGTACACATCAATTACATGTATATCACATATACCTTTAGTGTTGCCGGCCTTTTTGCCCGCTAAATATTTGGGGCAGTTCCGCTTCCAGTGAGCCTACCCCTTGCAATAAAAGCACTCAGTCTCAGGCTTGGGTCCATTCTTTGACTTCTTCCCGGCAACTGGCTTACCGGGCGCGGCAACATCCTTGCCGTCCTTCTTGTAGTTCTTCTTACCCTTGCCCTTCTTGAATTTGGTGGTTTTATTGACCATCAACACTTGATGTTCTTTCTTGATTTCTACCTCTACCGACTTCAGCATTGAAAATACTTCAGGAATAGTTTTCACCATCCCCTGCATATTGTAGTTCATCACGAAGCTCTTGTAGCTTGGTGGGAGTGACTGAAGGATTCTGTCAATGACCGCCTCGTCCGGGAGGTTAATGTCCAGCTGGGATAGGCGGTTGTGCAACCCAGACATTTTGAGTATGTGCTCACTGACAGAACTATTTTCCTCCATCTTACAACTGTAGAACTTGTCGGAGACTTCATATCTCTCGACCCGGGCATGAGCTTGGAAAACCATTTTCAGATCCTCGAACATCTCATATGCTCTGTATTGCTCAAAATGCTTTTGGAGCCCCGGTTCTAGGCTGTAAAGCATGCCGCACTAAACGAGGGAGTAATCATCAGCACGTGATTGCCAAGCGTTCATAACGTCTTGGTTCTCTGGGACGGGTGCTTCACCTAGCGGTCCATCTAGGACATATGCTTTCTTGGCAGCTATGAGGATGATCCTCAGGTTCCGGACCGAGTCCGTATAGTTGCTGCCATCATCTTTCAGCTTGGTTTTCTCTAGGAACGCATTGAAGTTCACGTTGACATGAGCGTTGGCCATTTGATCTACAAGACATATTTGCAAAGGTTTTAGACTAAGTTCATAATTAAGTTCATCTAATCAAATTATCTAATGAACTCCCACTCAGATTTGACATCCCTCTAGTCATCTAAGTGCTACATGATCCGAGTCGACTAGGCCGTGTCCGATCATCACGTGAGACGGACTAGTCATCATCGGTGAACATCTCCATGTTGATCGTATCTTCCATACGACTCATGTTCGACCTTTCGGTCTCTGTGTTCCGAGGCCATGTCTGTACATGCTAGGCTCGTCAAGTTAACCCTAAGTGTTTTTGCATGTGTAAAACTGTCTTACACCCGTTGTATGTGAACGTAAGAATCTATCACACCCGATCATCACGTGGTGCTTCGAAACGACTAACTTTAGCAACGGCGCACAGTTAGGGGAGAACACTTTCTTGAAATTGTTATAAGGGATCATCTTATTTACTACCGTCATTCTAAGTAAACAAGATGCACAAACATAATAAACATCACATGCAATTATATAGTAGTGACATGATATGGCCAATATCATATAGCTCCTTTGATCTCCATCTTCGGGGCTCCATGATCATCTTCGTCACCGGCATGACACCATGATCTCCATCATCATGATCTCCATCATCGTGTCTTCATGAAGTTGTCACACCAACGACTACTTCTACTTCTACGGCTAACGCGTTTAGCAATAAAGTAAAGTAATTTACATGGTGTTCTTCAATGACATGCAGGTCATACAAAAATAAAGACAACTCCTATGGCTCCTGCCGGTTGTCATACTCATCGACATGCAAGTCGTGATTCCTATTACAAGAACATGATCTCATACATCACAATATATCATTCATCATTCATCACAACTTTTGGCCATATCATATCACAAGACAATTGCTGCAAAAACAAGTTAGACGTCCTCTAATTGTTGTTGCATCTTTTACGTGGCTGCAATTGGGTTCTAGCAAGAACGTTTTCTTACCTACGAATAACCACAACGGGATTTTGTCAACTTCTATTTACCCTTCATAAGGACCCTTTTCATCGAATCCGCTCCAACTAAAGTGGGAGAGACAGACACCCGCTAGCCACCTTATGCAACTAGTGCATGTCAGTCGGTGGAACCTGTCTCACGTAAGCGTACGTGTAAGGTCGGTCCGGGCCGCTTCATCCCACAATACCGCTGAAGCAAAATAAGACTAGTAGCGGCAAGCAAGTTGACAAGATCTACGCCCACAACAGTTTTGTGTTCTATTCATGCAATAGAGAACTACGCATAGACCTAGCTCATGATACCACTGTTGGGGAACGTTGCAGTAAATAAAAAATTTCCTACGGTTTCACCAAGATCCATCTATGAGTTCATCTAAGCAACGAGTGATAGGAGTGCATCTACATACCCTTGTAGATCGCGAGCGGAAGCGTTCAAGAGAACGGGGATGATGGAGTCGTACTCGCCGTGATGCAAATCACCAATGACCAAGTGCTGAACGGACAACACCTCCGTGTTCAACAGACGTACGGAGCGGATGACGTCTCCTCCTTCTTGATCCAGCAAGTGGGAAGGAGAGGTTGATGAAGAAGGCTCCAGCAGCAGCACGACGACGTGGTGGTGGTGGAGATGCAGTACTCCGGCATGGCTTCGCCAAGCAACTGCGGGAGGAGGAAGAGGTGTAGCAAGGGGAGGGAGGCGCTAAGACTCAGGGTTGCGGCTGCCCTCCCTCCCCCTTCATTTATATAGGCCCCCAGGGGGGGCGCCGGCCCTAGAGATGGGAATCTCCCAAGGGGGCGGTGGCCAGCGGGTGGAGTGCCCCCCAAGGCAAGTGGTGCGCCCACCCCCACCCTAGGGTTTCCAACCCTAGGCGCAGGAGGGCCCAAGGGGGGGGCGCACCAGCCCACTAGGGGCTGGTTACCCTCCCGCTTCAGCCCACGGGGCCCTCCGGGATAGGTGGCCCCACCCAGTGGACCCCCGGGACCCTTCCCGTGGTCCCGGTACAATACCGAGTGACCCCGAAACTTTCCCGATAGCCAAAACAGCACTTCCTACATATAATTCTTTACCTCTGGACCATTCCGGAACTCCTCGTGACGTCCGGGATCTCATCCAGGACTCCGAACAACTTTCGGTTTGCTGCACACTTATATTCATACAACCCTAGCATAACCGAACCTTAAGTGTGTAGACCCTACGGGTTCGGGAGAAATGCAGACATGACCGAGACGGCTCTCCGGTCAATAACCAACAGCGGGATCTGGATACCCATGTTGGCTCCCACATGCTCCTCGATGATCTCTTCGGATGAACCACGATGTCGAGGATTCAATCAACCCCGTATACAATTCCCTTTGTCAATCGGTACGTTACTTGCCCGAGACTCGATCGTCGGTATCCCAATACCTCGTTCAGTCTCGTTACCGGCAAGTCACTTTAATCGTACCGTAATGCATGATCCCGTGACCAAACACTTGGTCACTTTGAGCTCATTATGATGATGCATTATCGAGTGGGCCCAGAGATACCTCTCCGTCATACGGAGTGACAAATCCCAGTCTCGATCCGTGTCAACCCAACAGACACTTTCGGAGATACCTGTAGTGCACGTTTATAGTCACCCAGTTACGTTGTGACGTTTGGTACACCCAAAGCACTCCTATGGTATCCGGGAGTTACACGATCTCATGGTCTAAGGAAAAGATACTTGACATTGGAAAAGCACTAGCAAACGAACTACACGATCTTGTGCTATGCTTAGGATTGGGTCTTGTCCATCACATCATTCTCCTAATGATGTGATCCCGTTATCAACGACATCTAATGTCCATAGTCAGGAAACCATGACTATCTGTTGATCAATGAGCTAGTCAACTAGAGGCTTACTAGGGACATATTATGGTCTATGTATTCACACGTGTATTGCGATTTCTGGATAATACAGTTATAGCATGAATAAAGACAATTATCTTGAACAAGGAAATATAATAATAATCATTTTATTATTGCCTCTAGGGCATATTTCCAACAGGTGTAGGGACGGACCCACACGGCCTGGGGATGATGCAGCCCGAGGGGCGCCCCCAAACTAAACGAACAAGAGAGATGTCACCAGATACCGTTGCTGAAGAATTGTTGAAGTAGCCGAAAAACATGCGCTGCTAGAGCCGTTCCTCATGAGCCGCTCCAGTGCCGAGCCTCGGGAGACTCGGAGGGGCCGAGAGGCTCCTGAAGGTGCACCTCCATCTTCGCCAGCACTGCCTGGTGCCTGGCCTCACAGGCGGTCTGAGCATCCCTCATGCAGCACTCGAACACCTTAGCCGCGCCCGCCAGGCCGAAAGGCATGCGGACGTAGCTGTGAGGCGGGCCTTGCATCGGCCGACACGAGACAACCACATGAGCTGTCGAGACGTGGCCCTGTTGAGCCCGGGGATGTTGATGCAGATGCGGAACTCCTTGCCCTCTCTAGGGAAGTGAGCTCCGCCACGCGGCAGGCGATGATCTCCTTGCAAAACCCTTCCTTCCTGAATCTCCTCTATTGCCTTGTTGATGAACTCCTGAACGCCTGGTGCCTCATGCCTGCCGCCTTCTCCTAGGAAGCGTGCTCTAAAGAGCGCCTCCACATGGTTCCCGAGCGCCTCCCTCGCGACGTCGGCTAGATCTGAGGCCCTCCAAAGGAGAGCCCCCGAGCCCAGGCTGAGAGGAGCGTCAGGCGCGCCTTCCTATGCGATGGTGAAGGTGTCGCGTCCGGAGACGCGAGGCTCAGCGTTGCGTCCTCGAGTGATGCTTCCTCACGAGACCCATGTCCCAGCTGCAGCTTCTTCATCTTGGGGGCGAACTCAGCAGGGAGGGCGGCGTCCTCGTCTTCGGGGTTCTCAACTGCTGCAGCCTGGAAAGCACGCTCAAGGGAGCAAACTGCATCCTTCTCTTGACAGGCGACCATGATGACGCCGCCGCTTCCTGGCATCTTGAGGACATTGTAGCCATGGTGCGTGGCCACCATGAACTTGTCCAGTGCTGGGTACCCAAGGATGGCGTGGTAGGGCGGGCGGATGTCGGCGACATCAAAGTCGATGAGCTCAGTGCAGCAGTTGTTGCGCTCGCCAAAGGTGACAGGGAGGCGAACCTGCCTGATCGGGTGTGTTGAACCATCGATCACTCCTGAGAATGGCTTGGTGGGGTGAAGCTGCTAGTATGGCACCTGGATGGTGTCGAAAGTCTGAATAGATAGAACATTGAGCCCCACTCCTCCATCGATGAGAGTTTTGGTGACGACCACATTGCTGATGACGGGGGAGCAGAGCATGGGGAGCGCGCCAGTGGTGGCCGCACACTTGAGCCGGTCTGAGGAGTCGAAGGTGATGGCGCACTTGGACCACTTGAGGCGCGCCAAATGTTGGATTGTGGGATCTGCAAACCCTTGAGAGGGCGAGTTGCTTCAGGCCTGTGGAGTGCTGCATTCACCTCGCGCGCGAACTGCTTGAAGACGCGATGGGAAGTCGGGGCCTGTGAACCACCCAAGATGCAGGCAAAGGCCCGAGGCTCCTAGAATCCCCCATCCCCCTCGTCCTGGTGGTGATCTTCATTCCTTCTTGGTGGTGGAGGCAGAGGCGGCAAAGCTGCATTGCCCTGAGGGCGATCCTCACGAGGTTGCTCCCTCCAGTTGCCCTCGCGAGGCTGGCCCTGCCAGCGGTCCTCACGAGGCTGGTCGCGCCACTACTAACGATGGTCGCAGCCGTCCCAGCGTCCTCCACCTCGGCCGCCTCCACGACCATTTACTCGATCATTGCGCTCGGGGCATCGACCGAGGCGCCCGTCACGGAGGGCCTTGAGCTCCTAGAAGTCATTGGTGTTGTGGATGTGAATGTTGTGGAAGACGCAGAACGGTCGGTTGGTCTTGGATGACTCGGGGTGGTCACAGCCGCGCTTCGTCTCTTGCTCGGCCGCAAGCACGGCTGGCCCCTTGCGCTTCACGTCCTTGGTCTTGGTCTTCTTGTCTTCTGCCTCAGCTTCGGGGAGCTCAAGGAGGGAGAGGCGTCCCTCCTTAGTCCTTGCGCACTTGTTCACCATGTTGAACATCTCCACAATGGTGCAGAGATCCTCATGGATGGCGAGCTCCTCCTTCATCTTGACATCACGGACGCCATCGGTGAACGCGGAGATTAATGTGGAATACTTGAATCTTGAGGCGAACTTTGTTGAAGCGCCTCGGTCGATGCCCCGTCCGACACCTCAAGATTACTTGCGACCGTCCGACACCTTGGGAATCTTGAGGCAAACTTTGTTGAAGCGCTGGATATACTTCTGTAGGGTCTCTCCAGGCTGCTGATTAATGTGGCGCAGGTGTCCCGCGGCCGGCGGACGGTCGCGAGTGCCCTGGAGGTTGGCGATGGAGCGGCTGCGCATCTCCTCCCAGGAAGAAACCGACCCCTCGGTCAGGTTCAGGAGCCAAGAATGTGCGCCATCCTTGAGGGCCATCGGGAACCAATTTGCCATGATCTTCTCGTCACCGCTGGCCGCCTCCATGCTCAACTCGTAGAGCTATAGGAACTCGGCGGGGTCAACGGTGCCGTCGTAGCGTGCAGGCAGGTCAGGCTTGAACTTGCTTGGCCAGACGACTTTGCGGATCTCCGGAGTGAACGCGCGGCATCCAGCCGTGGCCACCTGAGGTCTTCGAGGGAGTGGAAACTAGTCCTGGTTCATGCGCACCGCCACCTCCTGTGACGGTACGCGGGCCTGGTGCTGGGGCGCTGGAAGCACGCGCACTTCCCCTGTGGCTGCTGCACCACCTAGCAGCTCACATCATCCCGAGCTGGTGCAGGGCGCGGTAGGTCACGCCGCGGAGCCACACGTCTTGGCTCGACGATGGCATCATGGGCCACACGTCTTGGCTCGACGTCTTGGTAGAGGAGCCCCGTGCGCCACGTCGCCCACTGCAGGTGGTTGCTGAGGCAGCAAGCGAGCTGGCTCGGCGGAGCCCCCATGCGCCACGCTGACGAGCTCAGCGATCCGCTCGAGCCACTCCTCGTAGAGTTTGCCGACCGGTCGGTAGCGAAGGAGCTCCCGTGCCATGAGTAGAGCGGCCTGCGCATCCGCCTGGCCGCGACGCGCATGGGATGACGAAGCTGCTAGGGTCAGTGAAGGAGTAGCGGTGCGGCCGTCACGGCGCGGCGATGGGTGCAGCGATGAAGCTTGCTGCTCATGGCCGGCAGGGCCCATGGCGGCATTGGCCATAGGAGAAGGAGCGCGACAGGCACAACCGTCACCCGCCGGAGCCGTCTGAGCGACGCGGGCGGCGACTGTAGCCCGACACTCGGCGCGAGCCCGGCGCGCGTCGGCCATGGAGGTGTCGGAGTGGCGGTGGAACGATCAACGGAAGACAGGATCCGACGCACCCCTACCTGGTGCGCCAAATGTTGGATTGTGGCATCCGCAAACCCTTGAGATGTTTGAACTCTGGGGTGCGTGCGGAGATCTCAACCTACCCAGCCTGCCTACTCGCGATCCTCCTAAACCTAGCGTGTCGAGCTCAAAGGGACAAAGGGACACAACAATTTATACTGGTTCGGGCCACCATTGTGGTGTAATACCCTAATCCAGTGTGGTGTGCTGGATTGCCTCGAAGGGTTGAGCATGAACTAGTATAGTGGATGAACAAGCCTTAGGAGGTGAGCTGTTCTTGAGCTGGTGTGGTGTATGCTAGCTCTACTTGTTCAGATTTCCCTTTGCTTCTTATGGTGGTGGCTAGTCCTATTTATAGTGGCCTTGGTCCTCTTCCCAAATATGAGCGGGAAGGGATCCCACAACGGCCGGATTTTTAAAGGGACAAGTAGTACAGTCTATCCTGACAAAAGTAGTCTTCACCTGCGAAAAGCCTCTAGTCGTGACACTGCGGTGGACTTGTCGATGACCTCCGTACTGCCATCCTAGCGGTCTTGGTCTCATTGCATGGAAATGGAAACCTTTGGCTGATTCCTCGGGACTCCGAGCCTGCAGCTTGCCTCCCTTGCACCAAAGAGGAAACCTGTGCTCTGCACCCGCCTGGCCTTGGTCGTCATGGCTCACGTCAGCTTAGCCTCGTGAGGTAGCATTGCATAGAACTCTCCGCCACTCAGGAGCCAGCCTAAGGAGGCCGATTCCTTCGGGGGTCTTGACGTTGTCCGCCTCACGAGGCTTGGCCCTCGCGAGGGTCTTGTGTTGTTGATGTTGAAGCTGGGCCTTATCAGGCCGTCGATGAAGCCACGCGGTGGGCCGCAGGCAGGCAGGGCTGGATACCCCCGGATCCAGGATGCCGACAGTTGCAACAACAAGAACAACCACCTCAAGTAGGATGAGCAAAGCATGTTCCTATTAGGCAATGCCAACATTATGGTGCCACTGCTACTGATGTTGATGCTTTTGTGGCTCCTGTTACTACTATCGATGAGTATGATGATTGTGAGGGTGATTACGAGGATGAGGTTAATCCAAATCAGAACTATGTGCAACCACCACAAGAACCAGGTTATCCACATGCGTACAATCGCAATGGTAGGGATGCACCACTACCTCAGGTACGGGATAATGATCATATCCCTAAACTGAAATTGAATATTCTGCCATTTGAGGGGGGATACATTCCTAATGTATATCTTTCTTGGGAGTTAGAAATTGAACAACGTTGTACATGTTTACAATATCCCGAGGATAGACACATTGCTGTTATTGTGTGTGAATTTCCTAGTTTTGCTTCTTCTCGGTGGACTGGACATTGTCGACTGTATCATGATAATATCCCAACTACTTGGGTTGCTTTCAAAACTGATATGCGTACTCTTTGGGTTCCACCATATTATTAACATGAATTACTTGAAAAATTGCAGCGTTTAAGACAAGGAAAAAATATGTAGAGGAATATTATTAGGAATCACAAACTGGAATGATTAGATGTGGTATTGTTGAATATAATGAAGCTATGCTTGCATGTTTCATGGGTGGGTTAAACAGAGAAATTCTAACTACCTTGGAGTAAGGAGTGTAATAGTATCACACATTTATTCCATCGTTCTTGTAAAGCTAAATGTGAAGTGCAGGATCGACAGGCCATGGTGCAGACTAACTTTTCTGCATGGACACCGCGGGTGTCTTCTAATTCAACATGGTCTACTGCACCACCGCCTGTTTCAGCTGAAGTCCAACCGTGATACAAGAAAACGGGCACCACCACCACCCACCAAGAGCACACCTTCGGGGCCAGCACAGACTTCTTATTCATCCATGTCATCAACAGGGCAAACACATGACATCATATGTTGTTGTTGCAAGGGTGGAGGTCACTATGTGTCGGAGTAAATGACCACGGGTAGCCTAGCCGGCTCACCCTGGCTCTTGAAGAAATAACAGGCCGATCGAGCCTTCAAGCACCCAAGGCATGGGGTCGCCTTCCCCTGGCCGGCTGTCTCACGGGCCGACTACCGGAAGGCGGACCGGCCCTAAACTCTCATGAAGAAAGCCACGAGAGGGCCGACTTCAAGAAGGCGGCCACGAGAAGACCGACTCCAAGAAGCCGGCCCCTGGCAGGCCGTCAAGATCGTGCCCTCAAAGTCTGCACCCACATAACGGTGATGAGGCGGGGTGTGGCAATAGTCAAGCCTGCCACCCCCGAATCCCGGAGCACGCATGGCCACAGTACGCCGTACGGGGCAGCCATGACCCATCCGGCGTGCCACTGTTGCCACGCTAACCATGACGCCACCCAGGACAGGCTGTCAGTACGGCCCGCAGGCGGCGGTCCCCTTCAGTCAAAGAGACACCCGAAGGTGGCCACGCCTTCCCCAGTCGGCCTAGGATACAGCCGGCTCGCTCCCTCCCTCGAAGTACGTGCCCCATTAAGGAGACAAGACGGGGTAAGGCTACAGTGATAGCCCGCTAGGTGGTGGCACTGTAGCCATGCTTACCTCGACAAAGCCCTCGTCATCAAGAGTGAGGCAACAGTAACCAGCCCCCAACAAGACCCCCAAGCGGTGGGACCTGCCTGTCGACCAAGAGGCTGGCAGCCGGCGGGACCCACCAGTCGGCGGGCCCCAGCGGCCGGCGGAAAAGCCGGCAAACATAGACACTGACGGCTAGGGCCCATGCCCAGCCGGATTACCATTGTACCCCTTGGGGGTAGGCCTATATAAACCCCCCAGGGCACCCATACAAAGGGTTGGTCTTAGATAGTTTTAGACACTACATTGAGGGGAGAAGAGATCTAGCCTTGCCCTCCTTCTGCCTCTCACCGAAACGCTCAAGGAGCCTCTTGTAGCCACTTTTTGATCTAGTGATCATGCGGAGGCCCGCAGAGCAGGACTAGGGGTGTTATCTCCATGGAGAGCCCCGAACCTGGGTAAGATTCGCCGGCGTGCATGTTTTTGCCTCATCCCGTTTCTAGGCACCGGTGATGTATTATTGGCTCCCACAATGATAAGCCACCCGTTGGCATATGTCGCACCTACCACCCGACATTTGGCGCCCACCATGGGGCCAGGTGCACTGTCGTCCAGAGACCTACTCTGGACGGGAACCCTTTTCCTTCCCAGCGAGCGTAGCCAGCCCGGCACGCCCGATGGCGCATGCGCGGCGAGCTGCCTCGCCGATCTTCTTGGTGAGGCCCGCATCTCCGACGAGCCCGCATCCGACGCGGGCACCGGCTGCCCCGAGAGCCGCCTCGTCAGCCTACTCGACCAACTCCATGTTTCCAACGAGCCTGCTATGGATTTGGAGTCGGTTGGCTCCAGCGACCCGATGCTTGTCGACTCCGACACGGCATCGCTTGACGCCTTCCCCACCAACGTAGTGATCTTCGACGACCCTCTTCCTCGAGCCGACAGTGGTGGCAGCACCGTCACCGAGGTACTAGTCATCAGCCATGGTGTCGCCTCTAGCGAGAACGCCCACGACGCCCTGCAAGCGGTGCTGCATGACTTGTCCGTCCCCATCCCGGCCGACGCCGACGCCGAGACGCTGGAGGCACGCCGCCTCGCCCTCATTGCGGAGGGCCAGAAGACAGCCACCATGAGACGCCTCACTGAGGCTCACCAGCGCGAAGTCGACCGCGTCGCCTTTGGTACGCCGCCTCCCGACTAGCCGAGCCGAGCCGGCGTCGTCAAGAAGCGTGGCGCGACCATCGCCGACATGCTGGGAGCAAACCGCCCAGTCTATGCCACGCCCCTCGAGAACCTACGCGCCGCCTAGTCGGTCGTGGACGAGCTGAATGGACTGGGGGCCGATGAGCTCCCCTACATGACCAAACGCATCCAGCAGGTTATCGACGCGACCGCAGAGCGGCATGAAGCTGGCGCCCGTGCTGGAAGCCCTCCCCCCTGCCAAGAGCACGATGCGATGTCGCGGACGCCGACTGCGGGCGGCGCCCGCACAAGGCAAGAAAAGGAGCCGGCTGCTAGCCGCAGTCGGACTCGAATCACCATCGAGCATGACGCAAAAGGCCGCCCTCGAGCTGTGGAACGATGAGGCGATCCACCTCCTCCTCCACCTCGTGGGGAGAGATATCCCACCCCGCCGCCTGTCACGCATCTGACTCTCAGCGGCCGACTAGGCCGCCGCGAAGGAGTCGGCAAGAATGACGCCCGCCATCGGATCAACCGCCTAGCGCGATCCGTGGCGCTAGAAGAAGAAGACGATGTTGGCCCGCCTTGCTTTGGCCCCCGCATCCGCGACGAGCCCTTCCCCAAAGGGTTCTCGCTCCCAAGAGACATGCCCAAGTACAACGGCTCCGTGAAGCCGGAAGATTGGTTGATCGATTACTCCACCGCAATTCGCATAGCCAACGGCAACAGGCGTGTTGTCGTGAAATACGTCCCCCTCATGCTCCAAGGCACGACGCGCACCTGGCTCAATAGCCTCAAGCCTTACAGCGTCAACAGCTGGCTAGACTTCACCAAAGCCTTCATCCGCAACTTCACCAGCACCTACAAACGGGCTCCCAAGCCCCGACAGCTCTCCTTGTGTGTTCAAGGGCCCGATGAATCAACTCGTGACTACCTCACGCGTTGAGCCGAGCTCCGCAACTCCTGCGAGGGGGTGCACGAGGTTCAAGCCATAGAATACTTCACCGCCGGATGCCGAGAAGGCACCCTCCTCAAGCACCGACTCCTCTGCGATGAGCCGACTACCCTTGACGAGCTGCTGATCATAGCAGACAAGTATGCCACGACCGACTCTTCAATGAAGACCGAGCTCCGAGTAGACGCCTCCGGGAAGGTGCTCACTCCGTCTCCCAAGACGCCGGCTGGGGACTCCAAACGACGCCCGTACCAGAACGACAACAAGCGCAAGGCCCCTGTGCCACCTTCCACCAGTCGGCAAGTGGCCACAGTCGAAGACGAACAACCCGAAGGGAGGCCCACGCCCAAGAAGCAGAAGGGCGGCAGGCCGGCTTGGCAGCCGGCTTTCTCCTACGAGCAAGCCCTAGATGCCCCCTGCAAGTTCCACAGTGGCGCGAAGGCGTCCAACCACACGACTTGGAAATGCCATTGGCTCACACGGATCTCCAAGGGCGAAGGGTTGGTGCCGCCTCCGCCTATTGGCCAGCCGCCTCCAGCCCCCCAGCAGCCGACAGCTCGGCCAGCGGTCGGGGCTGTTCAAGACGAGTTTCCCGATGAGCATGTCGCCTACGTCGTCTTTACAAGCCAGCCCAAAGATCGGCGCAGCCGGCGCCGATAGCACCAAGAGGTCAACGCGGTCGCCTCCAACAACCCCGAGTTCATGCACTGGTCGGAAAGGCCTATCAGCTGGAGCCGGGCCGATCACCCAGAGGTGATGCCGTCTCCCGGCTCTTATGCAATGGTTTTGGACACCACCCTTGCAACGGAAAGGCGAGCTGCCCATTTCTCCCGCGTGCTGATAGATGGCAGGAGCAGCATCAACATACTGTACCCTGACACCATGGAGAAGTTGAACATCAAGACGAAACAGCTCATGCCTAGTCGGACTATGTTCCATGGCATTGTACCCGGCCTGTCCTGCTCACCAATCGGCAAGATCAAGATAGATGTTCTCTTTGGGGACAAGGATCATTTCCGCCGAGAAGCAATATGGTTTGAAGTAGTGGATCTGGAGAGCCCTTACCACGCATTGCTTGGCCGACCTGCTCTGGCCAAGTTCATGGTTGTGCCCCACTACGCCTACCTCAAGATGAAGATGCCGAGTTCCAAGGGCATCATCACCATAGCCGGAGACTACAAGAAATCCTCTGAGTGTGCGGCGGCTAGCAGCCGGCTGGCCGAGTCCCTCGTGATCGCTGAGGAGAAAAAGATGCTGGATCGAGTCGTGGCCATGGCCGGCAAGCAGCCGGCCCTGTCCCCCAACCCCAAGGAATATGAAGCTCAAGGTTCTTTCCAGCCGGCCAAAGAAACAAAGAAGATACCTCTGGACCCAGAGCACCGGGAGAGGCACGCTGTCGTAGGCACCGGCCTTGACAGCAAATAGGAAAGCGAGCTCGTCGATTTCCTCCGTGAGAATCAGGACATCTTCGCATGGTCTCCCAAAGACATGTCGGGTGTTCCGACAGATTTCGCCGAGCACAAGCTACATGTCCGATCTGACGCCAAGCCGGTCAGGCAGCCCTTGCGCCGCCAGTCGGGAGAGAAGAGAAGAGTTGTCGGAGAAGAAATAGCCCGGCTTCTAGCAGCCGGATTCATCATGGAAGTGTTCTTTCCAGAGTGGCTGGCCAACCCGGTCCTGTTGTTGAAGAAAAACAAGCAGTGGCGCATGTGCATTGACTACACCAGCCTCAACAAAGCCTGCCCCAAAGATCATTTTGCTCTGCCAAGGATTGATCAAGTGATAGACTCCATAGCCGGATGCGAGTTGTTGAGCTTCTTGGATGCTTACTCAGGCTACCACCCGATAAAGTTGGATCCGGCTGACCGCCTGAAGACCGCCTTCATCACACCATTCGGAGCTTTTTGCTACCTGACTATGACATTCGGCTTGAGAAATGCTCGTGCCACTTTTCAGCGTTGCATGCAGAAATGCCTCCATAAGCAGCTCGGCAGAAATGCCCACGTCTATGTGGACGATATTGTGGTGAAGACGGAGAAGCACGACACCTTGCTGGAAGACCTCAGAGAGACATTTGAAAACTTGTGCCAGTTTCAGATCAAGCTCAACCCCGAGAAATGCGTGTTCGGAGTGGCAGCCGGCCAGCTTCTAGGCTTCCTTGTCTCCGAACGCGGCATCGAATGCAATCCGGTGAAGATCAAGGCCATAGAGAGAATGGAGATTCCTACCAAGCTACGAGATGTCCAAAAGTTTACCAGATGCTTGGCCTCCCTGAACTGCTTCATCAGCCGGCTCGGAGAGAAAGCTCTCCCCCTCTACCGACTCATGAAGAAGACCACTCACTTCGAGTGGAACGACCAAGTAGACCAAGCTTTCCGCGAGCTAAAAAAGATGCTGACCATGCCGCCTGTCTTGGCGGCACCGACTGAGAAAGAGCCCATGCTCCTTTACATTGCCGCCACTAGCCGGGTGGTCAGCACTGTTATCGTGGTTCAGCGCCCAGAAGAAGGCCGAGCTCAGCTAGTCCAGAGGCCGGTGTATTATTTGAGCGAAGTATTGTCCACCTCGAAGCAGAACTACCCGCACTACCAGAAGATGTGCTATGGTGTGTACTTCGCCGCCAAGAAGCTCAAGCCCTACTTTCAAGAGCACCCCATCACGGTCGTATGTACTGCCCTGCTCGCCGAGATCATTGGCAGCCGGGATGCATCCGGCCGGGTGGCAAAATGGGCCATTGCGCTGGCTCCTTACACAATCTTCTACCAGCGTCGCACCGCCATCATGTCCTAGGCATTGGCCGAATTCCTTGTCGACTGGGCCGAGACCAGCTTGGGATGCACTTCGATGGATCCAAGATGCACACCGGCTTGGGAGCCGGCATCGTCCTCACCTCTCCCAAGGGCGACAAGCTCAGATACACATTGCAAATTCATTTTGCCACCTCCAACAATGTGGCCGAGTACGAGGCACTCATACACGGGCTCCGGCTAGCCAAAGAACTTGGCATCCGCCGGATCCTGTGCTATGGTGACACGGATTTGGTAGTCCAGCAATCATCTGGCGACTGGGACGCCAAGGACGCAAACATGGCAAGCTACCGTTTCCTCGTTCACCAAATCAGTGGATATTTTGAAGTATGCGAGTTCCTCCACGTGCCACGGGCTGACAACGAGCAAGCAGATGCTCTGGCACGAATAGGCTCCACCTGACAAGCTATACCAACCGGCTACTCTCTCCAATGCCTCCTCAAGCCGTTTGGCAAGCCATCTCCAGAATCTGATCCCATCTTCATACCACCTGACCCCGACGCAGTCGGATCCGACTTGGGGAATCAAGCAGGCGGCTCGAGGACTTTGACAGGCGGCTCGGGGACTACCGTAGTCGCACCCGGCCCGGGGACTTCAGAACCCGGCCTGGGGACTGCATCAACACGACATGCGGTGGCCGACTCCAACTCTTCACCACCCAGCCCACCCGCCCGGGTTGCAGTAGCCGTATTGGCAATAGAAGAAGTCATAGCTCCATCATGGGCCCAGCCCATCCTCAACTTCCTGGTAAACAGAGAGCTACCGACTGAAGAGATCTCGGCAAGGCAAGTCCAACGCCGAGCCGGAGCATACACAATAATTAACCGAGAGCTCGTTAGGCGCACCATCATTGGAGTCTTCAGCGCTACGTCGAGCCAGCGAAGGGCATAGCAATTCTCAAGGACATCCACCAAGGCGAATGCGTCCACCACGCGGCCTCAAGATCACTCGTCGCCAAAGCTTTCCGCCATGGATTCTTCTGGCCGACTACTTTGGAAGACGCCAAAGGAGTTAGTCAAACACTGCAAAGGGTGCCAAGTCTTCAGCTCCAAGCAACACGTGCCGGCTTCTGCACTCAAAACCATCCCCCTCAGCTGGCCTTTTGCCGTCTGGGGACTGGACGTGGTGGGCCCATTCAAGACGGCACGCGGCGGCATGACACATCTGCTCGTCACCGTGGACAAATTTACCAAGTGGATTGAAGCAAAGCCGATCAAGAAGCTGAATGGGCCGAGTGCCGTGACATTCATCGCAGATATTACAACCCGGTATGGCATACCACACAGCATCATCACCGACAACAGCACAAATTTTGCCAAGGGAGCACTGGCACATTTTTGCGCGACACAGGGCAGCCGACTGGACTTAGCGTCCATTGCCCACCCACAGTCAAACGGCCAAGTTGAACGAGCTAACGGCCTCATCCTCTCCGGCATCAAGCCCAGATTGGTCGTACCACTGGAGCGTTCGGCCGGCTGTTGGCTCGACGAGTTGCCGGCCGTCCTCTGGAGTTTGCGCACTACCCCGAACAAGTCAACCGGCTTCACCCCTTTCTTCCTTGTATATGGTGCCGAGGCTGTCTTCCAAACTGACATTGAGTTCGACTCACCTCGGGTCACCATGTACACGGAGGCGGAGGCCAAGGAAGCGCGAGAAGACGGTGTGGACCTGCTAGAAGAGGGCCAGCTGTTAGCCCTCAGCCGGTCCGCCATCTACCAGCAGGGTTTACGCCGTTACCACAGCCGGAAGGTCAAGACAAGATCCTTCCAAGAGGGTGATCTTGTGCTCCGGCTGATCCAGCGAACAGCCGGCCAGCACAAGCTCTCGGCCCCTTGGGAAGGCCCCTTCGTCATCAGCATGGCCTTAGGCAACGATTCCTACTACCTCATCGACGCGCAGAAGCCGAAGGCATGCAAGAGAGATGATACCCGCAAGGAGTCGGAACGACCATGGAACGCCAATCTCCTCCGAAGATTTTACAGTTGAAATGCAGTATGTACCATGCCACCTTTTGTATTAGGTACGAGACAACGGGCCCCCCAAAGAGCACTCGGGGACTACCCTCTTTTATCTATGAATGATGAGTATCATGCCTATGATTGCATTACTACATTTGTTTTCTCGTTCGCCACCGGGTTCAATCAGTCGGCCCGGGGACTTGCCGCCTTGAGCTATATTCAAGTTCTACCTGCAGTCAGACAAGTAGTGTGCCGGCACCCAAGCCCTCTCTTGTTGAAAGTCGCAGCTCGAAGAATCGACTGTCCGGCTGGCAAGAGACAAAGGCAGGAAAGGATGCCCACATGCAAAACGGCTAAGGACTAACGAACTTATATAACACAAGCTGGCATCCCACCCCGCCAACCGGCTGTCAGAGTAGCCGGCTGGCCGGCTTCCCTTTCACCTTGCTACAATCTAAGAGAGCTCGAGTACGTGTCCTCCCAAACGGCAAAGCCCTTCCCCAGCCACAGACTGCAGAGCAGCTGTCCGGCTGGGAAGGCGGCGACCAAGGGAGGGCGGCAAAGGAAAACAGCCAAAAGGATGAAAAGCAAGTATGAACGGAAGCCAAGCACATGCATGATTATATTTACACAAAAGGCCTTCGAAAGGCCAGCGTTGAACATAGTTTGAGTACACCCCAGTGGTTGGAACTGCGCAAATTTAATAAAAGTTGTTCAAAGAGTAACGAGCAGGAAAGTGAAGACGGCAATCAGGCCAAGGGAGCAGCAGGCGAGTCGGGCAGGTTGGTGGAGACGGCAGTGCTGGCTGGAGGAGTGGCCGGCTGACGAGTCTCGGCATGATCGTCACCTGCTGCAGGCGGCGCACTCGCACGCGCCTCGTTGCTGGAGGCACGATCGGGCTGGGGCTAGCTGGTCGCTACACTGTCTGGCATGATGTCTTCACCATCCTCCCCCTACCTCTTTGCCCTCGTTGCTGGAATCTATCTCCTCCGCCGAGTCTTCACCTTCTGTCGGGTTCAGCCAAAACCACTCCTCCGGCTGAGCGACGCCGTCTTCATTTACCTCAGGGGCAAAGACACTGGTGTCGGTGTAGTAGGCTATCGCCGAGGCACGCTGAATGATAGCCGGTCGCACCGCCTCCAGCTCCTTGTTAGCCTCCGACTGCCAGGTGCTCAGCTGGGCCAAATTCAGCCCAAGATACCAAGCCCGGATGAACTCTAGCACCCACCGGGCGCCGGACCGAGCCGCAGAGGCCTTCCAGGCCTCGAAGCAGCTGACTGCTACCTCCAGCCAGTTGGCAGTCCGACTGGGGGTGCGGGGAACCATCTCGTCGGGCCAGAGGGTGGCCAACACCTACGCCCCAACACGTTGAAGACGGCGGAGCATGCGGTAAGCCGGCTGGAGGCGGGCTTGAATCGCCAGAAGCTTCTCCTCAAGCGACCGACCAGCGTCCGGTGTGATCTCAACCCCAGCCTGTCGTCATGCATCACGGTGAGCCTTGATGGCTTGGTTGGCGACAACGGAGTAAGCAGGGAAGTAATCTGCACAAAGAAGAAAGAAGTAGAACAAAGTCAGAAGACAGACCAGATGACAGGGGGCGAGCAAAGGGACGAGGAAGATGGCGGCCTCCTGTCAGTCAAATCTTCAATCCGGCTATAGCCTTCGCTCAGCGCTTACCTTGCCTTAGCCCAGCTCGCCGCCTCGGTCTCATATTCAGCTTTGAGGGCGGCCTTGCTATCCTGCGCCGTCTTCAGGGCCGCCTTATGTCTCTCCTCCTGGTCGACCAGTTTTTTGGCCATGCGATCACGTTCCTGAGCCAAGGCATTGCATTCGGCTTCCTTGGCGCGAAGGGCGGTCTGGGCCCCACCTAGCTGCTCCCTCAAGTCGGCATTGTCCCCTAGAGATATGAAGAAGAAGAAGAAAGCAATAAGGAAGAAGTCATCAGGAAAGATCCGACCCGACTGCTCAGCAGTCGGTCCGAATCTCGGGGACTACACCCAGTGGGTGCGCTGACGCGCCCCCACATGAGATAAAAAATGAAGCAGTTACTCCGGCTCTCAGTGAGATCAGCGGTCTTCTGAGTCATCTCCCGGGCCTGGGAGTTGAAGGTAGCCGCATGGAGGTTGTGATAGTCCTACAAATAGGACGAAGGTGCGAATAAGAACAAGACATTAATCAAAGTCTACTAATAAGTTCCAAGCCGCCTACTCAGCAGTCGACTCAGAACTCGGGGACTACACCCAGTGGGTGCGCTCACGCGCCCGCACGGAACAAATCAAGAGCAATAAACAAAAAGCGGGAAGACTCACCCGAATGGCCGCCCGCGTTGTAAGAAACTCTTGAGTGTACTGCTTCAGCGTGGCGGCCTGGGACTGAAGCCGGTTCCGGACGTCCTGCACCGCCGCGTTCAGCACGGTCGTCCCACCGCCCGGCGTCCACCCCGGCGAGCTGGCGCTGGCCGTCTCCAGATCCTGGGCCGACGAGCTGGAGCCCGCGGCTTTCTGCGGATCCGGCGCTGAAGTCGCCTTCCCTGCGCGCCGATGAGACGGCGACATGACCACAAGGTCCGCCCTCACAGTCATCTCGCCTCCAGCCGGTTGCTCAGACGGCGCCTCAGGTCGGCCGCCTTGGCCTGTTCCAGCCGACGATGGCGGTACCACCTCCCCCTCCGGGACGACTGTGTCGCCCTCCTCCCTCTCCATCGTTGGCTGGTCGCGGCCGGCTTCTTCCGGCGGGGGCACTGGGATATCGGGGGCCATGCTGCGGAGGGGGATGATGAGCTATGGTGGCTGGTTACGGAGGGCCTCCGCTGCCCTCTCCGCGGCCGCTGCCTCCGCTTGAGCCTGAGCCGCCGCGTCGGCTTGCGCCTCCGCTAACTCCTCTGTCATCTCCTGAGCCGCCCTGACGGCGGCCGCCCTCTGCTCCTCTGCCTCCCGCTCCTCCCGCTCCTCCTGCGTGTTCCGCTCCGTCGCCGCTAGGAGATCAGCACGGGGGTCTACGCGGCGGGAGCTCGCAGACCCTTCCGCCGCTACAACTACGGAGGCGGCAGTGGTCCGCTCGAGACAGAGCAGAGCCCTGTTTGATAAGTCAAGGAAAAGGCTTAGAAGAATGTCAACCGAAGAGAAAAAAGAAAGGCGTGAGAGAATTGACACTTACGCCGAAACCGCCTGCGGCTGCTTCACCACCTTGCAGAAGCAGGCTGCCTTCATGGCCGCCTCGTCCCATTTGGTCGCCGCCGCAGAACACTTGGGCTTCTTCAGCCGACTACCGAAGAGGGCCGGTGCGGCCTGGCGTTTCTGCGTGCCGCCACAAACAGCCGGTGCGGCAGATGACCCCGCGCGTTGATGATCGGACACCAGCTGGCGGCGCGGAATAACTTCGGCCTGGTCATCATCCGGCCAGTCCTCGAAGCCGGCCCTGAGCCCGGATCCGCCTGCCTTACCGCGTCCCCCTACGGCGTCGGCGTCTAGGGCGGCCGCCCCAAGGTCGGGGTCGCCCAAGTCGTCCGTCGCACGGTCGGGGATGAATTGGCGCTCCACACCTGCGGCTCCGGCCGCTGATTGAAGGAGGGGGCTCTGTAAGAAACAAGCCGACTGGTCAAGAGTCGGCCAGCATGAACTCGGCAACAAAGAGAAGAAGAAAAGAAGGGAAGCTTACCGAAGGCGGAGGATTGGGGCGAGAGTACGACTCCTTGCTCAACCGCCACTCCTCGGTGAGCTTGCAGTTGGTGATATAATTCAGCATGTAAGATACCTCGTCATGAGGCATCTCCTTGGTGCTTAGCCGACTTGGGTCAAAAGGACCGCTCATCTGGCAAATCATGTGAGGGTGGCCTTGGAGTGGGAGCACCCGGCGCTCCACGAAGGCGGCTATCAGGTCGGGCCCGGTCAGGCCTTCCGATTGGACCAGCACCCGGAGCCGTGCGACGGCGGCAGCCCCAGCCAGAGTCAGCGAATTGGCTCGGTAGGACCATGAAGGCCGCCTCCCAGCAGGCGGGCCGGCTATGTAAGCCGGCAGATTGACGAAGTCGCCTTGTGGAGAGACGTTCTTCACATAGAAGTAGGATTTTTTCTAGAGCTTCACCGACTGGATCAGCGATATGGGCGGAAACGGGTTGACGCCCGTCGATCTCCGCACGGCGATGAAGGCGCCGCATGGGGCAGGCACGCCCGCGAAAACAGTGCCGAGTTTGGACTGGAAGAATTCCCCCCAAAGCTCGAGGGTGGGGAGGACGCCAAGGAACCTTCGCAAAGGGTGACGAAGGCCGATAGCAGCACCACCGTGTTTGGAGTAAGGTGGTGCAGCTGGAGATGGTAGAACTCAAGAAAGGCACGGAAGAATCCACTCGCCGGCAGGCCAATGCCGCGCAAGCAGTGCGAGCGGAAGATTACTCACTCGTCCTCCTCTGACGCCGGCGAGATCTCATTCTCCGGCGTGAGGTGGACCCGCACGTAATCTGCGCCTGGCAACCGCCGCGTCTTGCGGAGGAAGTCGATGTGGTCCTCGTGGACGTTGGAGCCATCCTAGGAGCTGGACCGCGCCATGAGGATGGAGAGGCGACAGGAAAAGCGCGGCGGTGGAGGGCGCGCGATTCAGCTGCAAGCAAAGCTACAACGCATCGAGAAGATTGGCGGAAGGGCAGCGCAGCGGCGAGGGGCTGCGGCAACGGAGAGGAGGAAGAGGAAGAAAATGGCGGAGCGAGGGCGAGCGTGCAAGCGTCTGCCGCTCCCCCTCCGCCCCCTACTTATAGCCTCGTGCGGCGAAGCCGAGGACGCGAGGCGTGGGGGGATGTGGGATTAATAGCGCCCACTCCCCCACGCCCCGCGATTATTACGCCTTAACGACGAGCGGAAACTGCCATCGGAAGGCGAGTGGCCCGTACGGGCCACAGAAGATCCACACTTGGGCCGAGGCATGGAAATGGCAGGCCCTGGTCTACGGCGACGTCCCGTCGCGCGCGTGGGCTGGCTGGCCCTTCTAGCCGAAGGGTGCCATGTGGCGTGCAGGCAGCGGGCGGCCAACCCGCAGCCTGGCTTGCGCGCCAGCTGGTTCCCGCCTTCAGACTTTAAAAAAACCTCGCCGAGACGGCACGCCTGAGCAAAATCGGCTCCTAGCTGCCGGCTCTTCGGGGTAGGAAGCTGATTGAGCTTCTCGTTCCCCTTTCAGCCACGAAGCCCAACCAGCTTCGGGGACTACTATCGGAGTAAATGACCACAGGTAGCCTAGACGGCTCCCCCTGGATCTTCAAGAAATAACAGGTCGATCGAGCTTTCAAGCACCCAAGGCATGGGGCCGCCTTCCCCTGGCCGGCTGTCTCACGGGCCGACTATCGGAAGGCGGCCCGGCCCTAAACTCTCATGAAGAAAGCCACGAGAGGGCCGACTTCAAGAAGCTGGCCACGAGAAGTCCGACTCCAAGAAGCTGGCCCCCGGCAGGCGGTCAAGATCGTGCCCTCAAAGTCTGCACCCACATAACGGTGATGAGATGGGGTGTGGCAACAGTGAAGCCTGCCACCCCCGAATCCCGGAGCACGCATGGCCACAGTATGCCGTACGGGGCAGCCATGACCCGTCCGGCGTGGCACTGTTGCCATGCTAACCATGACGCCACCGATGACAGGCTGTTAGTACGGCCCGCAGGCGGCGGGCCCCTTTAGTCAGAGAGACACCCGAAGGCGGCCACGCCTTCCCCAGTCGGCCTGGCATGCAGCCGGCTCCCACCAGCTGGCTCGCTCCCTCCCTCGAAGTACGCGCACCATTAAGGAGACAAGACGGGGTAAGGCTACAGTGATAGCCCGCTAGGTGGCGACACTGTAGCCATGCTTACCTCGACAAAGCCCTCGTCATCAAGAGTGAGGCAACAGTAACCAGCCCCCAACAACACCCCCAAGCGGTGGGACCTTCCTGTCGACCAAGAGGCCGGCAGCCGGCGGGACCCACCAGTCGGCGGGCCCCAGCGGCCGGCGGAAAAGCCGACGAACATAAACACTAACGGCTAGGGCCCACGCCCAGCCGAATTACCATTGTACCCCCCCAGTGCACCCATGCAAAGGGTCGGTCTCAGATAGTTTTAGACACTACATTGAGGGGAGAAGAGAGCTAGCCTTGCCCTTCTTCTTCCTCTCACCGAACAGCTCAAGGAGCCTCTTGTAGCCACTTGTTGATCTAGTGATCATGCGGAGACCCCGCAGAGCAGGAGTAGGGGTGTTATCTCCAAGGAGAGCCCCGAACCTGGGTAAGATCTGCCGGCGTGCATGTCTTCGCCTCATCCCGTTTCAAGGCACCGGCGATGTCTTATTGGCTCCCACAATGATAAGCCACTCGTTGGCATATATCACACCTACCACCCGACACTATGTGAGAGAATGTTCGTCTAAGTGTTGGATGATTGCTACTGAGGATGGTGGATATGAGTTTGCTAGTGACTATGATGAGGAGACTTTGGCTCTCATTGCAAATGAAGAGCGGGGTGGAGATGATTCTGAACAAGAAACATGATACATGGCTGTTGAAGACGCTAACAGGTATGAAAGTTTAGTTGCTCAACGTGTTTTGAGCATGCAGGTAAGATGGGCTGAGCAAAATCTGAGGTGCAATTTGTTCCATACAAAGGGAGTTGTGAAGGAACGTTCTGTCTGCGTCATCATTGATGGATAGAGTTCCAACAACATGGCTAACATGGATACAGTGGAGAAGTCGTCACTCACCTCTAGACCACATCCTCATCCTTACAACATACAATTGTTCAACAACAATGGGAATGTTAAGTTAACACGTACTATCCGTGTGTATTTCAGTATCGCTACATATGCTTATTATGTTGATTGTGATGTGGTACACATGCAAGCATGCTCCCTATTGCTTGTTATACCATGGCAATTTGATAAAAATTATGTACACTGAAAGTGCAACTAATCCCTAGTGGTTTTGGTAATTCAAAATAACATATAGCTCATTGAACTAATATCCATTCGAGATGAATATTTCAGCAAGTTCAATGAATGGCATGGCATGGACTAGAAATGTTGACCCCTCAAAATGCTAAGGACACATATTGGCAAAAGCTAAAGATTCTTCATTTTGTTTAAGTGAGCCAAGATCACATTGAGTCCATAGGAAAGCCAATACTATTAAAAGGGGATGAGGTGTTGCTTAATGGCTTGCTTGCTCAAATGATTAGAGATATTGCTCCAAATACACTCAACCACTTTCTCCATCCAAATATGTCAAAACCCTAAACTCCAACTCGGCCCCACCGATTCTTTCTATCCGGCGCCACCGAGTTCTTATGACATAGTCACTGCCAGAAACTCTAACAGTTCAGTTTCACTGATATGGGTCTCGGTCTCACCGAGATGGCCTTGCCAACGCTCTGTGACTTGTTGCATTTATATCGGTGTCACCGAGTTATGCAATCAGTCTCACTGAGTTGGCTTGACATTATCTCTGTTGCCTTATTGCTTCACTTTGGCCTCACCGAGTTGATGCAATAGGTGCCACCGATATTATGGTTTCCCTAAGCCCTAGCACATCGGTCCCACCGAGTTGTTTTAGTCGGTCCCACTGAGATTCTTAACGTTCACATTTTGAACTAATCGGTCTCATGGTGTTCATCTATTTGGTCTCACCTAGTTGGGTCAAATGTGGGTAATGGTTGGATTTTGTGTGGAGGCTATATATACCCCTCCACCCCCTTCTCCATATGTGAGAGAGCCATCAAAACATGCCTACACTTCCACCATACATTTTCTGAGAGAGAACCACCTACATCTTTTAACATCAAGATATTCCAATCCTACCACAAAAATCTTGATTTCTAGCCTTCCCCAAGTTGCTTTCCACTCAAATCAACTTTCCACCATATCCAAATCATTTGAAGCACAAGATCAAGGAGTTCATCATCAACACACCATCTATTACCTTTTGGAGAGTGGGTCTCCTAGATTGGTTGGGTGTCGCTTGGGAGCCTCCGTAAAGTTGTGGAGTTGAACCAAGAAGTTTGTAAAGGCAAGGAGATTGCTTACTTCGTGAACATCAACCCGAGTGAGGCAAGTCCTTCGTGGGCGATGGCCATGGTGGGATAGACAATGTTGCTTCTTCGTGGACCCTTCGTGGGTGGAGACCTTCGTGGAATCGTGCAACTGTTACACTTCGTGGGTTGAAGTCTCCATCAACCTGGATGTACGATAGCACCACCTATTGGAACCACGCCAAAAATTTCTGTGTCTTCATTGCGTTTGCACTCTCCAAACCCTTCCATTTACCTTCATATGCAATGTTCTACTTTCGCTTCTACATTCTTAGAACTGCATGTGTTGGGCCTTGTGCTAATTGCTAAAAACTGCCACAACTAAAATTGGGAAAAGATGGATTTTTATTTGGTCAAGTAGTGTAATCACCCCCCTAGACATACTTTCGTTCCTACAAGTGGTATCAGAGCTTTGGTCTCCTTTTGCCTTGATTTCCATAGCTTTGGTGATCATAGCCTTGGTTTCACAACCTAGGAGAGTATGGCGTCTAGCGAGGGAAATTACCATTGTAGAGGTCCTTACATTGATGGTACTAATTCTGCTAGTCGGAAGCATAAGATGAAAATGCATAGTGTTGGTCATAACCCCGCCGTTCGGGCTGTTGTGTGTATTGCCTTGCAAGGTGATTTCTTTGAGGATGGAAAAGAACCAGATCATGAAGTGACGTCGGAAGAAATGAAGATGTTACAATACAATGCTCAAGCTTGCGATATTATCTTCAATGGATTGTGCCCCGAAGAATTCAACAAAATTAGCCGCCTTGAGAATGCAAAGGAAATTTGGGATACTTTGGTTGGTATGCACGAAGGTACCGAGTCCGTCAAGGAATCCAAATTGGATGTGCTTCAAAGTCAACTTGACAAGTTCAAGATGAAGGATGGTGAAGGAGTCATCGATATGTACTCCAGGGATTGATCTCATCACAAATGAGATTGCCGGATTAGGAAGTGAAGAGATGACCGACAAAATCCTCATCAAGAAGATCCTAAGAGCATTGGATGGAAAATATGATACCTTGTGCACTTTGATCCAAAGGATGCCCAACTACAAAGATCTCAAGCCCACGGAAGTCATTGGTAGAATTGTTGCTCATGAGATGTCCCTCAAGGATAAGGAAGAGCTTCACAACAAGTCAGGTGGTGCCTACAAAGCTTCAAATGGTGCTCCTACAACATTAAGTGAGAAGCAAGTCTCCAATGAAGAATTGAGCTTAATGGTAAAGAACTTCAACAAGTTCTACAAGAATAGAAGCAAGGAGAGAATGACAAAAGATCTTCTAGTCATGATCGCAATTGCTACAATTGTGGAAGACCCGGACACTACTCCAATGAGTGCATGGATCCCTACAAGAAAAGAGAAGATTCACCAAAAAGGAGGAGTAGGAGATATGAATCACCTCCCAGAGAGAGAAGGAGTAGAGATGATCGTTATGAACGAAGACCCTCTCGTAGAAGCAAGGATACGAAAAGGAAGGACAAGTCATCGAAGAGCTACACAAGACAAAGACATCAAGATCATGTTGGTGAATGGGTATTCGGTTCCTACTCCAACAACTACTCCGAGAAAAGCTATCACTCTTACTCCGAATATACTCAAGATGAAGGTGTTGCCGGTCTTGCACTTTTGTCCTCCAACTCCTATGACATATTTGACTCATCAAATGAAGGAATTGTAAGATGCTTCATGGCTAAAGGCCCTAAGGTATCACACCCCGAGTATGTTGATTTTAATAGTGTTCAAGATGATTAGCTAGGTGATGATGATTTACTTGCTGGCAATGCTAGTGATGAAAACTATGATGAACTTGCTAGTAATCATGCTAATCAAGATGAAACGAATGAAAATGATAAGAAGGAAATTGAGCGTCTAACTAAAGAATTAAACACTCTTAAGTATGCTCATGAAACAACCCTAGAGGATCATAGAGAGATCCTAAGGACTCATGAGAAGCTACGCTTCAATAAGCTAAATTTAGAGCAAGAGCATGAGTTCCTAAAAGCTATCAATGATGATCTTCGAAAGAAGAATTCTTCTTATCTTGCCAAACGTCTCTTCTTGTCTACTTATATGCCACAAGTAAAATCTAGCAATGAGAGCAAGAAAGATTCTTCCTCTAGTCGTAACAATAACCATGTTGAATCCAATATTGTAGCTTCTATTAGTTCTCTTGATTCCACTAATGATTCTCTTAGCCAAGTTACACTTGAGCAAGAAAATAGCTTATTTAAGGGAATTATAGAGAAAGGTGTTTACAAGAGACTTGCAGGAAGTAAGCAATTTGAGGGAATTGTACGTAAGCAAGGAAGGCATCGGAAGAATCAAGGTGTTGGTTTTGAACAAAAGTTCAATGCAAATGGAGTTGAGTGGGAAGAAGATCAATACCCCAAGATGAAGTTTGTTCCTCAACAAGAGAAGTATGACCCCAGTTCTTTCAAGGGAACACAAGCTCGAGATGATCTTCCACCACAAGACCACAAGCTAAAAGGCAAGGACAAGCTTCAAGAAGAGATTGATCCATTTGAAGAAGCTCCTAAGGCCATGGTCAAGTGGGTTCACAAGACTATGTCAAGTTCTACTTCATCAAGTATGACTACAACTCCAAGGATTCCCATCAAGTTGATGTGGATCCCAAAGAAGAAGAACTATAGTGTTCTTGAGGGTGACTCTGCCAACATACTTCAATCATATTCATTTTGGCGAGGACATGTGCAATCAACTTTCATGTCTTCCACTAGTTCATGGAGTCACAAACCCTCTTGTTGATAAGACAAGGGACAAGGTAACCTAATGCTTTCATGGACATGATCGTATATGTGTTTCACTCTATGTCTATGGATATCCTTGTGTGTTTATTGTGCGACTAATCCATGTAGGTATTGAAAGTGCAACACTCCAATGGATTGCTCCAAAAGGTCTCACTACAAAAAAAATACACTTTCGTGATGATACGTGTTTGTCACAGTAGGTCGCATTTTTTTCATGCATGTACATCCATGACGATTTTATGACAGAATCAAGATAGTCATACCTGTGTTGTCGTAGAAGTGTTCCATGACATTACCAAAATTATCATCATGGAAGTGTCCACTTCCATGACGATAAATCGCGTGTCACAGAAGTGCTTTCGTCAAGGGTGACCGACACATGGCATCCACCGTAACGGAACGTCGTTAAGCTATCGGGTCGGGTTTTGGATCCAATAACCCGTTAACATCCCTGACCAATGGGGATTTTCCATGTGTAAAATCATCATTGGCTGGAGGAAACACGTGTCGGCTCACCGTTGGGACAGATGCCATTCGCTCATTGGACCAAAGGCGCCTATGATACGGCGACACATGGCACGGCCCAACAGAGGCCCATTCCTGTGAAAAGGCCGGCCCGTTTGACTTGGTCAAAAGGTGGCGGGACGGCCCATGGAAAGCCTCTTAACGGCCTGTTCGCATATAGCCCATTTATAGCTCGCTAACCCAGGGCCCGTTACGCCCTATCCGAATTAGGCCCAGTAGCGTCATCTGGGCCATCCAATATGATTCCAGCCCATTTTAACTTCCGGCCCATGTGTGGCCCATGACTTCTTTCAACCCATATGAGGCCCTTTGTAACTCTTGGCCCATTAACGACCCGTGGTGAAACTAGCCCGTAATGAACAGTCTATCACTTTATACCCATTAATGGCTCGTTATTCTATTGGGCCGTTTCCAGCCCAACTTATCTTTCGGCCTTCTCAGGGCCCATTGATTTTTGGGCTCGTTTGGAGCATTCAGTTACATACGACCCGTTACTGTCATTTTCTGTTTGTGGGCCAAATTCAGCCCGTCGTTACAGTTGGCCCGTTTGTGGACCGTTAATACGTTGGGCCGTTTTCATGTCAAAAAAACCTGTTGGGCTGTTTTCATAGAGTTATCAAATACGGTCTATTAACGACCCGTTATGGTCCATGAATAGTATGGCCCATGATTGGCAAAATGATGATACGCTCCGTAGAAGGCCCATGGATCTACGGCCCGTATGAGGCCCATGGATCTACGGCCCGTAGAAGGCCCATGGATCGTACAGCCTGTAGAAGGCCCATGGACCCTACGGCCCGTAGAAGGCCCATGGACCCTAAGGCCCGTATAGAGGGCCAATGGATCCTACGGCCCGTATAGAAGGACAATGGATCCTACGGCCGGAAGAAGGCCCATGGATCATACGGCCTGCAGGAGGCCCATGGTTACAATAGTCTGTGTGTTGCCATGATTATTTTTGCCTAGTTACCAAAAATAGGATATTGTGGCCACTAGAAAAACATAGAAAAAGAACTGAAGTGACTACAAGAAAACAATTGAACAAGACAATAAGGAAATAAATAAGCAAGCAATTAATGCTAGCTTATTACCGCTATTACACATATTACATCCACTGTGCATCAAAGTTCGCCACCAGTGCAAATATAGGGAACAAAGCAGCATATTACATACACTGGCCGTCAAAATTGGCCACCAGTGCAAATAAACGTGGCAGCAAAACAAGAGCATAACTGAAACAACTTCAGAAGAGCTCAAGAAACGTTATCCTGGGTATCCACCATGCTGGCAATAAGCTTAGCAAGCTGATTAGCTTTGTCCTGTTTGGCGCTAAAATCATCCAACGCTTGCTGTTGCACCAGAAAGTATGCATCTGAATGCTCCATGGACTTCCACAGTCCTTCCGCTTCTTGTCGCAACACAGCTGATCGATGTCTTTCAGCTTGTAGTTGAGACTCAGGAAATTGAACTGATTCAGACAGTGAGTTTGAATAGCTTGTGCAAGCGGTAGTGGCCAGTAACTCGAACACTAAACCAAGACAGGACTTTGGGGTTGTCTCGCTGTCTTCAAGATAGTCATTCTTAGCTGTTTTATCAGCTTTGTTGGAGACCAACAAGGATGTGTCACTATCCTGAACCTTATCTGCATTACTTCCTTTACCATTGCTTAATAAGGCACTCTTCCCCAATATTCTGTCAGCATTCTAAAAGAAGAAACAAACAGACACATAACAAGTTTAGCATGTACTAGTATATGAAACTCATTTTGGTGAACCAGTTCATTAGTAAGGTGGACAGGATTAAACTACCAAGTCTTCTAGTGCCAAGTACTAGTACATAATAAAAGCATCAAACAAACATATATCTATGTCCTATGGTCACTGCATTGTCTTGCCAAATCAAAATAGAGACACGGTTCAAATCATATCAGTTCAAGACAAGGCAGCAGTGAAAGAATACAAAGCATGGGAAACTACACAGCACAACAAGATTTCAGATGGGTACCACGGGTCTACATGTACAACAACACTATTGGCTCTGTCGTGATGCTAGTAATGTGCATGATATGAAAGTCAACTTTATACACAATTGAAATTGAAATCAAAAGAGCTATTGATAAGAGCAAACTTGTTAAAGAAACATGCGTGAACATACCTGTTGTGCCATTGGAGTTTCGATTGGTTCCTTCAATTTAAAAATAAGATTGTATGAGTAAATACATTGATACAAGAGCAAAGCAATCATAGTTAAAAAAAAGGCGCACCTAAGCGAGCGCTTAAGCGCGCCTAGGCTCTAGGCATTGGCAAAACGCATTGTGCATAACTACGCTTAATCTGTGCATAACTGCGCATAAGCATGCGCTTTGGTCAGTAAAGCGCAAGGCGGTGGCAAAACGCACAATTAACGCCTAGCGCTTTTTTGAACTATGATAGCAATGGAATCTTAAATTAGAACAGTTGTTCTTCAGGTTTAGGCACTTGTTCTACATGAACAGAGTACAGTAAGACGCAAGAATATAATACTTAAAAATAGAAAATGAGCTCATAGACCTTACCACATTCTTAGTTTGGGACCAGTACAGAACAAGGCGTTCCCAGTCATCGTCCAGTAAATGTGTCTCAGGAGAACGTAAGGGAATTTGATGAGTTTCTTTGCCAGTGAAGTACGTTTTCTTCAGGTAATTCTGATACTGCCACCAAGTATTCTTGAAGATAGCAGAGGTATTAGCACAGGTTACCTCATCCTGACTTTCCAAATTGGTCCTTCTCTATACGGAAAAATGGGAAAATTTGTTGTATTATAACCATCATGGAGGTAGGATGTATGGGACGAAGCAAAGTAATTACCATGAATAACATTACTTACACATAACTCCTGGACAAACACCTGCAACTGGCATTTTCCTTCATCTTCAGTATGATATTTCCAAGATGGGAAGATACGCACATACGATTTAACAACATCAAATGCGATAGATGCTAAACTATGACTAGCTGGTTGTGCTTCCTCCACGGGAATAGGCGTACTAACTGGTGGAGTTGGGGTTTGCCGTGATAGTACTGGCCCTTTGGGCACTGCAGCTGCCTTACTAACTGCTCTTGTTTGGGAGCTCTGTGGTGGAGATGGTGTTGTGTCAACAGGAACTGGGTTACTATCGGCTGGGGTTGGGGTTAGATTGGGTGAAGCTGGTTCTCTGTCCATCGCAGTAGGGGTACAATCTGCGAGAGTTTGGATTATGTGTGGTAGGGCTGGTTCTTGTGCATGTACAACCGGGGTGCTATCTCCACCAAGAGGTAACACTGTTTTATTTGAAGACCGTGTTTTTAGTCCTCTAGATACTGGCATCACCCGCTCCAATTCAAATGGTTGATAAACAGGAAACAAAGTTGAATGTACAGACATTGTATGAGAGACAGATGCAATAGATAGTGTGGAAAAAAGAGGGCATGAAATAGTTGACATGTATATTGTTTAACTAAAACGGATAGCATGACATAATTTCACATATATGATGTCTATCTAAACTGGATAGCATAGCATAACATAATTCAAAGATATGATGAATAACTAAACAGGATCGCATGGCATAATTCACCTACATGTTATCTGAGTAATCAGGATCACATCATTTAATTCACATATGTGATTTATATGTTAAATAGGGGGCATTCGATATGATGTCTGAACTAAGAACAAAGTGTTGAATATTGTGTATATGATGTCTAAACTATGCAATGCAAGACACCGTATGCATGATATGAGCAGTATAATCGTGCCAAGTTAGAGCATACACCTCGGTGGGGGAATAGGACTGGTCATCTGTCTCTGAATCCATCTCTGAGGAGCTATCGGGACCCAACAAGAGATCTGCTTCGACAGGTAGCACTGTCTGCTCTGAAGGCCTTGTTTTCACTCTAGATTTTTCCATCTCCCACCCAAATGGCTGATTCACAGGAAGAGTAGTTTAATGTACAAACATTGTTGACAAATGGAAATGTAATGGAGAAAAGGATGGGCAAGATATCATTCAAATATATGATGCCTGGTTAAAAAGGATTGCATTGCACATTTCACATATATTATGGCTGGCTAAAAGACATGAGACTGCATAATTCCCATATATGATATAGAAACTAAACAGGTGGCATTACAGAACATGTATAAACTAAGCAGATGACAAATATGATGTCAAAAGTAGGCACTGCAAGGCAACATATGCATGATATGACTAACATCATCATGCCAAGGTAGAGCAAACACCTTGGGGGGTAAATAGGAGTGGTCAGCGGCGTCTGAATCCACCTCAGAACAGATAACTTCCTCTGGATTACAATCTGGAGAGGGGTGGGGAGGTTTTGCCATTGAACCAACCATGGACCGATGTCTGCATGACATTGTATTGCCGCGCAAAACTCTTCTCTTTTTCTCTACATGTTCAGCATGACTGTGTACAATATCTGACATGCATACAAAAAAATATGGTGAGATTATGTAAGGAGAGCATGCAGAAATTTAGAGTGATGGTAACAACCAGTGGATGGATCCAAAAATAATGATAGCAGGCTGATTATTGCTTTAAATTAATAAAAAGACAGATGATGATTGCTTTACTATTTGTTTCCCACCCAAGATGAACAACAAGCATACCCTAGGTGAACCAGATATTAGACAGACATACTATTCATTGCTGCCTTGATATGTGCCCCACAACTAATTTAGAACTCAAGTTTGAACATTAGTTTGGACCTGACTTGGGAGTCCAAGAGTGAACAGGATGATAAAGTAGCAGGTAAGTTTAAGCAATGCATAACATAGGCAGAAACAAAAGAGTGCGACCTCTCTTGTGGACCCGCGTACTCCTCAGGTTCATTTGCTGAATCGATGATGGTGATGCCGTTGCGGTGGGTGCCGGTGGCAGGGAAGGAGATCTGAGGCGGTGAAAGACGGTCAGGAGTCATGATGTCTGGTTTGGTGGATGCTTCTGTCAATGGAGAAGCTCAGGTGAGGTGGACGAAGTTGTGGCAGGAGCAGGACAACCCACACAAAGTTCCCTTCGACACGTAGCTGTAACTGAAGTAATTCTGTAAGGGCTCATTTGGCTTGCATGATTCTTAAAACACGGGGATAGTAAAAACACCAGAATAGGATAGGAAAATGCACATGGTGAACAGAGCATTTGTAAACACAGGATTTCTGTCAACTAGGGTGTTTGGTTTACAGGAATTGTAAGAGCATAGGAATGCAAAGAAACATGGCCAAAATAAAGTGAAACCATATGAAAGCGTGTACAATTAGAATGTTATTCTGGCACTAATGCACTTGGTCTTGTTTTCATGCATAGGATTTTGAAAAGTAGGTCCAGGTGGATGTTTTGCTTCATTCCTTTCAACAAAATGCATGAATAATTGAATAGTAGAGTGCCATTGGAAAATCCCCTATTTCTATGTTTTTCCGTTGAACCAAAATAGCCCTAATGGATTGACGTGAATGTATTGTAATAAGTGATGCAACAAGTGTACAACCTCTTTGTGGTAGCCGTGTCAACCTCAGCGTCATTGGGTTGGTCGCTGAAGCAGTTGAGGCAGAGGTGGCTGTGGGAGGTGTGGAGGAGGATCTGAGGAATCTGTAGACGGCATCCAGGGCACTGCTCTGTTGAGATGGATCATTCTATCGTTGGAACAGCTCCGATGAGCCGTAAGACGTCAAGGTTGAAGCAGCACAAGACAGACATCATCAATCTCAAGTGGGATTCAAATAGCATCTCCAATAGACGATGTAAAATGGATGTAAAATTAACATCACCAAAAACCACCTGACTACAACAGATGAGGTAAAAACTGTTGACTCTGAACTTAACTGTCGAAACTGAAATTTATTATGGAATCTGAATGCTGCTGTCGAAACTGAACGCAATGGTAGCAGAGAGGCACTTGACATGTAGTTTAGGGAGGGGCTGCAGTTCATCTTCAACCTGCACCCCCCTGAGCCACCAGCCACCACCGGCCAAACCGCCGGCCCCAGCGCCGCCTCGTCGCCCTGAAACAACTCGCCACCACCGCCCCGGCCAGCCCTCTAGGCCCCCCGCCCCCCACCCTAAACCCTAAGGTAGATAGTGGGGTACCTCTCCGGTGAGCCCCCGTCCCCACTGCAGGTGGTTCTTCCTTAACTCTGGAGAGCCCCCCCCCAACCCCTGGAATTCTACTGACCCAAAAGTCGATTCAGTCGACTGAAGTGTGGCTTAATCTGAGCAGAGCAGCAGCACGAGCAAGGGGGAGAGCAGTAGCAGCAGCTGGGCGGGCGAGCGATCGAGCGAGAGCTGGAGCAGCAGCAGCAGCACGAGCGAGCGAGCGAGAGCCGAAGCAGCAGCAGCAGATCCGGCTGGTATGGATGCCGCCGCCGAAGGGGCCTCGCACTGGGGGAGAGCCGCCATGGAGATGTCGCCCGCGGCACTGGCTTCAAGGTAGCCGCTCCATGGGGTTGCGAGACGGAGCACCGTCGGCGCTGGGAGGTCGAGTTAAGGAGAAGGTGCGATGCAATGAGTGTACAACCTCTTTGGTGGCGCCGAGTAGCCCTCGGCTTCGTCCCAGGAGTCGGTGAGGATGATGCGGTTCCGGTGGAGGAGGTTAAGGCGGCGCTGTGGGGATGGAGCAGCCGCGATAGACGAGGCGATCATCGGAGCAGCTCCTTGGAGGTGGAGGATGGGGCGGCTGAACCAGCGGGACGGTGAGATGGACGACGGATCCTCATCCGGGGAGGTGGACGAGGGACGTCGAGATGTTGCGGTGGACGATGTCGTCGGGGAAGAGGCTCCGGCTGGGCAGTGGTGACGTGGCAGACGGAGGAGGGTGGGGTTTCGCGGCTGGAGCGGAAAGGTTGTGGCGGCCTGGGATTTCGAATGGCAAAAAGGGGGCGATGGGAGGGGGTGAAGCATGACTTAGGGACGCGCTTGTCCAAAATGTAGGGTGTGTTACAAAAGTACCCCCCACCGATTTGAAATGGCGGCCCTTTCGGCTCAGTGTTAGAAGGGGGATTTCGCGTGTCGGGATTTGGCAGCAGGAGGGAGTTTTCGCGTGCGTTGTAATTTCGGGATAGCAAGGCGCGGGTTGTGAAGGCGCTAGTTTTGAGAGCACAATATCTGAATTTTCGGGATATAACAAGACGCGGGTTAAATTTTAGGGACAAGCCTAACGTGTAGTAATATTGTACTTATACGTACCAAATCAATTCGCACTTCCCTCAACCAAAAAGAAAACGAAAAAAGTAAAACTATTCACACCACACAAAGAGAGAGTCTTGCCCCATTCTACTATACAAATGCTATTCAAAGCTACTCCCTCCTTCCATCTATATAGGGCCTAATGCGTTTTTCGATGCTAACTTTGACCAAATATTAGAGCAATGATATATGACATGCAACTCACACAAAGCACACAGTTAAATTCGTCTGTGAAAGGTTCTTTCAATGATATAATTTTCACATTGTGCATGTCATGTACTATTAATCTTGTCAATAGTCAAAGGCGGTCTTAAAAATCTCATTACGCCCTATATAGATGGAAGGAGGGAGTATGAATCCATGTTATGTCCGATAAATTTTTTTTGCTTGATGTATAATGCATGTAACCTACTCATACGAACATTTTAGTGCATTCCAAATGTCTATACTACCACTGCAATTCGAACTAAATTTGAATTAGTTTCTCTATTTCAATAAGAATCTACAATCATGATTGTTGCCACCTTCAACCATCATTCGTGTATTACCTTAATAACACACCACATGATTACTACAGAGATAGATATGAACTATGTGTACTACATGAACTCGAATTCTATTTTTTGAATACACTTGATGTTGATTCCAAATAATAGTACATTTGATGTACTAACTATATATTCATAATCTAAACCATGTTCTATATGTACACCGTGTTTATCACACAAAGTATAGTGCCCCGCCCCCTACATTATGACAAGTATTTAGACCTGAGTTGCAAAAGCCACACATTATCCCAAATTATAATCAATGTTCTACATTATGATATCTTCTTCAAGTATCTATATCCACTTTTTTATAATGAATTATGAACTTTGTTCGTATTTTACACCTTCACGATCCTCCTCTATTTGTAGCTAGCTAGCGCTAACTTTATATCGTGCATGCACACGCCCGCCCCCCTCACACACCCTTAGAATGCCCTCCATCGCGCATGTTCATTATTTCTCTTTAGGTCGTCCACCAGCGGTGTGTGTAGGTCCCTGGCTCCTTCTTTCTGGCACACACCGGTCGATATACCTCTCTAGCCAAGTGTGCCTACAACAAACACATATATACTTCCCCTCTTCTCTTCTCACCGTCCATGCCCCCATATGTCCAATACGATTCCACATAGGTGCACACTCCCGCCCCTCTTTTCATTTATCACATGCTCGCACACTCCTCCCCCCTCGACATGGTAGGCCTCTCGCACCACCTCCTAGCCACACCCTCTCCCCCTGTCTGCCTCTCTGGACCTTATTTGCTTCTAACACATGCAGGCGTGTATATGAACTGATCTCCCTACATATAGCCAGGTCGACTATAATTTGTTTTCACCAAGCACCAATACACTTACCTCGCTAGTTATGTCTCTCCTTTTCTCGGACACATGACGGTTGATCTTCCTATGTAGTTACGTATGCTTACCACAACCATATCTTCTCCCCTCATCATCCTTGAATACCTCCCGACCCGTCTCTCACACGCACGTGCATAGACAGACAGACATCCCCCGCCCTCTCTTATTGATATTGCACTCATACCCTCCGTTTGTCTAGCAGGCCTCTCCCACCATTTGTGAGACGTCACTCCACCACCAACCCTCCGACGCTCTACCTTTGTCTTTTTCCCAACCTTATTCCTCTGCTACACATATCCATGGATGTCGATCGATCTCCCTCAATACATAGCTAGGTCTCTCTCCTTCCCCACACATATACTAGTCGA